>NC_064540.1:11037690-11637690 GCF_023856365.1 Brienomyrus brachyistius | reverse complement strand
AACAGAAACGGAGTTGGTTCCTGTCAGTCAAGCTTCTTGCCCTCAGCTTACCTACAAAAAGGCATACAAAGAAATAAATCCTTTGAATAAAGTAAATGACATTGTCATTGCAACAGCCTTTGAGCTAATGCTGCACTGCCCTGTAGACAATTTTTCATGTTTTCTGAGTGGCTTTTCAGAGAACAGTATGACTCATTCGTAGAGAGAAACGACTAGGTAATTGAGAAAATAATTATTTTTGGTGACAACAGTCAGCAAGACAAACATTATGTTATGATATGCATTAAGTCACTATAAGCATATATGAGCTACAGGTTTTTATAAGCTAACGCCCTTAAAGCCAGGCCAAAATAATCGATCTGTTTGTTATCAGCCAACTTGAATTTCAAGTAGTCAGTTTCTAGATCATCCAACATAAAACGCATATGCAAGCCAATCTCTCTTCTGTTACTGACCAAATCTTAAAACTAATTTGGAGAGCAAATCAAATTTGTATAGTATTTGTATAATATGTGAGGTATCCCACATACATTCAGGACGAATTTGCCTCATCAGAAAATACCCTGCTTTAAGCTACAGTACTGTGCAAAAGTCTTAGGCAGCTAAAGAAAATGATGTTTAAATGATCTTCATGTTGGTGTAAAACTGTGCTACTATGCCTGTCAAAGTGTGTCAGCTTAGCCATATTCAAAACCTCTGCTAAAACCACCCCAGTATGTCCACCAATCATCCAACACACCAAGGTATTTTTGACTCGACCACTAGCGCATCTCCTAAAGCTAATCAATATCTCATTGACTTTTTTTAACTAATTAAGTTAATCAATTAAGTGAGCTAGTGAAATTTAATAAACACTTGGAATGGCTGAGGTGCCCCTGAGGAGAGGTTTGGAAACTGAGGTGCTGTTCATCTAGCCGTCCAACTAGATATCAGTTTGATATCAGTACCTTTTTGGAGAACAGTAAAAAAAAAATATATATATATATATATTAATTTTTATTGTGTTACTCTTAATTTGCATATGTTACGATGTTAAATTGTACTTTTTATTCTGAACAAATGTGCACTTACTACCCAGATAAGTAGCTGTAAACTTTCCTTTTGACTGCCTAAGACTTTTACTACTGTACATTGGATATAAGTGTCTAATAAATAACTATGAGAGTGATAATAGCAAAATCAGTAACAATAATAAGCATAAGAACTGACCTGAGGCGCCATGAAGGTCAAAGGTCAAGGGGGAGTGTTTACTGTCTGTTTATTCTGCTTCCAGTGGATGGGCTTCAAGGCGTCTGCACTCCTGCTTTGTTCCAGCACCAGATCTAGCATCCCCTACACCTACAGACACAGGGACACTCTATGTTCAATACTGAAGTGGCCTGAGAGTCAGAGATACATGGTAAAATGATTTCAGTTGTGTTGAGTCAACAAATTTTGGTACAGAATGAGGCTTTAATGTTGATCCCATCTGAGGTCTTTTGGGATGCTGTGTGTCACTAAAGGTGGTTGGGCTTGTTGGAGGCCACGACATTTTCCGGTGAGATCCAGGGATTTACAGGCAGAGAGAAGGTGCAGAGGAACTTTATTGTTTCAGCAGAACTACAAGTTCCCAGATCTGGGTCTCCTAGCTTGCGTACAAACTCGAGACTTGTTTTGACTCGTTTGGACTTATTTAGACTTGGCCATATTTGTTGTTGCGCCCCTGAGCAAGATTCCTAACCAAATGTGTTTCAGTTAAATAGCCAAATCTAACCAAAGCTATTTCAGTGTAATAGCTGTGTTAATTAAATCTGAGCTGAAGACAGGGTGGACACCATATATATCTTTGTTTGGTGCTTTGCTTATAGCTCACTTATAACTGTATAACACTCAGCATGCTGATGCTGACAGCCCACAGTATTATTTAGACAGTCTGTTCTGTTAAAACAATGTATCTGCAAAAAATGTATTACAAAGATAACGTTACTCACCGTTGGACAAAACACCCACCTCACTGGACGGTGATAGAACAATTAACATGATAAAAATCCAATTTTGCACTCTTTTTAAATTCCTGAATGTCAGTCTGAGTAAGATCCTCTTTTACTGAACGTAAATGTCTATTTTCTATCAACCCCCATCCCAAAAAGGTTCATTTGAACTCAGAATCCCCTGCCCCCCCCCAGGGTACTTCAGTCTAGTGGGGTCATACACTGCAGCTTGAACTGTGACCCCCCCTGCCCCCGAACCCTGACAGGAGACTGACAATGACAGGGGAAAGTTTAAGGGTAAGCAGGGAATGAGATTTAAAAGGGGAAGTTGGTGTAGAGGACATGCATTTTGGAGGGGAAACCAAGGTTTCCAGGGCTTTTTTTCAACCAATCAGGGGCAGACATGGGTTCCGCATGAACCTGTAATGTCTGCAGCATGAAAAATAAACCTCACCTGCAGCAAAACAGTTAAAACTGTCTTTTTAATTATCTGACAAGCTTTTGACGGAAAGAGAGCAGCGGCGGGCATTGCTCCATCGGCCTGATATTGCAAAGAGCACCGACTGTAACAGCGTGGTTTGTTTTCATTGTAAACATCAGTATTACTACTACGGAGAGACAGCTCTCGGAAACACCAGTGTGCCAAAGGCACAGCTAAGGATGCCAGGAAAGAAGACAGTTAGAATCTGCAGAGTGCAGTGGAGAATGATCACTCAGTTCACTGGGCAAGGAGGCCTAAGACAGTCCAAAGAATAGGAACAAAAAAAGTAAGGTGACTTCCAAAGTGGGGGATCTCACTGTAACTTTATAGTTGTCCCCAACGTCTGTGTGTCTACACAACTGTGAAGGCGGGGATGAGATACCACTTACAGGCAGAAGGGAAACCAAGTCAGCTCAGGAGACAAAGGTTCAGGAGAGCGCAAAGGGGACAAAGGCCCGACATGGAAAATTAGGCCCCAGTGGCCCATATCTGTACCCTGACTTCCTTTTTGAGGGGATGTCTGGCCAGGGTGCAAAAGAACATGGGAAGGCACAGAGTTTTTTAGCAGGACTATTGAAGAACCCAGACAGAGGCGAGGCAGGGACTGGACTGTTCACCTACACACACAGTGTCATAGGCTACTGTTTAGTAACGTGAAATACTACATTATGCTTCTATATGGCAATTTAAAATACAGCATAAAGTAAATTACAAACATGAAGCAAAAATTATTGTACAGCTGAGCCTAGTCTGACTATTCCTATTCCTGGTGAAGCAGCAGGAGTTTGCTGAGATAGACGGAGCATGGCATGTCACCATGGCAATTAGCCTTAATAGCATTTTCCTTGCTTGAATACTGCTAAAGTGTATCTAAAAGGTGGAGACAGCAGCTGGGACAGGGTCTAGGTGAATGGGGTCCCCGAGGAGGCCAGCCACACCATATGCTCTCCTCTCCACCTGGTACATTTAGCGGGTGTGTCTGTCCCCTGCCTGCCTGCCTGCCTGCTTGCCCAGAGGGCAGCCCCACCCACCCCGTGGCCCCCCAACAAAGCCTCTATGTGTCAGGCTCCCTAGCCGCTTCTATATGGAGTCCATAAAGACTATCAGCCCCATCTGCAATGGGATTCTGCCTGTGGCCTTCTGTCTGCAAAGGATCCCTCTGTCCCTCAAAGCATGCTGGGAATCCCAAGGAGAGCTTAAGGCAGTGTGGTTAAAAAAAATAGGAAAAAAAAGGTACAAACTGATAGATTTATGGCTTTTTAGGTAAGTCATACAACAAGAAGAGTAATGTGTGAATGTAATTTGAATGAGAGTCAGGTCTTCACAAGTACCGTGGTTCTAGGGAATCAGGAGACTGACACACAACACATTATTGACACAGCGCTAGATTTTGGAACTTAAATCATTTTGGGCATCCTTTCCAACACATTTTAGAGGCACTGGCATATTGTGCAACCACAAAAACGTATTAGAAGTACAGTACTGTTAATAAGCAGAGACAAAGGATGCAAGAGCTATGTATTACAGGCCAAGACAAATATGAAGGATAAATTAAATTCGGCTTTTGTGAAACCTGTCAAATGGTGCATTGTTTAGTAGTTACACATCTTATCGTGGCCATATTCCTGTTAAGACACAAGCAGAACAAAACTTATCAGACTGATCATCTGATCATTAGAAGGCCCAGCTTCAAAAACTGAAACTACAACAGTGACAGATTTTTCACTGTTCAGCCAAGTGGTCTAAATCCTGCTTACAAGATGTATTTGTTCACAGGACCTTACATGCTAGTGCGGCTCCTTAACCTCCTGAAGCAGCACTTGCTGCTGCCGTGGGGTCAGAGACAGACAGCGTCAGGCCGCACGGAGCCCGTCTGCAGCCTTTTAACCCCCAGTGTCATAAATAAGCCTGACTGGCCAGCACTTCTCCTTCCAACAGTATAACAGCGGCAGATGTTGGAAGTGATTATGGCCCCGTAATGGCTCTGCGAGATGATTTATAAACAGCGATTACCTCACTGCCCACCCCCCGCCCCACTACTATCCCACCGTTCACACAACAGGGTTTGGCCTGAGGGTGGCGACGATTTGTACTTGTCACCGATCATCTTCAGAGACACATTTAAGGTCCATTTGGTGGTGAGCAGATATCTGCGAACTGCTAATGTCTGCTAATACGAGACGATGCTACGTCAGCAAGCTGGCAGCTTTTATTTGGGTTTGAGATTTATGCTGGTCTCAGACTAAACTAAACCTGTGCTTAAGTAAGACCGGCTTTGCTGCTGCACAACGAACGGCAAAACAAAACGAATGCAACACTTTCCACATGGTAACCACAAAGAGGTCGCTGCAGTGAGTGCCTCTCCCGCCTGCTCTGGCAGTCCTTCGTCCCTCCCCCACCATGAAACCCAAGCCGCGACTCACGTAGGGGCTTCTTTTCCACTTGACAGGCCTCAGACAAGAAGCCGGCTCTCCTGCCAGCTGCAGCGGAGCCATTATCGTCGCTCGATCCATCCGGCCACGCGGCTCCCTTATCTGCAACCTCGGCATCCCCTTCCTCCAAATCGCTACCCTCAGACAGTGCCCCAAGAAGGGGGGGGCGGGGGGGGTGACCCGTGGCGAGGCCTCCCCTCAGGCCGGATGGAAGCCCGTGTGTCAGAGCGAGCGAGGGGTGATGCCCCCCCATGAAATCATGCGGCAGTCTGCTCTCAGGTAGAGCATCTGGTCCACCTTGGGAGATCGGAACGCTCAGAACTGGCTACCTAACTCCAGCAAAAGCAGCATGCTGATTTTTAATGGCTTTTTGCTCAGGGCTGACAGGGTGGTGGAGGGGGGGTTAGACTGAGGTAAATCAGGAAAACGGGGGGGAAAAAAGTCACATTTTAGAGGATTAGCCCAGATCGGTCAGACTGGTCAGAACGCAGCAAGTTCCTTCATGAAGGTAAAATGTCTTCCTATAATTGTGAGTCCCGGCAGCACATGCAAATACCCAGTACTCTGGAAACTATGGGAGAAATGATCTCCCAGCCACAGAACACACTGCTGAGCAGAGGCGCGTTGAGGCCCAGAAAACCAAAAAAAAAAACATTCTAAAGGGTCGACCTGTAGCACAAATGACTAAAAGCAATAGCTGAGTACTACAGGGTCAGGAGTGTATGCAGTGAGTCTCTGACCTGCAAAGAAACACACTGGGCCCTTCTACCTGGAGTCCATCCAATTTAATCTCCTTTTCCTAAGTCACTGTAAGCCAGTAATGAAAGAAAGAAAAAAAGGAAACTGAAAGAAGGAGCAGCTGCCGATGGTGTGAACAGAGCTTTGGGGCTCGGCGTCTGCTCCCCGCGTGGGTGTGGGCACACGTGTGTGGCTTTTGAACATGAGATTCAGGGGGCACGTCTGACCACCGCAGAGACAGCTGCTGTCTGCTGTTAAAAGCTGACAGAGCCCAGCCCTGGGATGTGCGGGGGAGGGGGTTGAGGGAGGGCTGTGGCCAGGCGTGGGGGGTCCGAGGCTAGCTGTGGGGTGTTTGCCAGGGACTGCCGGTCCGAAGGAGGCCTCCCAGGGAGGGGAAAGGGGATTATACCCAGGAACCCTGAAACTCCCATAACTACAGAGCCAGGTACAAACGGCTCCCCATAGAGACCATATTAGCATCTCCTGTGTGTAACTTCTCGTTTTTTATCTGCATACAATTGACCCGCCATCAACAGATTACAATGCAGTGTATTTAAACTGGCTTTTGCTAGTGCAAAACAGAAGGCACTTCCCTACAAGGCAAAATGGTCTCTTCCCACAGACTGAGGTTTGTAACAGTGGCCTGGCTCTAAACATGATGCTATGTGTAATGTTTGAGGGTTAGGATTTCAAAATAGTTGAATATTTGGTGCTAATGCATATCTCTGTGGACTATTCGATCATAGGATACGACAGTCTTAACAGATTTACTAATTTCAGGCCTAAAATACATGTATAACAATTACTCCTACGGAAGGGGGATGCAAAATACAAGTTATTCCTCTTCCTTAATAGCAAAAAAAACAAAGTGCAGTATCAAATTACACTTATTATGAACCGTTGACATATTCAGGGCCAACGAACTCCTACTGGCTCTGCTTTGAAAACGCTTCTCATGGGTTTATTTAAATATGCTCATTGCAACTTGCTCAATATTTGTAAGACCATTAGTGTCAAACAGACACTAACTTTCAGTATGTGCATCGTTAAATTAATTATTTTCTTATTCGTTGAGATCTAATGCTTACCAAATTCACTGTTAAAGAAAATTAGCCGCAGCTGTGTGCAAGATTTCAAGACAACCGTAAGGAGCTACACCTAGATGCTAATTTGTTTAAACGGCAGTACTGTTGAGTCTTTTGTAATTTCAAAGCCTCTGATAGAAAAGAAAGCATAACAATCCTAAAACTATGCTTTTCTAAAAGTGTTGTCGGTTGTTGAAAGCGTACATTGTATTAAAAATAATCAGTTTGACCTAGAGCATAATTTCATGAAAAAAACCACACCTCTTCCAACAATATTCAAACATCCACATTCCACAAAATAAGCCTAAATCATTTGCAAAATCTTCCTAATGCAGGAACATCCAGAACTGGATGTTGACGCACTTTATCCAACTTAAAAAAAAAATCCTGTTTGCATTAAATGGGTGTGTATGCTCAGGGTGTGAGAGATGCTGTCTGTGGTATCGATGGCTGTTTATGTTGAATTTGTCACAGAAAAAGTAAATAGGCCGTGTTAAGGATGATCTTTCACATGGGAAACTGAAAATGATCTTGCCATAGTAATCAGAAACAGAAGATATTACACGTGGCTCAAACACCTGTCTAATCTATAAATACTTCATCTTGACTGCAATCACTTAATAATTTATTAAGAAATTTCCTGTTTTATTAATTTTGGGAATGGACTATGTAGCTAAAACATTTATTTGTTGTTTTTCTACCTCATACAGTATATATTTATATATCACATCATATGTATAATTCATAATTATTATAATACTGTAACATCCATCCATTTTCCAAACCGCATATCCAACTGGGTTGCGGGGGGTTCGGAGCCTATCCCAGAAGCAATGGGCACAAGGCAAGGAACAACCCAGGATGGGGGGCCAGCCCATCGCAGGGCACACTCACACACCATTCACTCACACATGCACATCTATGGGCAATTTAGCAACTCCAATTAGCCTCAGCATATTTTCGGACTGTGGGGGGAAACCGAAGTACCCGGAGGAAACCCCACGACGACATGGGGAGAACATGCAAACTCCACACACATGTGACCCAGGCGGAGACTTGAACCCGGGTCCCAGAGGTGTGAGGCAACCGTGCTAACCACTGCACCACCATGCCTGTAACATAAATTATATATAATAGTATTATAATATAAAACTAAACTATGAATTCGCAAATGTATTCCAGCACACTTTGTATATGTGGAAGTTTTTCCTTTTGCCAGCAAATAAACAGTAACTGGTCAATGTTTTCATTTACAAGTGTACAAACAGAACAGGCTTTTATTTCATTTGGTTAGGTTTATGCCATCAAAGAATAGTAGTCAAAGTCTTTATTAATATTGAGACAGCGGCCACCTGCATATTCAGTACAGTAACATCTTTGTTGAAGAATGTTTATTATGGTGTAAAACATCTTAATTAGTAGTTAGATATTTAATATGTAGCCACTCGACGGACACCCCTCTCATGGTAGTCTGAACTAATGTGACCGACACCAGAATCGCTCCATAAATTCTTTGCTTTCTCTTTTGTTTACTTTACCAAGGCAATGGCGTTTCTGCAGCTATATATTATGTAACACTCAGTAACTGAATTTTTATCACTTATAATGTAACACACTGCTTCCTTAAGCATTCAGAAGTTGTTTTGTGTGATGTTAACTGATCCAAGTCTTGGAAACCATGTCTGACTAATACAGATTTTATGTCCAGTATTATAATGCTTTTGATAAAATGTGACATATAAGTTCAGAGTGGCATTTTGATAATAAACCCTTAAACCAATGAGGCCATTTCCTTAGCGACTGTCTGGGGCAGACATATGGATCGGGGGGGTTTCTTGCTTGGGTTCCACCTAACCAGTGCCCCACATGACACCTCCACAGAACTGGCCGCTGCCAAGGAGTGTGTGACTCACTGAAAACATGGTACACACTGACATGAGCAACACACACACATGGGGATGATCCGTTCATTTATATGGGCGTAACCCTAATCCCAACTATGACAACCTTAACCCCTACCCAACCCTAACCTTAACCATAAGTAACCAAACTAAATACAAGAGTTTTGGCATTTTTAGATTCCAGTCACAGATTTTTATCAAATTTATTTCCTCCTTGCAGGGCCCGAAAAAAAACGTTCCCACAATATCAAAATAATTTTTTATCACATTGTGGGGATATTTGCTATAACATGCTACTTAAATAAACTGTTGCATAAAGAGTCATAGACCTATGAACAAGAACTTCATATTACCCCAATACGCTATGCATCATACATTCATAAACAAGGCAATAAAAGCAACATACTTGTGTCAGCACCTGTACTTCAAGGTGACATTCTTTGGAAAAATGTCGGTACATTCATTTTTTGGGAAATCCGCCATGCTACTCTGAGCCGTTAATATTAAGATGAATAAACTGTGCACAGGTCTTCAAACCTAACAGCTAGATAACCACAATACACAGCCTACTATGCACGTACACGAGGAGCAAAGCACTACGATACAGCAGTATTATCAGCCTCGTTTTATGTTGCTTTGGTCAAAACATCTAATAAATAAACGTCAATATACTCAAAGATCATATTTAAAGTACAATTTTTCTAATTTAAGTGCTATTGACGGTTAGGTTTCGCGTTGAGGACTAACTTTGATGCATGATTACAGAGTTTCGCACAAAACATGAAAAAGCTAACCGAGTTAAAAGGTAAAAACAAATTAAGAGGGACTCGCGGACTGCGCCTTCGGCGGCCGCGCGCTGCTGCTCTGGGCGCCGCGCTCTGGATTCTGGGAGTTAAGTCATCATTAAGATAGGAACTGACCCCACGTGGTGCCCCTCGCATAAATCTACCGGTAAGGTAAGCTAAACCAAAAAAAAAAGCTAAATCAAAGAGCTGCGGACGATTTGGCTCTTGAGGACAGGAGTTCAGCGCACCTGATGTAAAACAGTTTCGCGTTAAAGATACACTCTGGCTACCAGCTTTACTTGCTTGCACAAACCCCTACGTACAACAAGCTCTTAAAATCGGTGGGAGCAACATAACAACTACGTGATACAATTAATTTGCATGCTCTCAGATATTAGCTACAGGAAAACCATGTAATCATACAATTTCTCTGTATCTGTTACTATTTTATGTCATTTACACAGAATATTATTGGTCTGGATATCTCTTATGGTTCAAACCCATACGGGATTATTATATTTTAGAGTTTAGCCACTCCTTGACACAATATTGTGTTTTATTAAATGAAAACCTTAAGGAGTTGATTTAAAGTAACACCCCCAGGCATGAACATGCACCACAAACTGTCTCCCTGTCACTAAAAACAATGCCCTTTCAGAGTTCTGCCTCTGCCTTCATTTGCTCACAAGCACATGTATAACATGGGGGGTGAGGGGGGGGGGAGATAAAACCAAATATGTCTGTTTCCAGTGTGCATTGTTTCCACTGCCTTGAAACCAGAACCACTTACAGAGAACTGAACTCATTGTGAACTTGTTCAGAGAATAACATCAGAAATAAATGTACATTTTTATTCAAAAGGATCCCAGTGTAAATAAACCAAAATGAAATATTACATCTCTCCACTGTGTATCCGCACAGCAGTCTTTAAATGAGGATACGTTCACACTGCTCCTCACAGTGGACTGCTTTCACATAACAAACTAGACGGGGTGTTTTGTAAATCACAAAGACAACAGGCTACTATTGTCTGTTAACCTTTATGATAAGTGTGGGGGTTTAACACCGACAGGCAGGTAGGTATTTTTCGAAGCCAGATACTGAAACTTCACAGACTCATTGATTAATTTGATTTGGTGGCCATTTTTAAACCGAAAGAGACGGTTTACAGTAAGAGACGGGATAATGTAGGCGACAGAGATAAGGTCAGGAGGAACTGCACTTCCTATGAAAATATTTTTCATTCCAGGAACATTTGGCTACAGAGGACTTAGGAATTAATTCATGTTTTCTTAAGAGGGGGCCGCCTCTTAGTCCCGGATGGGGAATACTCCCGGCTCGCTGATCCCCTATCCCAGACTAGTGCAGCTTATTCCAAATTTATTAGCTTCGGTAACAGGAACCATGAAAGGAGAAGGTTTGGAAAAGAAAAATAGTACAGGACTGAGCTCTTCTATTTGGGGTGGGTTAGGAAGCGGAGTGTTAAATCAAACCCAGCAAAGCACTGCCCTGATTATTTTCTTTATATCTGGGGTAATATGTGGATGTGAGTGAGAAATGTATAAGTGTTCACGTCTTGCAAAAAGCAGAAGGGTTTGTCTCGAAATCCACTTAGAAACACAACTTAAAATGTGACATGAAATCTTTTCGGAAATGGGAAAAAAAAACGATACAAAACAGGTTCAAAACATGAATCTTCACAAGGCTCTGATCTCTACAGAAACATTTAATTTGCCAAAGTACAGGTAATTTCACTAATTTAGGTTTTATGTTTTGATTAAACAAAGCGAGGTATATGTTTTCAAAGGTTCTTTATATTTCTTAACAGAAAAAAAAAAACAGATGAAATGTTTTTAGATGGAAGCCACAAAAGATATTTGAGAGTTTAAACAGTGCTCTTTGAAAACCTCTCACTGCAGTTCCCTTAAATTACCTGACCACACGGCCTGCTTATAACAGCGCTGCAGTGATCTCTGGATAACCCATGATATACCTGCCTGTTCATTAACAAGGAAGAAAAATACAGATCAGAGGAATAACTTTGCCTCCATAAATGAAAGCAGGAGGTTTCTTCAACACCCAGAATCACCGTCCACAGCCACAGACGCATGAGCCTCTACACACAAAGACGAATGATGCTAATGCTATAATTCGTGCTTGCAAAAACATGCATAATATATCTATATACTGATGAGCCAAACCATTATGACCAACCCCATATAAAATGAATAACAAGATGTGCGGCATATTTAGAATTTTTTAGAATTTTAGAATTTAGTGATTAGTTGTCATTGCTGACACACCACAGCACCCAGTGCACAAGAACGAAATGTGTTCTCTGCATTTAACCCATATATGCCCATGTGACGTAGCAGGGGGCAGCTAATTGGAGTCAATAGTAAATATAAAATTTCAATAGGCAAATTCCAGGTCAATTTGAATGTAAAATCTAACTTGTGAAATAAATTGGTGCCTGAAAACGTATTTCAAAGCGCACATTATGTGTTACATCCAACAAAACGAAACATATATAAATAACACACTAAACTGGTAGAGAATAGGGAAGTAAATCAGTTTTGCGTTGATTAAAGAAGTCATTCAATTATAGATAATATCCCACTCTGGGGCAAGAAATAGAGGATAAAGAGGTATAAGTAAAATAAGTAATTTAAAGTAGAGCTATACATAATGAGTTAAAAAGAAGAAAATATTTAATACATAAACAAAACCAGGTAACTTTATATGTTGTTGTTATTATTGTTGATGATTATGTCAATTACAATGACAGCAGCAATACTCACAATTTATTTTTTTATTATGCTGTTTTGTTTATAGGATACGTCTATTAACTGTTTAGTAGGAACTTGTACGTGGTTGCGGCCTGTATTGTTTGAACCCGACGGTAATACTGCAAAGCTCCTTTTCAGCTTTGACGAACATATTTCAAACAGGACCGAAATAAAGCAGAGATAACTGCACACTGAAATCCATCAGTCTTTCTTACCGACAGGGCGCTTCTGACTATGCTTTGGGTATAAAAGGCAAACATTAAAAAAAATAAACATACGATGTTATTTTAAGTTCACAATATCTATATTTATCCAAGCTTTAGTGATTAATATTTACATCTTTAAATTTACATTTTTAAACTCAAACTGTTACCTTAAATCTAAACGCTACGGGTACGCTATTAAAAGGAGTTCTAACTATTTGTTGCTCTTCTCATAAAAATGTACAAAAAATGCGGTAAGATCAACAGTTATCCGTAGCTAAATCCTACACAAAGTCTACTTTAATTAAAAGTTAAGTTAAACTAAAACTAGTAAATGATCTTAATCATAATCTTTTCCGGAGCAACTATGAAACTTGACAATTTGGAAAAACAAAGAAAACGGGGATCAAAAATATATGGCGGTCAAGTAAAACCATAGTTTTATCATACTTTTTACTGATCTATCTATATAGTTAATCTGCACTTCCATCATTTACCTATTTATTTCTTCATACAATATCGTCACCTACTAAATAGTGAATTGATTTGGACGTATTTTGCATTTATTTAGCTTACCAATAATGCTATTATGACATGGCATTCAGTTATAAACATATAAAGAATACTTTACACTGTTATGATCATAAATAAAAGAAGGTTTTCCTCGTGACATTTCTAAACGCGCATATAGCCTATACTGCCCAAAGATGCAAAAGTATGCTTATTCACTGCCGCTATTCGTATATCACATTCTATTGCTTGTCATTTAATTCGTTCAGATAGTCTAAATGTCATCAAGCAAACAAACGTTTTCAAAAAAGAGATATTGGGAGAGAAAGGGCACAAAGTGTCGCACAAGTGATTATTCTTCTGTTAAGCGCCCAGTCCTACACTAGAAGCGCCGGTGATTTCCAGCCCATGTCAGATATAATACGCGCGTATTCATATGAAAACGAGTGGTGTTCATTATTTATCAGTCAACTTACCATTATATCTGCAAGTGAGGTGAAACTCAGTCAAATGGCCTTTCCATGTCGATGTCGTTTTAAAATGGCAAACTATAACGCTTCCCAAGTTAGGAGATCACAGCTTGAACCTTGCGTGCGTACAAGCGCTCAGTCCGTTCAACTCGTATAACGTATATCTTTATTTCAGAAAGTCCTCTTTTTAACCGCCACTCCTAAAACTGTCTTTTAAAAAGCTTTCAGGTTAAAAGCGACGTTAAAAAATAAAAGTTAGGGTTAAAACTCTTTTTTTCAGTGCAGAAAAACCACAAGGACAGAGCTGCTTGACTACACCTTCAGGCTTATGTTGTGATAGGCGATCGGCGGGGAAGTGATGCTGAACAAATTTCCCAATCCCAGTTCCTCCTCCACTTCTTCATTTGCTTCTTTGCTCTCCGCATGTCCCGGCTCTTAAAAGCCCCAAAGCGAGCACGTCTCTGTCGGGGCGGGGATGGGATGGGATGGGATGGGGGGAGGGGGCAAGTTGTCCGCCTTGCCCGTGTTATTCATTACGCATGCTGTTATTAGTTTTCTTACTTTTGACTATTTTTTTTAACGAACTTATAGGCGACATTCTTAAACTCAGTTTGTGCAACCATTACTAGAATTCTATTTCATAATAGTAAGTCCCTCTCTGAAAAACGCTTAAAAATTCAACTAATCTCGTAATATGATAATCCCTGAAAGTAAAAAAAAAAAGTTTGATAAAAATGAATCGCTTCCGAAAATCTGACAAAGAAAATAAATGAAGTTAATACTCGCAACTGCTCCCTGTAAAAAGTATCTGATGTCTCTGTCTTCGGCAAAAGTTATGAACCTCAAATTTTAGGGGGATGTCTTCAATCTGAATACCAGTATTAACTGTTTAAAAAAAAAAATCAAAACAAAATGTGAAATGATTTTGCATTTCTGTATTGCTGTTTCAGCAGGCAGAGTATTTTATGAATACCAGAACCATAAATATAAAATTTGTGCAGAATCACATTCAGAATTAACTACCGGATTGGATGACAAAATATATAAAAGTAATTGTAGATCGTTCTAGAGGTGAGTTCGTGTCGTACTGATTTCCGTCTCGTTTCTTTAGTTTCATTGCATATTTTTTATTTGGATTTTTTTTCATGGAAACAGTACTGATACAATCCAAAATCCACAATAAACGTAATGTATATGACGGCATGTATAAACTCTTTTCGAAATTAAGTAGTTTTAAGTAATTAGTGTTTTTATAGAAATATATTCCTGACGATAAAATGAAAACGGATGAGAGACAATCATTAAATTAAACTCTTTATAAACTTATGAAATGAGTGTTTCGGACTGACAACATGCTATTTTGAGCATTTTTGGCTACTTGCTGTTTTTGATGGATCTGTGAAATTCAGATGAATTGATAATAGGAGTGAAGTGAAAATATGATGAGGCTTTAATGTATGCTTCAAAGATAAGATCAAATACCACCTTAGTTTTACTGAATAGGAGCCAAACGATGAACACAGAAAAGAAAATAGTAAGCGTATTTATATATTCCGCATTTCTTGACTGGGAATAAGTAGAAGGGTTATATTATGTAATGTTTTTCGTATGAAACAATTTGAGGGAGCGGAATTGTTTGACCACACAATATATTAAGTGTTTTTGTTTTCTTTGAAATATGGCTTGCGGGAACATTCATCAAAGTTTCAGATAATGCGAAATTTGCACCTGTTTTGCTTCCTCTAACGGATAATGCGAAAAAAGTAAAGCTCATTAGTGTTTGTTTCACCGTTTTCTTTCATGTTTACTTCTACTGGCACCATCGAGTCACTTCAACTATTTCCATTTTAAATATATTTAAATGTAATATTACTCTGGGGAAGATCAACACGTGCACTTTCACAGAAATTTACATGTATTACGTTTTTGATAAAGAATGAAGAGAACTTGCATTTGTTAAGGTACTTTGGAACTTATACATATATGGGGGCCATCTGCTGTTAATACAGGGTTGTTCACAGCGTTGCCTCTCTGTGGTGTAAAATTGTTTTTTTTTATGTCGAGGCAATCTTTCAACTAAAAGACACAGTATCGACATCCTATGGCTGAATTGCCTCGGGTGGGGGTGGGGGGGGGGGGGGTTCTATTCACGAGTCCACGATAGGCTACAACAAAATATCACTTTAAGCATATAAATGAACTCAGGAATATGTATACTATAGGTCCATATATATATATATATATATATATATATATATATATATATATATATGGTATAAGAACATACATTTGGGATCACTTTCAATGTTTGTGTGTGTGTGTGTGTGTGTATGTTTTACTAACTATAAATACGTATTTTTTTTTCTTGGTTTTGTGTATTACGTTTCTTTCCAAAATAAAATTGTACTTTTAACTATTGGACTTGTGTGGCTATCTACACATTCCAATTTACATAAAGTTTCAAAATATTATGTTCAGGTAACTGACAAGACAACCGATGGTCCCTTAGTCTGTGATGATGTGTTATGAGTTTTAGCTAAACTTTGCAATGCAAAGAGTACTTAACCCGTGTGCTTCTATAACTGAGTAATGACTCAAACAACTTCTTTAAAATAATAAATCCATCTGCTGTATTATGTAAATTTAATATATATATATATACACTCCTCCCGAAAATGACGGTATAATAACTGAGGCATTGGAAGCTGTGGTACTGAGTTTTGGGACGCCGCAACGTGAGATGGTGGTCTCACGCCGTTTTTTGTTCATTCTCTACTCGGGTCAGGGTGTAACGTGAGGAGGCTTCTAGCTGCGTTTGAGATTGTGAAAACCTGAACAGAAAAGAGTGTTTCTGAGGAGTGCAGACTTGTCATATGGTAACACTGGACTCCGTAGCCTTACTTTTGCCCCCCCCACCCCTCCCCCCCCCCACACACACACACACACACACACACAATATATATATATATATATGTGCGTATGTGTATGTATGTAGAGAGAGGTACTATACTTTCTTTAAAATATATTTCCCTATAAGTAGACTGCTAAAACACTAACACACATGCAGACATAAACACAATGGCGAGAAAAAAACGGCCGTGGAAAAGTCCCCGAAACGTTATCTATAATTTGGTTACGTAATGCGATATTGCTGCCTCTTATTCATTCTATAAAAGGGTGGGCAGGTTTCATTGTTATCCATATTTGTGCCGCCGGTGCATTGAGAGCTGTTATTGTTTCGCTCCTCCTTTTAGGAACTTATTTCCTCAAGATGGCACAAAGTACAATGTAAAAAGATTTGGGGATTTAAGACCGATATTTATTTGCTTTAGAATCTGCTGCCTCCTCTATACCCACCATCAGAAGTCTTTGAGTAAAGGAAATAGGTCTTGTTCAGATGTTAAACATGGGTCACCGTAGGCCTAATAGACCAGAACACTTGCTCGTGAACCCAAAGCAGTGCAAGGCTGTGACACTGTGATCGTGAAATAAATTAAAATCTAAATCAAATAAACACATAAATATTCCATAATAGAGAGCAGCGTAAGCACATGCACCCATAAAAAACAGTGAGAGTGGTAGCAGTAAAGAGGAGAAATAAAAGCAGATGTAGTTCGCATGGAACTCTCTACTTGGGGCCTCAGTTTGACGAAGTTGCGGTGAACAGTTAGTGCCATGACACCCCTTTGCCACCCCTTGCTTTGAATGACCCCTTTGCATGGCACTATCACCCTAATAAAAGGTACACAATGATTGTCATCAGCCCAGCTTGAACCGGGACTGCCCCAATGCGATACCACGCAAACCCACCTCCCCACCGACTCCCGACGTGCAGCTCCGTCAGTCGCCGCCTGCACTTGATCCCGCTCTCCCGGAGCTGAGGAATGTGGAAATGGTTTCCCTTAATTTTATAATGCCGAGGTCTCCCTTTGGTTCAATTTTCACCAACACCATAAAAAACAGAAGTCGTAAGAGTGGCTCTAGCATCTGTTTTTCCCATCGCCGTGGTTTTAATGATCAGGTAATAAAAGTTAAATTTGACAGAAATTACAACAGATGTTTAAGACCATAAACCCCACACATAACACGGTTCCCAGGAAGAAATCTTAAAGCATCAATACCACCCCGACATCAACCTACACTTCTTTAGTTATATAATTTGTACAACTTCTCACCTCAAACGCATGGTCAATAATGGTATAATAACTATAGAAATGAATGAACTATATGACTAACGAACTAATGTAGCAACGCATACCAAAAACCAATGTTGCTTTTATAAGTTACAATGAATTAACTTCTTGTTTCCTTTTCAACTTGCTCAGACGGATATTATGCTATGATCACTCAAACACCTGTACATACAAAAGAGCCGTAAAATACACAATGGTTAGGCTATAACTGAATAAGTTTAGCAACAATAAATTCTGTTTAAGGCTTATTGTTTTGTACTTAAACGAATAAATATTAAACTACATTACAGGTAACTTGTCGAGATCCAGCAGTAATCAGATACCTGACTGTCATCAATGTACAAATGATTTTGAAACTTTTTCTCTATTTTTGTTAATGGTTTACAGTTTAATATAAGATTTTTATATGTAATACCAAGTAGCTAACACACCAAGCAATGGTAGTGCTCTTAAGTAGTTCAAGAATTCATAAATGTTATATATAACATACATAATGTTATATATATATATATATATATATATATAGTGGTGATCCTTTGCTAAGTGTAAGATATTACCTGTATTGCACATGCATGTAAGCAGAATAGCATTGCACCTATGAAATATATTTACTAATTTGTGGATTGTTTCACAGGACATCCACTGGTCATGTTAAAATGGTTTTATATTTTCCATAATGCTTTTTGTGTCTTAGTGGGATCTTTTATTTTGAATGAGGACACACATTTTGCAAGACAAGCAGTAAAATTTCTGACCCTGATTAAATGTCATAAAAGTCCCAGGCTGTCATCTGCTACCTGTGTGACTGCTACCTCAGAGGAAGCTGAATACTGATTGACAGTTCATTTCCTTAAAAAAAAAAAAAAAATATATATATATATAAAAAAAAATTGGAATCGAAGGATGAAAAGTACTTAAGCTAGGCTGAATCTAATCAGTGCGTTTTATGACTAATGCTATACTGTGAGAACTTAGGACTTTCTTATTTTTTTAACAGTCTACTTTTCTCTCATTTCCTGCCCAACACCCTTAAGGTGTAGCAGGAACCTTCACAAGTAGTTTTTTGTGGTTCCCACGGCAGTCTAACATTTATCGGGCTTCAGGGCTCGAGCAGGTATGGTAGTTTTAGGACGAGGCATGTCAGCTGCTTGCTTCTGCTATCTCTCCAGGCAGCAAGACCCAACAAAAGTGGTTTCCCACAAAGGCAAGCTATGCATTTTTGACAGCACAGTGTGGGAAATCAGCTCGCTCGCTTGTCTTTGACATTGTTGCTAGATGATGTGCCTTCAAAGTGCCTGGGAGATAGTAAGAGATAGTTCGTAGAGAGCTGTAAAAATAGTCTTGGCCAGGGGCGAAGGAAAATGTGCGAATGTGATAAATGCCCTATGAAGCACTGGGAGATTCTTTTTTTTTGCTTTTCCCCACTGATGTACATGTGACGTCTCTCTGAATAAAAGGTCATGAACTTCCACCAGCTCTGTGAGACTGTTGAGGGGAAAAAAAAAAGAATATAATTGTATTTTTGGTATCGCCATGGTTTTACGTTGTGGTAAGAGGAGCGACAGCCAACAGGCATCCGGCATTCCATATGTGTCGAGGTACAATAATGCACTGAGAGGCGATAAGTTTGCTAACAGTCTTTCAACTGTAAAAGCATTCCACCATTAAGCTTAAAAATTCTAGGGTGTGTTCATGGGAAAAATCGTCACACTTCTGAGGCCGATATAGAATGACAGTAGGGTTTTTTTCTTGGCGATATCATTGCCTAGAGATGTTGTACCAGGAATGTAAAGATCGTATGAGGTTCCAGGTCAGGGAAAGAGCATGTATGTCTAGTACCAGCAGGTTTAGGGTAACCTGGATATCTGCTCCTACTGTTTCTATTCTCTAAAACTGCGACTTTCAGGAAACAACATTTATTGTGGCTTTTATGAATTTTGCTAGTTCTATTAGTGCAGTGCAATAATATTTTTACGACTGCCCTCATGTTATTGTGAAAATGCATATAGGTCTGGTAAAAACAGTTGGCAGAAGACCCTTCTATAGACTATATAGACACTATAGATATCGATTTGGGTGTAATACCCTTTCGAAATTCCTAGCAGTAGGAATACAATAGACTGGGACTTGAAGCTGCTACCTTTTGTGGCCACTGCCTACTTCTTTAGTTATCATGCTCCCTGCTGCTCGAACTGTGTCTTCACATACTGTCGCCGGGCTCTGCTTTGATTATGCCCCTCAATGCTGTTAGCCCATGGCATTCTGCCAGTGGCAGTTACACCCTGGGTGAAAATGAGTGGGAGGGAGATGATGTCCTGGTTCATTCTAGCTCTACGGTTTCACATGCCGAAGGCCGCTTGTCATGGGCCAACTTTATACCGGAGACGCATTTAAAGATGTGCTGGAAACCCTTGGGGTACCTGGCTCATTATTCCTGCTCCCAGGGCCCGGTATGATTACAGAAATCAAACAAAAAAGAGAGAGTGGGAGGGGGAGAGGGATTGTGCTGTTTTTATGAAACCGAACAATGTCTGGTACTAGGACTTCACTTCCTGTTCTTTAAGTTGCCCCTCAGTCTAAAAATTCGAAACAGATTTCTGACCAGTATTGGCGAAATTGCGAGAAAGTCCGTGTGTCACTCGTGCATTCCATCGCTGCACCGTACGAAGTGAAGAGGTCACACGTCGCAGGGTCTGCCAGCAATAAACACCGTATCCGACAATTTGTGGCTCAGCTGACAGACAATAAGCAAACCTAACCTCTGCTTACACTTGACACAGTTCCATCCTTTGTAGAGCAGGACCAAATTGCTTACTTGCCTTTTAACCATCACTGACTTGTTTGTGACTTCTTTGCTTGGGTTCATTTCTAATATCATGATGTTGTAGGACTTATTGGTCTGATCCATAAAATTTCCCTCAAACCCTTATGTGGAACCCATAAGCATAAAAGTACATATTCTCTTTACATTTTCATTAAGTCCTGCACTGTGGAGGGAGCAAGCAATAAAACAGCCTTTTTTGTTGCCCTTTGATTAAATTCAAACAGAAATATCACAGCGCATTGTTATCGTTGTTCCCCAAATATGAAAATAACAGTGTCCTTATTTAAGAAATTAAACCAGGCTTGTAAGGCTGGGGGAGAAGATGTGGACACACCCAGAATGAGGTCAGCTCTAGGCCGAGACAGAGAGCATGGACCTCCCCCATCTCCGCTCGGCCTCAGAGAGCGCCGCGAGCCCTTTCCACAGTCAAACTCAGTCTGAACTCCAATGCGTCTCCTTCCACCCGCCTTAAATTAACTACTGGATCCTCAAAAACAAAAATCGATGCACCTCCCTGTCTCATATCTGTGTTGTTTTTACCACTTGAGCAGATTTTTGAGACATCTAAGCAGCACGCCATTAAATCCGACTGTGTGCCATTCTTTGATGGGTCTCCTGTTCTTTCAGCCTCACTAAATGAGTAATTATCAAAAATGTGTTAATTACCAAGGAGGTGATACTGACAAGTCAGTGGGATGTTGTAATGCAGCCAGAATGCCTTAATATAGTCCCTTCTGCATTCTTTATGTAATAATGCATCTAGTGGCACTGCTCTTCCCAAACTGGTGAGTTTTCTAAAAGAAAGGTTGTCACAGTCACACTGTTTGAAACATATAAACAGATCTCTTCAAAAGAAAACATTTTTTTCAAGCTACTACTGGGATATTTGTCAGACTGGGTTCCATAACCTATGATTTCCTTGATCAGATGTGTCAAAACCTGCAACCTAGATAGATGCTTCAACAGTATGATGATACCAATTATGATAATGATATCGTGTCATTCTTTATAATTATTTCTCACGTTTTTCACCACAACAGAAGAAGGTAGTATAAAGGTTTACCTATGTACTAAAGTCTCTAATGAACGAGTGGATTTTCCAGTCTTCCTAACATGCTACACAGGTTGTAATAATATAACTCTTATTGCAAGGAGCGTTTTTTTTTCCATGTACTTGTAAATAAAAGCCTTTGGTGTGTTTGATTGCTGAAAGGCTATGGAGATCAATAGTGCAGCTCATGAGTGGTTAAGGTCCATGTGTGCATCAGCCTTCATGGCCCCGAAAGCCGATATACGGCAGAGGGAGCTGCTCTCCACCCTGACGTGGGGTCATCTACTCCCCCCACAGCCCGAGTGCATTAATATCGACCTGAGCTTTCCACAGGAGATAGGCATCCTTTGTACCCACCCCTCTCTCTGCTTCTCTGTAACCCCACCTCCCTCCCCAGCACCCACGGGACTTTAAACATTAACTGCCATCATGTTAACCAGGGGATAGGATAGACTCGAGAAAGGGGTGGCTCGTCCCTCCCACTCTCATCAATCCATTAGTGGATAGATCAGGCCCATTTTTACATAGATTTACACAAAGATACTTCATGGATTAATCAATCGTTGGTGGCTAAAACGAAGGTCCAGATTTGGCTTGTGGGGTCATGTACCATGAAGAATTTCGTTGGGGTAGGAGATGGGTGGCGGAGGTAAGGTAGGGTGGAGTCCCGGTGACCTTTGCCCCAGTGCCTTTGTGCTCGGTGTGTTGGGACACAAAAGAAGGTGGAAGAAAGTCAGGCAACGTTCTCATTTCCTCTCCATTTGCTAACTTGCTCCAGGCTCTGTATCTTCCTTCTGTAACCTCTTGGTAATTGTCTTGTCATTTCTAAGGTGTGTGAAAACTCCTCCCATATGCAGCTTGGTTAACGCACAGCGGTAGCAACGGGAAGGAGGGCAGAATGCTAGCTGGGATGCTGCTGTTCCTGCATTTTGGGCTTTAAGGCTTTCTCCAGCAGTATTACTAGCCATTGCCTCTCCAGCCAGTCTTCCTAGGCTTCCTCTTTTGATCCCTTTTATGAAAGTAGGGCTTGGGTGCAGCTACATTGTGTGTCTTTGCTTGTTTTCTCTGCTTCGGATTTCTTCTAAGTGTCCGCCGTCTGGCCCCTGTCCCCCTCCCTCAACGGCCATGAGAAACAACAGCCAATTCACCCCCCCCCCCCCCCCAGCTCCAGCCACTGTCCCTGCGGCCTGCACACACTGAACGTGTTTATGACCATGTCTGTGGAACACTCTGGAAAACCACGAGTAATTAGAACAAGATTGCTGAACTTACTGGATTACCCAGTTATTACCCAAAGGCAATTTTGAATCTCAGCATAAAAAACTCAGCATATTAAAACTAAAAGCATGATGGCCAGATATTTCAAAGCATCACTAGGCCATCCTAAATCCAGTCCATTAATTCTAGGGGGAGGTTGGCTGGCATGAAGTGAAGCCCCCCCCCTCTACAGCTCCAAACCCCAAAGTCCTCATTTTGAACGGCTGGACAATATCAATTATTAATCAAGCTCCCCGACCTCCTCAGGATTCAGTATCTCATTAATAATTCAGCTCATCCTCGTTACATGCTAACCTCTTTATTTGCTAGTTTAATTATATGACAAGTAAAAAGCCCATACCTCTCTGACAGTTTTACTGGCATAGCTAAATGATAAAAATTAATAGCCATATAGAGCTACATTTATGGTTTATTTATTAGATCTAAGTACCTCTAAAAATGTTGATATACTTTTGTGTTTCTCTCTCTGTAACAGCTGGAGTTGTATCATGTGTCCATCAAGCTCAAAACATATTCTGTAGTTTCAAACGCGAGTCTGAAATACTTCCTACATAAGACACCAGAAATCAGAATAAAATTGAATATGGTGAACAACTTGAAGAAGAAACTGACCAATCATATTAAGAAGAAACTCTCCAATCATGTCAAGAAGAAACAGTTCAATCATGTGAGGCCCCTGGCACTGTTATATGACTGGAACAGTTTGATTGGTCCTTTTGACATTGATGTCATTTATAAACAGCTACAAGTTACCTAAATACTTGGATGGAATAGTCAAGTGAAAAATCATTTTAAATCAATTTCAGTGTCTTTGTGTCCAAAGTCACTCAAATTGTTGCTAACAAGTAACTCCAAAACTTTCTAAGCATCCTTAGATTGTGTCCAATCCTACATTTAAAGCAAATACCGTAGACTATTAATATACATAGCCGTGAACAGTTCTGCAACTTGTATGAAAGTTTCGCCATTTGACCACAAAGGCTTTGTTAGCATAAAAGACGAAATGACAGTATAGAAGCAATAGCACAATCTATATTTAGAAAGTGTTAACGTGAGTGCAGATTTAGCCAGGGTCGTAAAGCTAAGCGGTCCAGTTGAATGTCTCCAGCTCCCTACTGAACGTGCAGGTTTCAGTTGTGTGCTTAGCGTTTATGAGCCAAAACTCAAGTTGGATTATATGCTCCCAGCCCTCAAATAAATATGACTTTATTTCTAAATTTCCTTTTTATACAATGCGATTTCGGCAAGGTTCATAGGCCCGGATTTTATAATTCGTAGTATATGACTGCATAAGTGAGAAATCCTAACAAATTCTCACCTTTTCTGCTCCTTTTCATCTTGACCATACCCATCACCAGTCGACCTTCTAAAACTATTTATATAATCTTTTATAACCTTTAACCTAGGCTATCAATTCTCCCTTTTCTTCTTTCCCCTGTTGTTCTACTAAATATGGAGCTAGAATCCAAGAAGATCTGATAGATGCAACCCTACAACACCATTTACAAACAGCAATAAAAACAATAAATTATCGATTGATATTAGCTGACAAATCTTAATCGTAAATTTTATTATTTTGGCTACCAGCAAAATTATGATCGTTTCTTCATCTGTCCAGTGTTTATTGTAGTTATGTAGTTATGGAATAATGCATAGATTATAAACAGGCAACCCGATAGGTTGGCGACATTGTCGCAATGCTACTTTACCTAGTGCTTCAAAATCGAGATTGCTCTGCTTTCGTGTTGTTTGTTTTGCTCCTAATGTGAAAATGAACACCCAGCATAATATAACACGGTTGGAATTTTCTTTGTGGCATTTACAACTGCTATTGCGACATAGTACATTCATGGTGCATTCACAATGCTTTCATGTTACATTTACGGAATATTTATAGTGTAGTCAATACGCTGTAGACTATTCCTGCATACTCATACAAGCCCACTAAACCTGAGCAACATAGAACAGAATTTTATACAATGCTTTGATTAAAATAATAATAATAATAATAATAATAGCACAGTGAAACAGCTGTAGGCGATGACTGTTAACATTTGTAATTAAATTTAGGCCCGTTAATAACAATAACAATTATCACGGATACCCTTTAGGCTCCTGGTGAGATAATCCACTGAGTAAAGAGCTTCCTGTTCCCAGACACATACTGATACCACATCAGGCCACTTGTATTTCTACATTCATGTACATTACGTAAATAGACAAAAATTTGCTGTTAATTAGCATGTCTTCATTACTTGGCCGTTCTGGTTAATAAGTAGGTGCTGCAGCTTGCCTTGTATGCCAGTATATCGTGTTATATATTGCCTGCATGTCTGTGTGATGCGGAGGGTCTGGGGAAGCCCTTTTCCCTGATCTGACATCTGGTCTAAGTAAACAGCCATCTGCCTCGAATGCAGAGACAGCTCAGTTACATAGGGCCTAGGCGATGGTAATAAGGGGCATTTTCCCTGCTCAAAAAACCTCATGGCAGAAGCAACTGACTGGCTGACATCCTGCTGCCAAGAAACAGAGAAAATGAAAAAGTAGCAGATTTTCTTTTCTGCCTTGCCGTATGTTTTTTTTTTTTTTTTTTTTGTAATGAGGTAAATTCTGATTGACCAGAAATGGCAGCCATATTTCTTAAGGAGTGCTACCACGTCATGAGAAAATAAGAAATTGCAAAGCATCACTGATAAATAAAGAAAAATAAATAAATAAATAAACAATATATGACTGGAACAATAAATAAATATAACAATATATATATACATATATTTTTCCTTTTTTAAAGTTGTTTATCTGATTAGGAAGTATATATTTTTATATATAAGTAGGTATATATCTGTGTGTGTATTTATATATATGGTTTATTTTCCTATGTATAACAATGTTTCCAAAAAGTTCATTGCCAGGCATACCATATATGGATAGATGAAGACCACTTCGGTTCCCAAACCTCTGGACCTTAGAGTCACCCCAACTATTCCACGTACTAGTTAAATTTCACCACCGGCTGACTTGATTGACTTAGTTAGTTTAATAATCCGACGGATTAGCCAGACATGGTGCGCTAGTGGTCGAGTCAGCAAACGTGGATACACTGGATAGTTACTGCAATAACTAAGGTGACTTTAGGAGAGGTTTTGAAATGGCTGGGCTAACACACCTTGACAGATATTAAACCGCGCAGTGCTGCATGAGCTGCCCTATATGATTGTCACGGGCGATCCATGGCTTGTGCGGAAGCCGACAAAGTCCTGTATAAAAACTGGTCAGTTACAAATATATGTTATTTGCAGCATATTTCAGGCACACTTTGCTTTTTTCTGTCTTAGTCCCCAAGGTGTGTAAATGGTGTGATGGGGGCAAGCTTACTGTATGTCTTTGATTTATGAGCCCGAAGGGAACAAAAGAGAAAAGAAGGGAGATTATAGGAGCATAAATCATCACAGGCACAATGGCGACCATCCTATAAAACGCTATCCTGCCTTTGCTGGAGCTTTGAAAGAAGGAGCGATGCATGATGAATCCCGAAAACAGAGAACTGTGAGAAAACAGAGTGGACAGATATGGTCAGTAAAGAAATAGTTTGACTATTAGTCATGCATTGGGTACTGAAGAAATGCCCTTGGTTTCCTCCAGCTAAGAGGTGGCAAAATGTAGTCTGGGTTAGGGTTTGGATCTTTGGGTTTCTATCTCAGAATGCTCCTCGTCTTCAGAACCTCACAAGTTATGTCACAAATGCACAACACAGTCGATCAAATCATGCACTGTATCACATATTTTTCAAGTTATTTACCAGAATATAAAAAAATATGAAAAATCTTAAATGAAAATTCTTTAATGAAAATCTTAAGAAAATCTTAAGAAAATCTTAATGAAAATCGAGCCATCGTGTGATTTCACCTCGGATAACTTGGGAACACCATGACAAATACACTATTTTTATATCTCCTAGATACAACTGCAAGCAGAAAGATAAGAATCTTGGAAAATTTTCAACACCCCAAATATCTGGCATCATCGTGAAATATGATCCTTCCCTAACCTTCACTATTTTATACAGTTTGTTTTCCAATAGGGATTTTATTAAAATAGAGAATAAACTTCAACAATAAATCACTCAATATTTCTTCTACGATTTGCTGTGTTTTTCCAGCTTTTTGTGATAAAAATTTCCCTTTGGTCTCTCTGTAGGTCAGATGAAAGTTTGATCACTTCATTTGTTCTTGTAATTCAATGATACTGCACAGGGGAATTTTGGCCGCATGCTGGTCTACACAAGGTTTAACAGGGTTTTTCAAGGATCTTTAGTGGTTTGACGCCAACAACAAGTGTTTAAACTTCAGTGGTCTTCCTGCCAGTCAGCTGTTCGTTAGGTGTAAAATAAGCTACATTATACTTTGGATCTTGTCCAGGTAAAGTGCAAGGTCTCAAAAGGCATCACAGGCCAGTCACAATGTATTTAATGTTCTTGAGAGTAGAACCTGACACCAGCACTCGTAGCCCAGCTCTTGTGAGTAAATGGAGATTATCACATTCAGCCCTCTTGGATGTCTTTGAATAGATACAGGGAAGGAAATATCTCCACCTGGTTTTACTAACACTGTACATTTTACTTTTTTTTTCAAATTATATGCAAGCTTTTTATTGTGTAGCCTAATATGTAAGCTTACTGTGCTACTGTACAGCTACCATTTACACAAGCATGTCAGAGTATCAGTGTTCAAATAATGTTCAACTGATGTGGTCGGAGTTCAATATGGCTTCTGCTGCATGATTCAGTGCGGCATTTCACCTGAATTAAACTCCATAGCGATGTCAAATCACTTGGTATTTTGACAATACTAGCAGAAACTGACTTCTACTTTTCAGACGACTGCATTTCAGCACTGATGTCTAAGGATATGTGTTATTCAGTGTATATGCATAATCTGATAATGTGTGCTTTAATGATGTATCTCTGGATTGTCAGAAGGGTCATGGCAGGCCATGTGAATTCCAAGGTCTATGTCATGGGCCTTCCAGGCATCCCTATCTCAGCGTGCTGTCATGTTTAAGCCTTCCACTCGACATGTGACCCGGGCAGCACTCTCACGTCTGTATGTGGGGCATGAAGATGTATCTCCAAGCTGAGATCCGGACTTCTGGCAGCTGTCAGTTGAGGCAGACGCTAGTGATGTCAGCGGCAGAGGCCGGTGAGGCACTGGTGCTCAGGGGCCCGCCTCCCCCACCATGTGGTGCTTATTAGCCTCAAGCGCAGCAAGGAGCAGAGAGGGGGAGTTCCTATCCCCCCAAAACATCACCTTGACGGCCCTGGACCCCCCTCAGCCCCCTCCCCGGTGTCCTCGCATCCCCGAGGCAGGCTGATTGACAGGCTCCGGCTCTCTGGGGGGATTATGGTGGACGAGGGGGGGGGGATTAGGTGGCCTCAGCTTCATTAACCTGAATGTTTATACAAGCTGATCCTGCGCTGTGAGTCCTTTTCCTTCCCACAAGTGTCCCCTTCTCAGATTCCCCCCTCCCCTTCCACATCACCAGTGTGCCCCATAAACTGGGAGTTGGTGTGCAGTGAGTACAACATGAGTGGAATGGTTTCAGATCATCAGAAAACCGTTATGATTGCCGAGCGCTATGGTGAAACTCTCTTAGTCTCTATTCTCTTGGGCTGTGTCCAAAACCCAAGATAAGTATTAAACGGGTCTTCCACAGATGAACTATTTGATATGTTAATGAATCCCATTTCTTGCAACAAAGTATATGCAATTAATTAAATGTATTGTATTTGAATGGTTTATTTTTGGAAAAAAATGTTTGCCGTGACAACATTTATTATATTAAATTGCATTATGAAGAAAACAATTAACCAAATATTTCTGAGAGGTTTTGAACAGTATGATATGATGTAATTAATACGGGCCTAGCTCTGATAATCCGACTTGATTTCGCCACCATGACATATACATTTTAATCACTCAAACGATGCAACTAAAAGTCAATATTAGCTTTAAAAACCTTGTCAAAATTATTTGCTTTTAACTCAACACTGCAAAAACAGCTGAGACAACTTCAAATGCACTGGGAGAGCAAGGTAAGCAATAATTCATCACAGGTCAAGGGCCAGACTCGAAATTCTTTGACCCCCCCCCTTTAGGTTCATTTTTGGTCATTATTCTCCTAGGATCTGTGTAACAACCTGGACTCGTGTATGAGCTCTAAAGGCAACATTGGAAAATGAGTTTGTTTAAAGGGACAGGGGCTCCCCAATGGACAGTTATCACACTGCGATTGCCGTCATTGTTTGGTTACTCTAGCTGAAATGTTTCTGCTCGGGTGAAGTAAAAAGGGTAACTGCTAAGTTAAACTCTTAATGTTATCAATAAGAAAACTGCGTTGGATAAGATTTAATAAAGCTTCATTTAAAAAAGTGGATCTGGAGAGGGGGAGTGAAATAAAACCTTGTTCTTATTCATAATTAATGGCAGCTAATCAAGTAACGTTGTCTGGTGCATATAATTAAAGAGTAGTGAATGGAGCAGTGTTTGGTTTGTATATTGTTTAAGAAGTGTGTATTTCTTGTGGATTGGGATTCCTTTGAAGACCTGAGATCTTGTAGAGAAGCAGAACTCCACGGCAGCAGCTGTGTCTCCTGATCACTGACGACCAGCTCTGCTGGTATGTGGAATTTTACACAGGAAAGAAAAGGAGAGGCGAGAGAGATGTGGAGAAAGAGAGCGAGAGAGGGAGAGCAAGAGGGAGTGCGATGAGGAGAACATCTGGAGCTGATTTCACAGGGTGCTACGCGCACGCCGGGCCTCATGCTTGTTTTGACTGGGATTCCTGGAGACGTCGCCATTGTTTGTTTTCGAATAGCAAGTGGGTTGTTAGCTAGTAGATGTGGGGTGCCAATGCAGATCGAGACCAAATTTGGGCTCAGCTATGGAAGGATTGGGAAGATCATCCATGAGCACCATCCCAAAAAAATTCTCCATTTTGAAACAAATACCTACTAGGGATAGATGCAGTTAAAGACTGTAGTGTTTGAATCCACAGAGCTTTCAGTTTGTGTCGATTAGCAGCAGAAGATGTCAGGTTTTGCTTGTTTTTACACAACCAGCCGATACAAGTGAGCACAGTGAAGGAAAGCTTTGATAGCCCTCTCTTGACTGGGGGATGACTTTAACAAAGTAAGTGCCATGTGCATGGACCAGGAGAATACTTTGTTCAGAAAGCTGGACCTTATTAACTCACGGTCTAGGGATGGATTGACTTTCTTGGCCTCGATGACACTTTGAGGGGCTGTGAACAGACCAGTGTGCTGCAGGATAAAATGAGAAATATCTACAAGAAAGGAGGGTCAGACAACAATGAACATGCTCCCTGGTCTGGAATCACAATGGCTGCACAGCCGTGACTATCTTCAAATACTGAACCAGTCAACATTTCCATTTTCTTGCAGAAAAACAGTGACAACAAGAGAAGCCTGACCGAATGCATCAACCATAAACTGAGGAAACTAGCCAAGCCAAATAAAGTATGGGACATGCCTGAACAAAAAGCTGAGCCTGAACACAGCCTCTGGACGGTCAATCCTATACATGGGCAGAATAGCAAAGAGGTGTTGCTTTTTTACAGAGGCGGATGTGCATGAAACCACATCGAGCACCTTTCAGAGAGACCCCGCCTCCTTTCATCGATGTGTTCACAACTCCTTAGATTTGGCAAGAGAGTCAAACTAAAGGCATCTCGAATAAAATCAGGGCGCGTGATCATGAAACGTCTTGGAAGTATGAGCCCCGTGACGCGCAAAAGTGAAAGGGTTTTCTCATGGAAGCTTCTGGAATGCTAGATGTGAAACCTAAGGCGTAGGAGCTTTTCCTCTGGGAGCCAGCAAGGGCCTCTGACGGTGATTGGGAGCGACGTGCATTTGGCCGTGGCCGCCCACCCCCAAACGGCTGAGGCTTGCCCGCTCAGCCCCCGGGCTTTCCGGGGGTAGACCGACACATCCCATTCGAGAGCCTGCTGGGGATACCTACTGGTCCATGCAAATGCAATATTGATGGCAATGGCCCACATCTCAGATGACCCCATTGAAATATTACAGAAGGGAACAGATCAGTAATATCAGGCAATCATTCTGTAATAATCATGCTATCATAAGTATGACTTCATTTTCCAAACTGGTACTTCAAACCAATCACAAATCTCCATCATGTATGAGAACCGTACACAGAAAAGTAGGCAAAGCTCAATAAAAGCTAGATAGACTACTTTTCTGCAAATTAATTGTTATTATTTTCCAGAAATAATAGTCTTCAGGAATTGGTAAGGGAATAATTATTTATGTATTGTTTTATAAATTTACACCATCAGAATAATTCCGGATTCCTCAAATAACATTGCTAAAAATATCAATTAAGTACAAAATGTCTTTAATTGGTTACTCAATTGGACTATAAAAAAGCATGGGCTTACATGTGACTACTTTGCTTTTAAGATTAAGTGACATCTGAGAAGCAGGAGCATGGACAGTAGAGGAGGCTATTCCTTGTTTCCTAAATCTCTTCAGACAAAGAAAAGGTGGCCATTGTGGTTTCACTTCATTAGGTAGGAATGTCCTAAATCCCTGAGCTAATCCGAGGAAGCTCTTGTAGCCATGATCTCCACAGGGAGTTGCTGCAGTGGTGTGTGTGTTTTTATGTGCAAGAGTGCGCTTGTGTTTTGTGTGTGTTTGGGCGTGGTATCTAAAAAAAAAAAAACACCCCCCTCCTGTGGATGCTAGGTTTTCGCCATCTTTGTCCAATCACTCAAGTTGAAGAAGGTGTTTTTGGAGGTTAACCGAATATAAACACTGCTGAAATGGAGCTAGCTACCTCAACCTCACCTAATGCCAAATTCAACTGTGCGCCTTAAAAATGAAGTGACTTTCAAGGCTTCAAAGAATATAAGCAGGGATTGACATAACTGGTACGCAAGTGCGCATTGACCTTTAAATGCGATACGTGCGGCAATCGATTGTTGTAACAGTGTGAATACGTACATATTTTATGTGCATTTGCGCCGATATGACAAGAAATGATCGTGCATTTTAATATCTATACCGCAAATGAAGTATGAATGGGCATATAAAGGTTAAAAGGCACGATACTTTCTTGTCATATCGGCGCAAATGCACGTAAAATATGTAGGTATTTGCGCTGTTACAACAATCGATTGCCGTAAGTTCTCTTTTACAGGTGAATGCGTACCAGTTACGTCTATCCCTGAATATAAACATAACCCGGATTAAAGAAATGCCTAATGCTTATTTGTTGTAATCATCATCATCTTAGTAGCCTATGATAATTAAAATTGTGCTGATAATTATATTAAGAAAGAAGAAGTTTATTTAAACACTTTAAAAGTTTTTCTGGACAATATTTAATGCTAGGAAAAGTACCTTTATAATAAAAAAACCCCAACAAAACCATTATACATTGAACAAACAAACCAGTACATTTACAAATGACCAGATGACACATGTAAAAGTAACATATATGAGTCATTGGGACAGCGATTGCATGTTAACTGATAGACATGATAACTGATGTATAAAGTACATGTGCTAAGCAGCAGTCGGAATTTCCCAAGCTAACTGACTGATAAAATCGTAAATATTCACAGACGTTCCACAATGAAGTTTGTAGTAATCTCAGTACATAATAGTAATTAATAGTGTCTTGCCTAGAAGCTAGATCTTCTCAACAAAAGAACTGAGAGGGGAATAAAACAAAATATTAAGAGAGGGAAGACAGGTAGAGCAGACTGGTTGTGAGTCTGGAAAAAGACACACCTCTCCTTTCAGTCCATTTTAATTAACTTTGTGGGTAATAGAGATAATACTCATACTTGGCAATAGTTTCATATATCAGCAAGGTGGAGCTGGATTCTGTGGAATGCTGCGTGTTTCTCATTTACTCCACACAAAAATCCAAAGAGTGGCATCTGCATACCACAATGGCTGACCACTGCAAGCAAATGGCTGAAACGCTCCAGTGAACACTTGCCCCTTGATGGAGTATAGCTGAGGAGACACCCCCATCAGTTCTACCCCCGCAGAGTATCACCCAGTGAGGGAATTCAGTTATGACACCCTGTTTCCTTTACCTGCACTGGCATTCAGACCCTGCCGAATCAAAACTGCAGTGAGGTTTCTCTCCTTCTCCACCACGCCTCTCAACGCACGCTGGGAACAATTGTGGCCAGAGGGTGTGTGTCCGTCTAATATTCGCCAACAACAGAGTGTGATGTGGCAGCTAGAGCAGGACATCTCCCTGCTAGGCCAACAGCAGTCGTGTTCGCTCACAGCAACAGTTCTCCTAGACACAGATGCAAAGCAGAGCTTTGGAAAAGACTCAAGCCTCAAGTGCACTTACACCAAGCCGCCGCGGAACGCTATGCTCAGTGAGAAATAGTGAATGAACAGTAATGATAGCATTTCATCTTGCAAAGTTGAAATTTTCACATGCTTATTGCCATGTGCATATGTTGAATAGTTTTCTTTCAGAACGCACAAAACATAATAGCATTATGTTATGATGCATTATGGATTTACTACCCATTATGAGTCAAGGATTCAAAAGCTTTATTTTCATTTATTGTCATTGTACTGTACAAGCACAGTGAAATGCTTGCTTGTGTACTTCCCTGCAGACATATAACAATGAAGAACAATAAATAGCAAATAACAATACAAGATAATGCCTAATTTCTGTATGCAATATGGCAGGACTCAAGTTTGGAAAGATCAGAAATACATGATGATCTCTCTTCAGTTCAGTCAGGCCTGGCACCCAGTTGACACCCACGCGGATCCTATTTCCAGTTATCTCATGAGAAACGGATGTTAGGGAATGTTAAAATGGATAAGAGACACCAATCTGTATATCTGCATTGCATTCACTCTATGTAGCAAAATTTTTTAAAGAGTTTCCAAGAGTTCCCAAGAGACTGTCTGTTTGTGTTGGTTTCTTTGTTGGTTGAGCATTTAAATCGTTAGCCTTAACTAAACTGTTAACTGATTGTAATTTGACAAATATTGACAGCTGGAACAAAGGCCGGCATACACAAAGAGTCCTCGGGATCAGTAAGGGAAAACCCTGGCTTTTGAAGATGCTCCGCGGGATTTAGTCCAGCCCTGCCTTAGCTGTATATGTGACGAACGACTTTACTCTCTCATGTCATTAGACATTTTTCTGCTCTTTCAGGTCAAGTGGCTCACTAAAGACCCTCACAGGTGAATGCCTCGCCGATCTTGGGCCACTGGCTCCACTTCCCCATCTTTGATCCTTCCGTGGATCTGTCCCATCCATAGATAAGTCTAGATAAGTCAGTGTGGACATACATATTAACCTAACTAGATAGGTTAGTATTAAACTCTAGAGAGTTGCACCTATAGATCAATAACTAATTCAATATTAAATAGTGCTACTTCATTTTTTTATGTATTTTTCTGTCTATATGCTTTTGGTTTTTAACACAGTGGTAATTGTGATTTAACATTGGATCATCTCTGGTACTCTCTGAATAGATCCATTAATTAGCGCATTACCGACAGTGTAATTAAATCTGTTCTAATTTCTGCCCTTTGTTCCTGTAGTTCACTGTGTCAGACTTTAAATGAAAAATAAGAACAAACGAAAAACAAATTAGAAATTTACAAGCAGGTAAAACTGATAAAAAACATGTTTTTGTTATATTGACATACACAGCAGCAGGACATATACCACTTCCATGGAAGATATAAAATCAGACCCACTTCTCTGTTTGCTTTAGAAAAATACAGATATAATTCAAACTTTGTTGAATAAAGTTTCATTGATTTGCATTAAATTATCGGTAGGTAATGTTTTCATGACGTTCATCACCGTATTCTTAGTGATATTCCCCCAGTTCAATAACAACATCTGCCATTTATAGATTTCCATGAGTGGGGATAATGAATAGATGGCAAATATTATGTATTTTTTCTTCTTAATTATATATCAAAAGTAAAGCTTTATTCTAACTGCTGAAGGATAAATATGGAGCCATTTAGAAGTTGCGGTTTACCCGTAGAAATTTTTGTCTTTTCAAATAATAATTGTCTCTGACGCCTTGTTATAGCACCATTGTGTGCAGTATTTGCAGTGTTTGAGTACACCTTTTGGCATTATTGTGGATTCTTAACATGTCTTAACATACATAGCCATAAACCTGCTCAACTATTTTAGACAGGATGTCAAAAAGTGAGCATAAACAGGTTTAACCGCTAGCGCCTGCCCACGTTCATTGATGAAACAGTAATAGCAAATCAGAATTTGCCTAACAAGCTTAAGTGAGCTCTTTGTCAAAGCTGTTAAAAGAAAGTGTCCTGAAACCATGATACCGATGCACGCAAGAAGCCCCACAGGGCGTTGGAAATCCCACATGAATGATTTATCAAATCTCTATGCATTTTTTTTTCTTTTAATTTTTAACAACACACCTGGTGAACCTAAACACTATCCGTAGCTGTCACTTTTATTGATTTAAACAATGTACTCATTAAATGTCAGTCTTTTTCTGAGCTTGGGAAAGATCTGATTCACCCTGGAGAAATTCCTCTCCGTGTCAGCCGGCTTTATGGGAACGTCAGGTGTATTGATGAGAATCAGACGGCACTTAAAGCAATGATCTGCAAAATCACCCCAAGTCATCATTTTCGGGAATGAGTATTGAATGCAACGTTCTGATCAGATTTACCAGAGTCACAATAATCTTTGGAGCAATATTAATAAATAACAAACAAATACTCCTATTCTTATCTTAAGCACTTCTCACAATACTTAGGACAGCAGTTATTATTGCCATCAAAGCCTGCTCTTATTCATAAGGCTGGTATAAGGGCACATAGGTGAGGTCTCTGACTGCACACATACACATTTATTTCAGCAATCAATGTCATTAAGTACATGGATCAAATCTAATTATAGGTAGAAGGGAAAAGGGCTTCCGAGTGAGCCACAGTTCACGGTGCACTCAGATCTGCATTCGCTACCTGCCCTTACCTCACGGTGACCCTGAAACACACCCTGCCGTTCAGCTACCTAGATTTGTGGCACGCTATACCTGGGATTTAATACATAATAGGTAATTATTCTGATACCTGGACAGAAACATGCAGCAATGAGTCACTATTAGGATGAAAACTTGAAATAAATTTCCCTGGAATTCCACCTTTTCCATAAGAAATTTACAAATGAGAGGAAGCCATTTGGCCCATCAAGTTCATTTGGGGAGAACGTAACTAATAGGTCAGAGTTGTTAAAATCTTATGTAGCTCTGATTTAAAGGAACCCAGGGTTTTAGTTTGCACTACACTAGCAGGAAGACTATTCCATACTCTAACTACATGCTATGTAAAGAAGTGCTTCCTTAAATCCAATTCTACTGCTAATTTCCACTTCTGGTCATGAGTTCTAGTATTTAAACCAATATTGAAGTACCTATTTGGCTGAACAGCATCCAGACCTGTTAGAATCTTATATACCTGGATCATGTCCCCCTTAGTCTTCTTTGCTCGAGGCTTAACAGATTCAGTTCAGCTAACCTCTCCTCATAAGACATTCCTCTAAGACCAGGAATCATTCTCGTAGCCCTATGCTGCATCCTTTCCAAGGCAGCAATGTCCTTCTTAAGGTATGGTGACCAAACCTGCACACAATATTTGATGGTGGGGTCTTACCAAGGAATTATATAATCTTAGCATCACTTCCCTTGACTTAAACTCCACACACACCTAGAGATGTAAGCCAACATACTATGATAGTGGATCATGGAAGCATCAACACTGAGGTCTTTCTCATAATCAGCTGCCTTTATTTCAGTGGAACCCATAAAATATCTGTACTTTATATTTCTGCTCCCTGCATGGATTACCTTACATTTATCTATGTTGAATTCCATCTGCCAAGTATCAGCCCAGTCACTAATTAAATCAAGATCCTGTTGTAGCCTCTGTGCTGCTAGATCAGTATCTGCTACACCACCCACCTTGGTGTTGTCTGCAAATTTAAGTCTTCTCTGTTATTTTCTGAAATTATACAAAATTACACATACAGTAAAAGACAATTATGTTTAAATGATCTTCCTGTTCGTATAAAAGCATAATGATATTTATGTCGATGTGTATCAGCTTAGCCATTACAAAACCTCTCCGAAAGTCACCCCAGTATTTGCAGCAACCATCCAGTATATCCATGTATTTCTTGACTTGACCACCAGCACACCATGTATGGCTTATCCATTGGGTTATTAAACTAACCAAGTCGATTAAGGTGAAATATAACCCGAACATGGAATGGCTGGAGTGTTATTGAGGAGAGGTTTGGGAACTGAAGCAATATGACTGACAATTAAATTTAGTGAATAAAGTAACTTTTGGGAGAAATTCTTATATATCATATACAAAAATTTATCATATATATATCCTATATATCATATAAAAAAATATATATATACACACACAGATTTTTAAACATTTTTACATTTTCTTTGACTCTTGACACAGAACTGAGAACTGGATGTTTCAGGTCCTTTCAGATTGTCCCCCCCCCCCCCCCCCCCCGTGCTGACCCTAGATGGCAGTCTCAGGAGAGACAGGAGAAACCGAGAGGAAAAAGTTAAATTATTTCAGACAGCATGAACTGACTGCACACCCCTCATATTTATTTTGCTAAGTAAAATTAGAATGTAGCGTGTTTTTTGTGCCTGGATCTGTTTATACCTTTGTGCCATGACATCTTCTGCATTCCAAATTTGCAGTGAAGGACATTCATGCCCTGGTTTGGTTCAGGTCGAGTCTGAACCAGTTGTGATCGATTCCCTGCGCCTCCGTCTGGGCGGGCGGACTCTGCAGAAACCTGTCAGAGGGCTGCTGCCCAGGCTCCTCTCTCAACTCAACGTGCAAATTTATTGACAGCCTTTAAAAATATTTACTGCCCAACTTCCTCCCCCCACGGGCACCAAGCCTGTAATCTCCTTCCCTGTTTATTAGATCATTTGTCAAACCAAAGAGCTTTTCTATTTTTTGACTTTACCCCCCCAACCGGCTTTTTCTTTTAGGAGAAATATTGTGCAACAGACTCGGAGATTAACTCCTTGCAGGCCCCTTTTTCCCTTTTTAAAAGTGAATTTACAGCTGATTAGTCTCTATTGTAAAGACAGTGCTTCCCAGAAGGGTTGCTCCTGAGCGTCAGTGTTGGGCCAGACTCGTAGACGCTTATGAGAAACACATGTTCCTGTAGAAAGCCTCCCGGAGGACCAGCGAGAGGCGAGTCAGCAGCGCGTCTGAGAGGGTAGAAGGCCTAGCACAAAAATCACAAAATGAGCTGAGGCACTTTCCTCTGGCATCAATCGTAAAAAAAAATAACATAAGCAGAAATGGGCGCGAGACTGGAGGCATCGCTATGAAGCTAACAGACGTAGCTACCAGAAACCACCCTGAAGCGTAACAATTTTGCTTCAGCTTCAATACACTTTAACGTTAGATTTCACTTCACAGTGGGAGTCTAACCCCAGGGATGCGAGTCGATGTGTCTCAACCTGAGCCAAATCTGGGATGAAGCTTCTCATTTATATTCAACCACATGCGACGGGACAGGGTGCTGTTTTTACCACGCCGTTCCGTGCGACGGAATCGCGGTCTGTTCTGCCGCGGCCGACCACGGCGCCTGATTCATGCCACATGCCAGCCGAGCTCCCCGGCGGCCCACAGGTATGCCCCCGTCTCGGTGGGCAACCCCAAGTCCGCCAGACAGCTGTCAAAGGCACTCTCCTCTACCCCACTCTAACGAGAGAATGACATGGGGCTGGCCAGCGAATTGGGCTTCTTACACAGACTCGCTGAAATGTGTATTTTCCTAAAGCTCAGCTGACTTGTTAGCCTGGCATGTGCCAAGACCCCGAGACTTCCTGTCTTGATGGAAAGGATCATCTTTAATGGGAACTCTGTAAGTAGAAGATCTCTGGAATGGAAGGATTACAGTGCTAGTAGGGAAGCTGTAATTGATGCCTGGACACCATTACATCAAACCGAAAGACTTAGTTCTTCTGATAAGTGTCAACGCTCCTATTGGCATTATTCAAGCTTGTGAGTTCATTCCCTATGTTTGGTTCGAGATAAGCTGATGAGTTTAGAGGTGTTTGGCTACTCTGCTACTCATTAAATGGGGAGTGCCATAGGTTGGGCCATTTAGACACTTGACACAAATGCCCCCAGAACGCTCCCCTTAGTGGATTTTTGGGTGCATTCCACTGTGGAAGACGAAAGAGTAAACTATGAACCACAGGCAGGATTACGTCTCTCCGCTGGCCTGGGAGTCCCATGGAAAGAGTTGGAATTCATTACTGGAGAAACGTAGGTCTGGTTTGTCTTTCCTGACCTCTGCTGTTTTCTAGCTGTAACCCTAGAAAACTGATGTATGGATATATGATTAAGGTAGGAGTACAATTACAAGTACAATTGAATGCTAAAATATATAGTTTTTCCAAAGGCTTTAACACAAATAGACTGCGTTACCCAGTGTGCCCCTCAGCTATTTCCTTCCCTAAAGTCTGAAAAAAACACACATAGAAACTATGTGTCTGACATGACACTGGCTGCGAGTTTGGTTTGCATTTGCAGAAGCTCCAACAGTCAAAACGCTAAGAGAAAGAGTCGTAATCTCCTTGCCACACGATGCTTTCTTGACAACAGCATACCAATGTTGAAATGCATTTCAAAAGAGAAAACTATTCCTGATTTACAAAAGCAGTTTGATATATAATATCTTTCATGGCATAGGTTTACAGCACACAAACAAACAAATTAATAAGACAATAAAACTGTATGCTTTATACACATGAACTTGATTTGATTATGATTTAGTCATAGTGTATTACATAAATTGAACTGGTCTCTGCAATGCTTAATTAAAAACAAAATAAATAAAAGGACTAGAGGCCACAGAACTTATGATAATATTGAATAATTGATGGGAATAACAATACTGTTTTGTAACAGCTCTGCAAATAGACCGTGTCCTGTTACAAGTACAAACGAAGGTGTTTTCTCCAGGCATAGGTGTCTTCAGTAAGGTATGATGGAATTGCATCCTGTCCACGGTGTACTCTGGCAAGTCTTGGAGAGACTCCAGGTTCATCCTGACTCTGCACTGGATGAGCTGTTCAGGAAAACACATGGGTGGATGTCTGCACGCATTTACTTCCATTTAATTAGCTTTCTGTCACTGTGCATGCATCTGAAGTAATAGGCGTGGTCACGCTGTGGTTTCACCGGGATTGGGATCATTTGAGAATGTTTTAAATATCGTTCACTTGGAAGATGTTTTGCCATGCATTATCAAAGTCTATTGAAAAGTACAATTTATTGTTATCGTATGGGTCATACACTGAGATGAAATATCATTCTTGTTAATGCAAATGGAAGCCGGTAGATAGAATACTGAGACATACACCATGATATAAATATGACATTTTAATACCGAGACAAATAATAAAATACAGTTAGTCACCTAATCGGTGCATTAAGATTGTGATTATTCTTATGTCGGAGAAATAACTATACTCCACATACAAGATTCAGTATTCAACCTTAATTTCATAGGAATGTATTGGTACCATAAAGTAAGGTATGACATGAGTTTATACAGTTAACCCTACACTGTGACCCCAAGATTTGCTCTCAGCCGTGTTTGTGTCTCATAGCGGAATAAAATAGGATACAAGAAAAGTAAAGACTTTTGGCAAAATGGCAAACATAAATATCAGGGTCATCACAAGCAGCGTGCCAGTGTCTCAGCCCCCATAGTCAGGGCTGTGTGCTTCACAAACCACAGAAGGTGGCTTCAGCTTCACAGCTCCACAGCTTCAGCTACAACTCTATCGGCAAGGAGCATCGGTTTAGCCCCTTGTTTACGGGTTTCCTACAAACTGCCAGCACAAAAATTAACAAGGAATTTATAACTATCACATATGGAGTAAATTTGCAAGGCAGTACACCAGCGACAAATAGAAAAGTAATGAATGTGTTTTAAATGGAATCATTGGAATGGATATGGTATCATACTTTGATAGATGAGGGAGAACCTCGGGATGCTCCAGCTGCCTGTATGGGGTGACTGAGCCCTTCCCTAGACCTGGCGGACACTGCTAACACAAACATAGTTATTCCTCTCCAGTTAGGGGGGGGTGTCAGTGTGTGAGCCCTGCAGTTAAAATTGCCCTCATCTAACAGAAGCTGGCCTGAACTGATTGCTTTTGAAGCACGGAGGTTTGATTGCAGCTCGTTACCTCTCGTAAACGAAGCCAAAGCACAAAATCAAGGAACAGCTGAACCACATCGAAAGCGGTGACACTTTACTGGATGGGGCACATGTAACTTAGTAACTCAGCTACTACTCAAATACAAATCACGGACAAATATAGTAACTGCATGGAATACATAAACCATTATGATTGATTAATTATGAAACAACATGGAGTCAGTATGAAAGTAAGTGGTTAAGTAAGTTACTTTATTCGTACCCGCTCAAGTAAATTGTTACCTCAAAAGCTGTTAACTAACAAGAGAGGGATAAGGCAAATATGATGGATTTAAGCAAAAAGGAACGAACATCGCTATAAAAATGCTCATGCTCTCCTGGATTTGTTATTTGAAGGTTGTGCAAATATCAGATGACTAAAGGAGATATCTTCACAAGTTTTTAAATTTCTGTTGTTAAAGAGAAAAATCGTATATTTGTAGCCTGCCTATTAAAAGGTTGTGTGTGGTCGAATATTGGCTTCACTACTGTATCAGAACGTATAAATATAGGGCAGATTATAGCGAGACAAAAAAATCCTTAAAATACCGGCCTGCTACAGCTGTGCTTGCCGGAGGAAGGTGGCTTGATGCACGGCTGCAATGGCTGGGTGAAGTGAAGCATTTCCGAGGTAGTTTGCTAACAGACAGAGCACTCTGCAGCGTAATGAGAACCCAAATAGCAAAACATTTAGCATCGAGACAGAAATAATCTAATCAAGGCCATAATACAATTCCCGAATTACTGGTAGCACAAATCGAACGAAAGGGGGTTATGGATGAGGAAAGCTGTTAAGATAGATAAATGCTTGAGGCACTGATTTTTAGCTGTATGCTTTAAAAAACTGAGGCAAACGGTTCTTCAATGAAATAAATACATTTCGTTGGAAAGACTGTTTTCTATTTCCCTCCACTAGTCTTAATAAAGTGAGAAATATTTCTTCTTTTTCCTCAGGTTTCAAGGGATGAATCAATCAAGTGACCACAAAGGTCTCCACCAAGCTACCATTTCACAAACTAATGGTCATCCCTGACACGAACATCAATGCTAAACCAATCTTCTCCATGGAAGGCACAGGAAGCAGATCCCATTACCACTCATTGAACGATCTTTTAAAAACCTTTATCCACAATCCCGTCTCTTTAAAAGAGATAATAATAATAAAAAAACAAATTAACTGCCGTGGGTGTTTCGTCGGCTATCCATATTTATGTTCAAGCAGTGTGCCTACTAATAATGCTGTTTGTTCTCACCCAAAGAATCAGAAAAAATGCTGCGTTAAAAACTTATACCACGACGTGCGAAATTTAAATTCTGATACTGCAATTTGTTTGGTTTAAAGGACACTCATTCTGATATGCAAACGTTAAATGGCGTTCTCTTGTTTGATTCCTGAAAATAGATTGTCTCGATGGTTATCTTTTATTCTTTAGACACAAACTGAATAGCGGCTTTGTGTAACAAAAAAATCAACTTAGTTTCTGTCGTGTTTCCCCCTCAGGCACGTTTTTAGTAATGACCTGCAACTTGTACCCTTCAGTACTTCAGTTAATTGCGCAAGGGAGTTTTAAATTGCGCCTACATATGATTAACGTTTTGCTATCGCACCGTGTAAATACTGCTCTCCAGTGGCAAGAATAAATATCTCTACATGTACAACAGATACGCCTTTGTAATGAATTCCGCCTCCTGCTAGGGGGCAACATCGTACCACTAGAAGACCCTCTTGATTGGAATTCCTTGTTTGTGTACAAATTCGTCTTCGGGCGCTGTTGTTTGAGCACTGCGCTGCCGTTTTTAATTTTACAGCAATTTACGTGGGTTATATTTTATTTCATATTAAATTTGTACAATGGGATGTGACGGTGGCACGATTCCTAAAAGACACGAGTTAGTAAAAGGCCCCAAGAAGGTTGAAAAGGTTTGTAGCTGGTGTAACGTCAGTATGTAATATCCCGCAGAACTTACGCTAACCTGGGCTAGCCCTATGAATATTATAAAATGATTTAGAACGTTAAATTTCTGCGCGAAATTATTGGTTGGAAGTTGTATTGCAGTTTATTGCATGTTTTGCTGTGTTAAAATGTCTAGTAACTCTTTTAATCCTGTTTCTTGAACGGCTAATGCTAGGTAGCTAATAATCAGGCCTTTATTTAGCTACGAAAAGGCCGAGGCACGACAATTAGCCACGTTTCTCGGATTTATCAAATAACCCCGAAACTCATAAGAGAGAGAGTGTGTTAGCTTGCGGACAATTAGTTTACGTCGTTTGCAGCCATTGTAAGGAAACGCATCTCAAAACAGCAAGACGCTTAGCCTCTTAAGCAGACTTTGTGTGAAAGTATAATCATGATTTTGACTGCATTAGGGAGTTGTAATTTATACACATACCCAATTTGTGTCTGTGTGTATCTCCTTCTCCCAAAGGGGATATTTATGGGAGAATCTAATTTATGCTTTTAGTCTAATTTGATGCGTTTCCCTCTTTTATTGTAGGTTGACAAAAATGCAGAGCTAGTAGCACGTTGGAGTTACTGTGCTTTGAGTCAAGAGAAGCTCTGTCGCCCAATTGTTGCTTGTGAGCTGGGAAGGTAATGTCTATTTAGCATTCTGAATGAATGTGAAAGTGATGTGAAATTGTTACAAATTGTTTTTTATTTGTGATTTTTTTTTTTAATTTGTAACCTATGAAGACAGCAGTTTTATGAGGTTTGTGTTTTTTCCTCACCGCTGTGGCTGCAGACTCTACAACAAAGATGCTGTCATTGAATACTTATTAGACAAGTCTGCAGAGAGGCCAAATTCTGAAGTGGTAGCGCACATTCGTGGGATTAAGGTTGGTTACGTTTTGTCTTTCGCCTAGTTACGTGTTGTTTCTGGCAGAATGGAGTCTAAGAGGAGTTGTGGGCAAACCTTCTATGTTATGGACAGCTGAGATGCACAAGGAAAAGTAGCTCAAGAGCATATTTTTCCCTCTGAGCAGGACGTCAAGGAACTAAATCTGACAGATAATCCAGCATGGGAGGGAGAGCGGTCCAACTCCAAGGGAGATCGTTACGAAGATCTTCACTGTGCCAAGTTTATCTGCCCCGTTGTGGGCATTGAAATGAATGGCAAGCAGAAGTAAGTGAAATACTCTGGGAGACTCTGTAAAAACAAAGTTTGTATTTACAGAAATGTTTTGCACACTTGTGTTTTCAAAATCACAAATTTGCATCTTCATGTTTGCACATAATTCAGAAGCCGCTTTACAACTATAGATCTGTATTACTAGTGCACCAACAGAGAAAGACACTTTAGATTTCTTCCTGTCCTGAATGGTGCGGCATTTCGATTGAGTCAGGCGAATCCAGCCAATAATACCCCAAAATAAAAGTCAGACGATTTTTGACTGGCTGTCATGGTTTGAGCTGCACAGATCCCACCCACTTGCTGCTCGGTGTCTGGCTGTTAGAGGTAACCTATTTCCGAAGTATCAGTCAGTCCAAAAAGCAATGCATTTTTATTTAGCTAATGAACAATAGCAGCAGGGGGCAGCTCATTCAGCTCATGGGGAGCAGTCCTTGGGGTCCGTACCTTGCTTGTACTACCTCAGTAGTACTTTGGTTCTCAGGGATTCGAATCGGCACACTTTCAATTACAAGTGTGCATCCCTAACCATTAGGCCAGACTATAAAATTTGATATTTCAGAATGATTTTACAAGTGACTATTTTTTTCCTGTGCTTATTGTTATGCTTTTTGTGATTCTTATTTTTATTCCTTTCTTTTAAAGGTCTGTAAAGCATTTTGTAAACCCAGTGGTTTAAACAGTGCTATATAAATATCTATACAAGTATAGAAGCAGAGAAAGGCAGTGAAATACTGAATACCATTTTCTTCTATTACCTGAATAATTTCAAGGACAAACTGATAGAATAATGTTTTAGTATATTACAGTAACATCATGTCATTGGAGATTTTTTTCTTTTTAGGTGATCAGTGGTCATTGTTGACACATCACACCACAGCACACATCAACAAAATGTGTCCCCTGCGTTTAACCCATATGTGACATAGCGACATAGCAGAGGGCAGTGCTTGGGGGTGGTACCTTGCTCAGGGTACCTCAGTGGTGCCTTGCTGGTCGGGGATTCAAACCAGCAATCTTTCAATTACAAGTGTGCTTCCCTAACCATTAAGCCTCCACTGCCCACTTATTTTCAGGTTTGAAATCGTAATGGAATAGAACAATGTCGATAAGCATAAATTAATATATTTTTAATACATTAATACTGTCAAACGAAGTGGCTCAATTTCTGCCCCACATCGTATAGCTGTCGTGTGCCGACACTGCAGAGGGCGCAAGAACATCGAGCGTCATTGACATAGCCAGTCAGTTTGGCTTCCTGTGCTCTGTCTGGGAGTGACTGATGCACAGAAACCAAGGCCAGCTTTACACATTTTTCCCTGATACTAACCCAAGATATTTTAAATATTTTAATGCAGAGGATCATTATTCAAAAATGTCTGGTACAATCATGAACTGGTTTAATTGGTCAGCCTTGTGAATGCTAGTGCTGCACTTACTGACTTTTTTTTCTTTTCTTTCAGATTCTGCTACCTGCAGACCTGTGGCTGTGTATTTTCAGATCGTGCCCTCAGAGAAGTCAAGACTGAGATTTGTCACAAGGTAAAGCTGTCAATAGGCAGGAACACTCTAGTTTTTAAAGCATGTTGCCATAACTGATCTCTCAAAGGTTATTCCGATTTTATGGAACATAAAAGAAAACAAGCACATTAAGTAAAATGGAAGAGATTTTGAATAAATTGACCCCTTAACGAACATGTTTTTCAGGATATGTATTGCTCTTTGCAGTATTTAGATAATGACGTTTTTCTCTTCAATCTGAATAATACATTGAAATTGCAATTTTTGACAACTCTTTGACTGCCTTTTAATGAGTCTGCCATGTGGTAGTGGTTGGTTGTATTCTGTTCTTTCAATATGTATGATAATACCTAAAGTATTCTCAGCAAAATCATCAGTTGTGGAGCTTTTTACTGAAATGTCATAAGGTGAGCTTACAAAAGCCTGTAGATCACACTTGTTAATTTAATATTGAGCATCCCTTGTGTGAAAATAAAAGGTAAGTTCTTAAGCGTACTTGATGGCTGTGTGTTTGCATTTTGCTCTGGTAGAGGGCAGCTAATCCCGCTTTGTGTAGCTAAAACATAAACACAGTTTATTCTCAGAAGTTTTGCAAATCTTTATGTTGAACAGATCATTTTGATTCTGGAATAAAACATAACTTTGATCATAATTGCATTAATTGCAATATAAATAGTAGTATTGTGTTCAGTTATGGATGCTGTCATAAAACAATAAACCCTGATTTGATTAGTGTATATTGGATTGAATAAGCAGGAATTTAATTGTACAGAATGCAAGAAGATAGGACTGGTATATTGTTCCAGGGTTCTAGAACACCAGTGTACAGAAAAAGCTCACAGTATTTTTGTTGGGACTCTGTCATTGAGACTAGCTTCTCTCAGAAATCTTACCTGATTCAGTCTGATTTTTCTGGCAGCCTCGTTACTTATGAAGAATCTTTTTTCAGGGTAAGAGTCTAAATATGAATGCTAATCTGTCGGTGACTTTATGGAACCACAATTTGCATTACATTAGTCAATGTGGCACAGTTCTGTTAAAGTTGAACATAAGCCCAAAGTCATAATTGTCAGACACAGCTTGAAAACCGTTTTTTGAATCCAATTCTAGTAGGTTATTTGATTTGACCAGGATATTGTGGGAAGTGATTATAGATAATAACATGTGCTGTTTTGCTGCAAATTCAGCTAAACCAATTTCAGTTATTTTACCGCAGTATTATCTAAAACAGTAGTTCTCATCCAAGGGGCACGGCCCACTAGCAGGCCACAGTGAGCTTGGGGGGGGGGGGGGGGATATAATTTATTTGGAAAGCATAGAAAAAGAATTTGACCTTGTTATTGATATATTTTCAAAACAAGATATATGATGACACAGTACCGTTTATATCGATGTACTTTTACACCAGGTTAAAATTAGGGCTTTATTAAAGATTTGTCATGGAGACGGGGCTCCACACTAACTTATCTAGTGATAGCTCTTTTTATTTTCTGCTGCAGCATAGTGTTAATCAGTGACCTTGCATGCTGGTGAATAGTGCTCATAATTTGCATAACCTAGTTTTTGTATTAATGAAAAATTGACAGTGACTCAAGACTTGATATGGTAACAGTTTTTTTCAAAATATTTTAATCTCAATATTAACTTTAATAACCTAACTCTCATCAACACTAGTCTGTCTCGGGGTCTCTTTGGTTCTCATTCCACCAGCCTCCTCCTCTTTCTTCTCATTTTGTTTAGTTAAATAATCATTTATAGATCGCTTCCTTTTGGAGCATGTATACACCACAGCTAAAGGGATTGTTTCGTAGGTTTTATCATCAGTGCATGTAAATGTACTTAGTCGAGCATTAACGCAGTATCTGTGTCAGAGCCAAATACCCTGATGCTTATTATATACTTGCACAGATTTTAACTGGCATGCTCCCAATAAATGGTCACAGTCTAGAACCCAGAAACAGAGAGTGTTCCTTCCTGGTTGTAAACAGTGTGAGCGCTTCGGTCATGACATTGCACAGACTCCCAGAATCCACAGCTAAAATCAAACCATTCAGTCAGCGGCGGCTCGCAGGGAAGCTGATGGGGACAAAGGCGAGGAATCATTGTTACTTGGATCATTCTGCTATAAAACATTGTTTAAAATGTCTGAATTTTCAATACTTGTTTCACTTTGTTGAAGGCTTGTACCTTTAAAATGAGGATCATGCTTCTACCTCAAAAGGAGGGTTCTGTGAGAACATTAGCAATTTTTATCATCATTGCAGAATGCATTTGAAACAATATATCCTTTGTAGGGGGACCCGGACATGCTACCTTTAGGTTCATCGTATAGTTGTACACTATGATTGTTACTACAGTAACTGCTGCATTTATTTAGTATGTCTGTTTTTTATTGTTAAAGAATAAGCAGTATCTATTAGTTAATTGTGTATTATTGTACATGGAAAAACTTAGGGAAATAAAACTACAGTATAGAGGGGATGGTGCTTGGTGTTTTCGTGGTCATGGCACTAATATTTTGGAGCTTACCTACAATCCATGTCCCTTTCACTGTAATTCTGACCATCTGTATAGCATATCATTCGCTAAAACAGTCAGGTGCTGGTGGTGTATTTGTGGAAGTGAGTATGACAGGCTGGGATATACATATTTTTTTTTAATGTAAATATCTGTGGAGCTAAAAACACCTTTTGTTTTGCTCTGGTGTGTCTCTCATTCCTCCCTGTCTGTGTTTACTCTCCAGTACATTAGTTGATATGTGTATGAACAGCCATTAGGAGCCTCTGGATCAGAGCAGTGATGATCTGTGTTGGATCGTTAAGGGAAAGCAGGAGGTTGTTGTAGGAAGTTGAAGGCAAGACTCCTTCCTGCTGATTCTGGTACTGTTATTGCACTGAGTTTGTATCATGACCCATGTAATCTGCTTCGCCTAGTTGCCTTTCTGCACTATAGCTTGTCATTCTGTCGTCAGAGAATGAATGGCTTTGGGGTGAAAACACCGATAGCGGAGCAGCTCACCAGATGTCTGTCCCGTTGAGGCAGGATTAGTGTGTTTGGGGTTATCCTTTAGGGTTATCAGTTTATTGTGCAGTTTAATTTTCACATTCTTTAATTTGAAATTAAACTTTCACTTCAAATTTTGACCAGACTCTGGAGTTTCTGCACTTTTGTTTTTGCATTGTTTTTTTGTTGCAGTTGAGGGAGTATTTCCTGATTTCTCCTGCCGATATTTAACTTATCTGACCTGGCATGGAAAGTGAGCAAACACTGCCAGGTCCACACAGAAATAAAGCAGGCCCCCTTTTCAGATAAAAGCAGAACTTCTTAATATTTAATATTTAACCTGAAAATAAATATAGCAGAACAACCTGGGGCAATTTACCCAAAACCTGTTCTTTGTGTAAGTAAAAAAAAAATGCATGTAAAGGCAAACTTTGTTTTATAGACCTCTTATCGGGTTCTGTATTCTGAACACTGTAGACAAGCGGCCTTTTAATGACCGATGGTAAATTTGTTTGGTTTGCATGACTGCTTGGTGGATGTGTCACCTGACCTGAAACAAGAATTGATCTTTTTTAGAATAGATGTTCAATGAAATTCAGCTTTGGGGAAACGGTATGAACCTTATAAAAATCAGCACATTCTATGTTATACAGATATGTACTTGCCTAAACATGCTGCTTAACTGGATGGAAAATACACTTTGGTATCATGGCAACAAGATCAACAAAGGTCTTTTTAATTCCTGTGCCCACCTCTGTCCCTGCCCCCCATGTATGCTAAAAGGCAAAGCTGCTAAATGATGTAAAACAGATAACAGATGCTGCTGTTGTCAACTCCATAGTAGCTTTGCAGTTGCCTCTGTCATCTATTAGAGGAACAAGCAACCATGTTTTTGTCCTATGAGAACATAATTTGTATGTTTATAGCATGTGTCACTTTCTTTCCTATTCTTCATCAGCACATTTGAAATGGGTAATTCTGCTTTTCGTCTTAAGCCTGTTTGCTTTTATATATAAATGTATGTATAGGTCCGCATTACAGTAACTATACAAGTGCGGAAGCAGAGAAACGCATTGTTTTTCAATACCGTTTTCTTTTGATAACCAAATTTTATGGATAAACTTATTGCTTAATATTTAGTATATTAAACACCGCCTATGACATGCTGTTGCTTATCAGGTTTGAAATCACAATAGGGTAGAAAATTGACGAGCATTGATTTGACACAAGCTGAACTAACTTTAAACCTTGCTTAAGAATGAGCTTTATTGTTTTTCATTTAAGAAGAAGGTTAGAGAGGCTTCAGCTTTTTAGGCGTCGCACTCAAAGTCAACCCTATGTCATTGTGCATTACTTGTCTTGCAACATTTTATTTAAGATCTCCTCTGGAATTCCTCTGTCTTTCAAGGCAGTGATGAAAGGATCCCTGGTGCAGCTTAATGAATAAAACATGGAGCCTTCACTGCCAGGTCATTCCATCCATCCATCTTCTATACCTGCTTGTCCTATGCAGGGTCACAGAGACCTGGAACCCATCTCTGAACCTACAAGTGCAAGGCAGGGAATAACACAGGATGGGTCGCCAACCCATCGCAGGGCGCACATCGAGGAAATAATCCTGTTGTGTGAAAAAGGTTAAAAAAAAAATTCTAGGCCTTAACTTTATCTGTTAAATAATAGGTTAATGTGGTGAGTTTGTTTTCAAAATAGGCTTTTAATATATGTAATCTGACAAAGGTGCAAAAATGTGCATTTCTCATGAGAATTCTCTAAATTATCTCCTAAATCAATACTTGGTTGGCAAGAGCACAAGTCTTATCTTTCATCTGTAAATGGTTTTCTAGTCACTGCTGTTTTGGAGCCTTGTGTGCTTGTGATACCATCTGAAAAGCTTTGTAGAAGCTAAAGTAGCCAAAGACTGTTGTGGATGGTTTATTAAAAGTACAGGTGACATATACCCGGCTGTTACATTCTGAGCACAAATTTTTCTCAAAACAAAAAAAAAAGTGCTTTTCTGTGGGTGTCACACTCCTGTTCAGTGCGGTCTAGTAAATGTGATTTTTGGTTTAGGTCTCAGTTTCTGTTTGACTTACATTTAGAGCTATTTCTTTAGCAATTACTTAAATGCAAAAACATTGATTTGAAATTTGCCATCTCAGTTAGCAATGTGGTGGAATGAAGACAGCATAGTGGATGAGGGTCTAAACAAAGAGCGAAAGCCTCAGTTGGGTGGACGCACTTCACATTTATAACCAAGGAAAATGCACCCATCATCACCCACCTTCACTTTTAGACCGGGGAGCCCTTTTCAGTCCTGGCAGGAGACCAACACATGATTTAACAGAAGTGTCGGGTGATGGGTGCTCTATCTCATGGCTGAGCTCCTGTCAGTACCGAGTTCTCCCTCTTCCTTTGTACTAAATTGTGCGCTAAGACGACTGTGTGCATGTGGGCTGGGAATGAGCTGGCCAGGCTCATCCCTCCCTTCAGACAGTGGGCTTTTGGTCCTCCGGTTCTCATCTGAGTGAAGTGAGACTATGTGCAGCTGGATATATTAAACTCTTTTCTTTAATCCCATGGAAAACAATAGAACTGTCCTTGGGCAGTGCTTTCCCTTCTCTGAAAACAAGACAAGCGTCCTAGAACAAGATAAGCATCCCACAAACAAGTTATATGTTTAAGTAATTCTAGAAAGACACGTTGCACAACTCAACCTTGGCATAATGATCTGGGTGAATCATGGACACATTAGAGGACGCATTAGAGTTTCAGCGTGGCTAGTCCATGCACAAACATAATAGTTCAATACCTCGACCACCTAAGATGTATATCTGCTTGGTGGAGTTGGAGGTGCTCCAAACTGAGTACTGGTGTTGAACAATTGCAACTTCCCAGAATTTTACGGTCATAGGAGGACAGTGAACCACTCTTATTAATTCTATGCTATATGGGTGACGTTCTTGCCCACAGGTTTTCTTACATTTTCCTATGACAGTGTAAAAATGTTTTAGCATAAGTTAATGATGGTTTCCATCCAACTCACTATCATTGTCCTTGCAACGTGACAACTGCACGTGCATCACATGCAACATCGCATATTGTGCAGGCTACATCCCTGTAATGATGTGCTCCAACGGGCTAAAAATCGTAAAGCATAACATATACAGGCTTATTTTTTGGCTTTTAAAGAATCTATGTACCAGCAATCCCCCCCCCCCAGTACCATTAGGAACAATAGCCAAGGTAACAATGGATAAGCTATTATACTGGATCAGCTAAGATGGAAAGGTTCACTTATGAATCTCCAGATTATGACATCAGTGCAATTGGGTACATCTCAGTCTTCATACCTCATTATACTATCTCGTGCGAGCTTAAACGAGGGACATGCTCCATCTGAACGTACTGTTAAATAACCTTTGTCTCACTAGACTGCAGTCTGCTTTGACTTATAGGAGCATGCTAACGCTCTGCTCTGCCTTTTTTGCCAGTGGTGACATGCAATTAGGGCCAAATCCTTGTCCCCACTGCAGAATGCTAAGCAATGCAAAACCTGGCTGGAAACTTAAACTAGATAGAAAGCAAGTCACGTTATTTAAAAACAAATATTTCAAATATACATATGTACGAATGGCCTAGTTTGGACAGTGGAACCTGATGCTGTTATGAGACTCTTAAATAGCTGTGGTGTTCCCCAGCTGTGGTAGGTAACAGTGGTTTACTCCGTTGATCTGTATTGTTTGATCTCTTGATGACATCAGCAGAAGTGGTGCCTTGTATGTACGGAGGTCTTTTCCGTTATGATGCGTCCAATGGGCTATGCATGTTTTACTTTTGTCGAAGCCAAAAAAATACAGAAAGTCAATTTCATTGATCCATGATGGACTGGCTTTCTCTCACCACTGTATCATATTTTAGTTGGATGCTACATGCATGCATCCTTCATTCTCTGTCTTCTTGCCATTCCAGCGGTATTTTTTCTGCACTTTATAGTCCGACACATTTACTGAACATAAGGATACGTCGCATTTATACAGATTACTAACTTTTGGGTGTCATAATACACGTCTCCTTAATATTTTAGGTGTGCCCCTAATCTGCTTAGCAAATTGTGGGCGTAAGTAGATGTCCGTATAGTGCCAAAATGCCAGTGTCCAGGCAAATGTTTTGCCCGTTATCTAAAGCCATGATAATCATTGCGCATGTGCCATATAGTCACTATTACATTGCGATGTGATATCGCACAACCCTTCTGTCAGCATAGATTTACATATTTCTGACAATACAGTTAGTCATATGTCATATTTTGAACCCTGCAAAGGCAGTATTTAAAAATCTATTTTTGGGATTTGGTAAAAAAAAAGTCAGTAACTGGTAATTGTTCTTCATCCTCTTCCGTCCACAGTGGCTGGTTCAGTGAGAGTTTGATTTGAGACTTTGCTTGTCGCAAGGTGCCATTCTGGTTGGATGAGTACATCTGCTTGCTGCAGAACTTTCTGTCGGTGCCACAGTTCCAAGCAGTCTACTGCCTCTGGGAAGAGCCGTCTTTCAAACTTGTTAGCGAACATGCTGTTCTTGGCAGTGACCCACGGCAGATCTGCTAATCCAAATACACAGATGTCTCGAACGTACTGCCCTGTAAACCAGAACGATGAGAAGATGAACAAATCAAATTCAGTGCTGTCACAAGTTTGTTTGGCTGTTTTCGTGCCGTTTGTGTATGTTTCTAAGAAAAACCTAACTGTAACACATCCATGTAAGCATAATTTCATGTCACTGCATGACTTAAATTAGAAGCATGTTGGTTTTGTTTTGGTACAGTTTACGTCATGTTTGTCAGTGTGCTGTGGTGAAGCTGTTTGAGGGCTTTTAGTTTAATTCTCTGTTAACTTGTAATGCACGCCATATTTTTCTTAGCATTAGTTAACACTTACCTTTGTCAGTGTTTCTGTCTTGTCAGATTTTATGTACAGTGGAAACCGTTTATAGTGATCATGGCCACGGTAATCAACTGCTTATATGGATCAAAAAGCTTGGGACTGTATAAATCTTATACTGTAGTTTTTTTTTTTTTTTTTTTTTTTTAACACGCTTGACTTTGTTTAGCCTCCTTTGCCTTGCAGTAACATGTGAGCTTCCAACTAGCTCTCTGAGAGTAATGCTGTCTGCATAGAAATCATGATGGGAAAGTTATTTTCACTCAAGGACAAACGTATACAAGATTGTGAAATGACTTTTCCACGAAGCAAAGATTTTTTTTTTTGTTATTGCAAAAAATTTTATGAATGTTTGATTTCAAGTTCTGCTACCTCTGGCATTGATAGTCTACAGTTTATTTTCAGGTCTGTTAAAAATTAAGAAATGCTGTGGTCTATATTTGCGCTACTAACGTATAGTACTGTATATTGCGTCTGGTTTACAAAACAAAATTAACTTTTATTTCATCCAGGCAGTATGAATCCAGGATATGACATGTGGTCATAGTGTTGGCTAGTATACTGGTTCATACCGTTTTTATTATTATGATATGAATTTTTCTTATCGCAATACCGGTTTAAATGGCCTACACGACGTTCGGCAAGTGGCGCAGCTGGAAACTGTACTAAAAATGTACCGCAAAAGATCAGACGAAAGATACAGCTGACGCTGGAGTTGAAAATGACACTGGGGTTGTCAAAAATCGATTCTCGGATACTAATCGATATTAAAAATTAATATGATTAGATACTAATTTTCACAATTATTGATACCAGTAGTGTGGTTTTTGCCTCATTCGCCACACTTCACACAGCACCACTACAGTGCATGCACACTGTGGTTAATATACATCTTTCCCTGCATTTCAGACCTGAAACGCATACCAAAAAATGTTGGGATGGTAAAGCATTCACCACTTTATAATATTTCTATGCCAAGATGTTTTGGCACAGAGGATACCAAGCGATGAAGCGTTTATTTTGTCCCATTTTTCCTGCAAACGCATCTCGTTCCTGCATTTTCCGTTTCAAATTTCTCCACACATTCTCTGTTGGAGACAGGTCAGGACAGCAGGCAGGCCAGTCCAGTATCCGCACACTCCTCTGCAGCCATGCCTTTGTAAAGCATGCAGAATGTGGTTTTGCATTGTCTGCAAAAATGCATGGATGTCCCTGGAAAAGATGTCATCTTGATGGCAGCAACATGTTGCTCTAAAATCTCAATGTGCTTTTCTGAATTAGTTGTGCCGTCAGAGGTATAAATTCTTTGCCAAAGGCACTGACACAACTCCGGATGTAACAGGTCTTGGTCCGGCGAACACGGCATGCATTTCACAGTATGCATTTCCGCTGTGTAATGGTCTGTCCCAGATGCCTCTGAGCCTAGAGAAGTCGATGCTGCTTTGGGACTTGGTTAATATAAGGCTTCTTTTTTGTGCAGTAATGTTTTAAGTGGCATTTGTAAACGTACGTCACTATTGATAAAAATTTGCAAAAGTAATCCCTTGCCCATGTGGTTATCAGCTATTGATTTGTAACAGTCCTTGGTAAAGTGTCATCTGAGGGGTCTGAGATCATGGGTGTTCAGCTAAAGTCTCCGCCCCCTTACCCTTTGCGCACTGAAATTCCTTCAGATTTCTTGAATTATTTAGTGACAATATGCACTGTAAAGGGAGAAATGTGCAAATGCCCTCCAATCATTCTTTGAGGAACATCGTTGAGGTCCTGTGGCCATCTTTACTCCTCAAACACTCAACCTTTCGTGGATGCGGCTTCTGTATCAAACCATGATCGCAATTATCTGTAGACATCACTTGTTTGAAATCACATCATTGTTTTTTTTTCTCAATACTAGCTGCAGGTCTGAAATGCAGGGAAGGATGTATGTTAAAAAATGAAATGAAGTTGATCAGAAAAAAATGAAATATCTGACTTTCATACTGTCTGCAATACAAGGCAAAAGTCAAAGTAAATTTCAGAATCGCTGACTTTTTTTTTTTTATTTGTATGCACTTTCCTTACTGTCCCAACTTTTTCTGATTTGAGAAGTCCTCAAAACAGCTGTACTGTATTTTGAGAGTGTCACTAAAATTCAGTAAATAGCGAAATTGTCAGCTTCATAATACAAATGTCAGTCAGATGGTAATCTTCAGGAAAAAAAGGCAAAGGAAAAAAATCAGTTATCCGCTTATTCTGATCGATTTCACGAGGTCAGACATGATCACTATCAATGATTTCTACTGTATAATAATCTGTCTCTTGTCAATGTGAAACACTGCAACAACATTGCAAGTGAAGCACAGCTTACTGCAGTTATTAGAATTTTTATGATGCATACAGTACCTTTACACCCTTTGTGTGTTGTTCCCTCTTGGTCTTTCCATTTTATTGCACGAATGTTACCTTCCCATTTTCCTCTTGTATGGCTCCCTGGTACATCTGCATGTACAAATTTTATTTATTATATTTAGAAAGTAAATAAATACGTTTGGCATCATGAAATGGAGCACAGAGGTATTAGCATGCCTTTTAGGTGGTTTAGTGTTACCCAGTAATGCTCATCAGGGCTGTAGGTATCTCTGGACCACTCCAGTAGGTCCTTAGCCACTGTACTCCGCAGCACAAAGTCCACAAATGGCCGTGTCAGAGCGTAATAGGCTGTCCCAAAGTAGATGTCCAAGTTGTGTGGAGGTGACCCCTTTGTGTACGTCTTGCCCTTAGGGGCCATGTAGGAGTGGTTAATCTCCTCATATTGTATCTGTGTTCTGTACTTCATGGGCGACGGCTGTTTGACGCCTGGAGTCATGTTGGTCCCATTCCACGGCTTACTCTGTAGATACCGCACCAATTCCAGATTGGACATCACTGGGAAGTCCTGGCCACATAGGTTTATTACTTTCTTCCAGGGTATCGAGGATCTGGCCAGATCCTCCATGCAGTTGAGGTCCGCCTTGAGGCGTGAAAAGCCTGCATAGGTCACCTTCTCTCTTGTGGTTGCGAGAAACACATTAGGAAAGCAGCTGGCCAGCTGACGGACAATGGTTATATACTGCTGTGAGGCTTTGCCGTCAACGTGGATGCAGTAGACGTTCTGGGGGGCGTAAATCGCCCTTAGGAGGCGCATGAACAACTCCAGCTCCTTGTGGATGGTGATGATGAAGGCCAGAGGGTACTCCTCTTCCTCTCGACTCAAGGGAGCTGTGATAAAGTGGAGTTCCTCAGCTATTCGGGAGCAGTTTGGCTTCTTTGTGGTGAAATAGTTTTCAGAGAGGCAGTCTCTCATCTGCCATGGTGCCCCCTGTCTGGGCATGAATGGCCTGCAGTACTGAGGGAAAGGCCTACTGCTCTCCGACTTGGGGTGAGCAGTGAAATATAGCTGTATATTGGCTTTCAGGTAAATGTAGACTGCAGTACAGATGCCTAGGCTCAACAGGAAACAGTGCTTCGTTCTCCTGGGACACAACATAATTTCCAGCAGGAAGGACAGCACCTGTTAAACAAGGGCAGTGGTGGGCAATCTTATCCAGAAAGGGCTGTTGGGTATGCAGCTTTTCACTGGAGCGCCCTAATTAAATGACTAATTAGAGGGCTGATTGGCTGAAGAGTCCTGACACCTGGGTTTACACAGCTGATCTAAAGGTTACCCCAAAAAGCTGCATACACACCGACCCATTGCCCGTAAGATTGCCCACCTCGGATTAGAGTATAACATGAACATTTTGATATCTGTGCCCTTGGGAATCAAACCCTGGTAAATGTCTGCCAGTGCACCACTGACAGTATCTTGACTGGATCCTCCGAACCATTGAGCTCCTCAAGTTACTACAAAGGATTGTCTGGACAGCTTTAAAGATTGGCACAGATCAGCACACCTACAATCAGTCAACCTTTCCTCCTGGCAGAAGAGGGCCGAGTCCCATTCTGGGATGCCAGTCACCCAGCTCATGCCCGCTTCACCATCCCTGCCATCTGGAAAATACACCACCTGCACGACCCATGCCATCAGGTCCCTAAACAGCGAGTGACTTGCATCTGTCCCCCCCCCCCCCCCCCCCACATTGCGTTATTTTGCATGTTGTTTATGTTCTATTTCCGCCCTTTATAATAATTTGACATCTGTGTCTGTTTGCACTATGGTCTGATTACAATGCACACACATTATTTACTTACCTATTTGTTCCCCAAAGCCCTTTATTTTCATCTCATAACTAAAAATGCAGAGTCTATACAGCTAGGGTCAACTTTTTATGATTATTGGTTTAAGGACTTTCTCTTTAATTTATATTACGATCACAAAGGAGTAAGTGAGAAAAGGGCTTCCTTTTCCAATGAAGATAAGCCTTTGTTAGAAACACCGTGCTTTCCTGGAAAATTGGGGAGCGTGCACTGGTACAGCACATCGTCATACCCACCACATGATGAAACACCTGGATCACCCTCAGGGAATCACGCCACATGGCGATAGTGCTGCAACTGACGCTCCCTCACAGTGCAGGTGATGTGCCTCATTTGGGACTCCCTAAGCAACCGCTCGTTTGACACAAAACAAACCAGTGGTACCCAAGGACTCTATGAAGAGACGCAGTACCAAAGGAGTCCAGTCTTTGTCTCAGGTCACTGGATAGTGTCCAAGTCTCACAGCCATACAGCAAAACGAAGCACTGGGACTCTAAAAACATTTGTCCTCTTAGAAATGTATTGGGAGCACCACACATCCCTTTTCAGTCACCTCATGAACCCCCCCATGCTCTCCCAATCCGTCTAATGATTTAATAGGAAGAGTCACTGGAGACATGATCACCCTTTCCAGGTAGGGACAACATATCCCATTTTCCAGTAAGTTGAGATGAAAGCAAAGATTACCTGCAATGCCAGGAGGACAGCCTTAGCACCAGCCTGGAGAAGTTCACTGCAGATACCACGGTCTTCCCTACCCTCGACTTATTCACCACCTGTGCAATCTCAGTGAGATTGGGTGGTTCACAGCTTATCGGTCAGATCAGCCTCGAACTGGGGACCCAGTGATGTCCCACATCCTAGATAGAGGATCAGTTTTAAAAAGTTGCTCAAAGAAGCTAACCCTGTGGGTCACAATGGTAGTGTCATCTGTAAGGACCATCACCTGTCTTTACTGCGAGACTCCAAAGAGCAGATTCAGATGCGTGTAATGCTTCAGTTTGTTAGCAGGACTTGTCTCACTAGACTATAGATGGCATGCCACTTGCTCATAAATTCCTCTAACAAACACCTTATCTGCTCTCAGATCCCTCACAGCCTTCCTCAATTTCTGGTACATACCGGAGATGCTATCACGCTTTGCGCTACGATTCCTCTTGATAATATCCAGGGTGCCCTGCAAGATGAAATGCTTCCTTCTGGGAACACCAGCCAAACCAACACAACCCTCAACAACCTTTCCGGGTCTTGTCATGGAAGGTCTCCCACATCACATTAGAATTGACAGTTGCACCAAACTCTGCAGGTTCCTCACACAATCTATGGGCTGACTCATTAGAAACAGCTTGATCGTGGAGTCTGGCCAGGTCCGGCCTCATTCTTCTTGTAGGTTGCAACCTACTGGATCTAAGCTGAATCTGAGTAGCAACAACAAGACTGTACCCAGAATTCACAAACTGGGCACTGCTGTAGACCCTGCAGTTCTGTGGGAGAATCCACATGCGCCTCATAACCAGTGCTGTTAGTGCCAGTGGTCGCATTGAAGTCATCCAGAACTAGAGGAGTGTTTCCTTGTGAGCACTAATCAACAACCAAGCAAAGTTACGTATAAAATGTCTCCCTCATGGAGACGTTGCGCACCGCGGTCGGAACATTCATTGAGAACAGAAAAGACACCCAGCGAGTGCCTTAGTCTGAGTCTCATAATGTGCTTGTTGAAAGGAGTGACATCGGCCACCATTGGGAGGAGTCGATCCTCCACAGCAACAGCTACTCCCTGAGTATGGCAGCCATCATGGCAACCAGACCAATAATAGGTGTACCCACCTACAGAGATCTGGCCACTCCCCGGCCTGTGTACCTCAGAGAGTTCCGCCACTGAAATGCGGAGTTTACGAAGCTCCTCCAACATGCTGGAGAGTCGAGACATTCCACGCACTTACAGTTGAGCCTCCTTAGATTAGAACCCGAGTACTGCTATGCAGCATTATGCATTTACATATGGTAGTTATGAGGTTTTTACACCAAGGGACAGACAATAATTTGAAAGTCTGCGTTGTGAAAGTAATTAAGATGTGAGAAATTGCAATGGAATAAAGTACAGTCAATGGGTTGACATTTCCAATAGGTTTATTATTCAGCAAATAAGGCTGTAACTACTAAATCATCTGTTTGGATATGCCTATTACAGAGGCACGTATATTTAGTGGGATTGAAGTTAAGACTGGGTGATATATCGCTAAAACATTGTGTTATGAACAGTCATATCAATTTGAATATCGTGAGTATTGTGAAACTCTTGTTTTATTTCATAATGAAGTTATGGTGCGTTCTCTTACACAAATTTCATCAAGGTATGAGTTTGTTTGTTGCTGCAGTTATCATTATTATGTCATTATACCATGAAATCTTTAATATTGATGTATCATTTTTAAGGCAAATCGCCCAGCCCTGACTGAAGTTCTCCACATGGATTTGAATGAGCCTCTGGTCCCGTATCACAGGATTGACTGAAAACGATGAAGATGCATCTCCGAGTTGTACTTGGGTGAATTAGCGCACCGTGGCACACAGCACTGTAGAGACATTGACTTGCCAGTGATGTTATTCATTTGTCCTTAATCTTAAAAAACATTCATGATCGCTACAAACTAGAACCCGAAACTACAACTGCACCGATGGTATCAGCCCATACAGTAAGTGTTGGCTAAAAATGAACCTCTGTTTTAATTCCTATATTTCCCTTTAAAATAATGACATATTGCTTTGCACACCTGCCTACCGAACAGAAAATGTCTGCTATGTGGAATTATTTTAATGTTGGTGAAAATGCAGTTAGAAATGCATTTTGCAAACATTGCTTTGCTATCATTGTATAAGGAGGATCTACTGAAACATTTCAACACAACAAATTTGATTGCAGACCTTAAGGCGAGACAGTGAAGAATATCTGAATAAGATATCTGAAGAGTTTCTGAATAAAACAAATCCCTTACAATAAAGAAGGCTGCAGTACTGCCTAATAACACTAGTTTGTCTGTAAAGCAAACATTTGATAGCGAAAGAAAATTCGGTGCAATGTGAAATCAAAAGATTTGTTACTCGGAAACTTGCATTACAAATTATTACGCATGATGCTCAGCCTTTCTTTTAAATATATAAGATGTATAGGGTCATTATATATAAATAGTGCTCTGGGACTCGTATTTGCGTCATGCCCTGATACAACTCCAACAACTCCTAAGCCATGCCCTAGATATATTTCATGGATGAATGTATGGGTGAATGAAGAGGAATGTGTAAGCATGCCTGTGATTAGACTACTGTATAGACCAGGGCTCTTCAAATCAGGACCTCAATTCCAAATCCAGGCCTTGTTCTCAGTTCTCCCAGGTAGTTAAATAATTACTGATTCTGATTGGTCAGTGGCTTCACACCTGGTTCACAGGTAAAGGAAGGCTGGAAAACCAGCAGTGCATGAGGACCGTGATTTGAATAATAGGAGTATAGACCTTCAGTTTTAGATGGAGTTCCATTTTTGCTTTTAAAATTGCATGCCCAGACATGCAAATTCCAGGACATCCAAAATATTCCATTATGAAATGTATACCGCAAAACTATGCAAATATCTGCGCTTTAACTCTCGGTATTGATACCTGCTAAAGGGCACTTAGCAGAAACGGCTGTATATGTGGAGCCCTTCCCAGGGGTTTTGGAATAATTGCACCCCTGGGAAAAAGGTTTACCTGAGGGTGGAAGCATATTGCTTTCCATGTGTGACCTGCTTTCATCATGGTCGTGTTTGTTAAGAATGTGTGAAATGCTTTAATTTAAAATGCAGTGTTTGAATGCATGTGTCCCATTAACACTACAACTGTATGCTTAGTGGTCAACTTTTCAGCCCTTTTTAGATTTATTTTTAAAATGAATTCTGATGATATAGTTTCTGACAGTGCTGTCTTGGATAATCTCTAAAAACACAGTAGGGCATTTTCTCTTGGTTTCTTTTAGAATTACTTCTCTGAGAATGAATACCTTTTGAACCATAAATTTGTAACTTATTTTAATATAATTTACAGTTTGATTACTAACATGAATGTTTTAGCAGTCATTTAGGTTCTTAAATCTTTCGTAAATGAATTGGTCCTGAGTTTGTAGCAGATTCTTGCTTGTTCCTATTGTAGCCTCTCTCTAAAGAGATGGCTTTGAAAGGACTAGGAGAGCAAAGCAGCATGGCAGAATGTAGCATCAGGCGCGCGTGTCTGCAGCCATACCTGCTCGGCGCTCCGTCCTGCGTTCCCACGCCGCTTCGCAGCACACCCTCGCTCTTCTAGGCGAATGTGGGTTGCAATGTGTGTCAGCGATGGAGAGCTGCGTCAGCTGCACCTTCTCCTTGGAGACTGAGCGTTTTTCATGCTTGGTAACCAGGTTGCTTCTCGCCACGCCTGAGTCCCTCCCTCAGCTCTCGGACTGCATATTATCTACACTCATGCCTTCCTGGCAGGGGCGATCGCGCCTGCTGTCTCAGGATAAGACTGTGTCCAATCGGGGAGCTTAAGTGTTTGTGACCTACTGTACAGAGTTTTTCTCAAGTACAAATGGCGCACGTGGGGAAGAGGTCACCCTGCGGTATCAGGAGTGTGACGTGATGTGAAGTACACATGGTACAGCAATACGCGCTTCCGAGTTCTACTTCCTGTCTGCCATTTGCAGACAGGCTGATGGTTTGAGTCGAAGGTATTCAAATGCTTGTGTTCCTTGTAATCCCTTACAATTTGCCAAATATACCCAAGTTAATTAAATTACAACGTTCTGTCACTTGACCTTTTACTGTTTTGGACTTTGTCAGCCTAAATTAATTTTCTTTAGCTGTGTAAGTATGAAGGTAGCTTTGCTGTTTACTGTTTTTTTATGATCTGTACAGTAATTTTTTTATTGTAATACGACAATGACAATGACTTTTTGAAATTAAGGTTTTACTTTATTTACCAACATAAACCAGTTAGTGTGTATTTCCTCTGGATAGTGAGTCCAGTGATGTGTGGTTTAGGTGTGTGTGGTGTGTTTGCAATGGACTAGTATCCCATCCAGGGTCGTCTCTGTTTGAAAATCTGTAGATAGGACAGTGAGTAAAAGTCAGTTCTTTTTCCGCTCGTAAAAACCCTTGATTCAGGTGGAGACCCGTTACTTTATCCCAACCAGTCACAACTCTGAAATATGAATTGCTGAGTTATTAATCACCTTTATAACACAGCTTTGGTAAATACTATTTTGTAAGTGGATGGCACTTGTAACTGTGCAGATAGTTCTGGCAGCCTAATAACCGTTCTCTATTCATGCATTTTAATGTTTTATTAAGCCTGTTAATATAAAGTCCTGTGTGACTTTTCATTGATAGATAAGCAGTCATTCTTGACAGCATAATTTTCAAAATGGAAGCGCCTCTGTTGACAGTTTCAATGGTAATGTAACGGACTTGCCGCTTCAGTAGAACGACCAGACGTTCTGTCTTTATAGGGACTAGGGGGTCGATTCTCCCGTCAAGCACTTAAGTCAGAAAAACTCTGCATCTTTGATTTGCGTGTATTCTCCCCTTAGCTGCGTGGACACGTCCACTGCATTTAACCCGATAAAGAAGGTACGGCCGTGCAAGAAATATAATTTAATTAATCAAGCAGGAAAATGAGTTTTAACAACAAGCGAAAGGTGAAACATGGACTTTTCCCATTTACATTGTGAACTCAATTGAAATCCGGAGTAACCCCTATATTTTTTTAATGAAAGCATGGCGGTGGCCTGCTCTGTTACTCCACACATTCTCACGATCATGAGAATCCTATGACAAAAAAGTTGCAGTGAAATACTGTTTGAATTTGTGTAGAGCAATTGACATTACCTGAACTTATTAGGAATATTAAAATCACATCTCTGATTTAATGCTCTCTAAACCATTTTTCCCAAATAGACACTTGCATTTTAAAGATCAAATGACACAAAGCTGGATTTAAAATGTTTTACTGCAAATAACCCACAACAGACAATTAATTAGCATAGTAAGATGTACGTTCATTTCTTCTCGGGATGCACCGATACCGGCATCGGGCATCAGGCCAGTACCGTGCTCATATACTCAACTCGACAGAATTGTCCAATGCCAAAAAACGATACCACTAAAATTCAGATCTGCGGCGTTGCCTTTTTTTTTTTTTTTTTTTTTTTACCTGTCCAATCAGATTTTGGCATCTAGCAAGAGATTTATCAACCAGAAACATTTCAGAAGGATAAATGCAATGAACACTGGAATTGGCAAATTGGGCAGTATACGTGAAGGATGTCAGGAGTTTGGGCATATTTTAGGATAAGCGACAACGACAAGTGAAGCAGACGTAAGCTCTGTTCTGCTAGAGTGTCAAGAGGAGTAAGGGACAGCATGTCATTGAAACCAGCAATTTGATCAAACATCTAAATACGCACTATAGTACAAAGTACACGGAATTTGCTAATGCTAGCAGAGAAAGGCCGCAACAACAGAGAAAATGTCTGGAGACAACCCACAAGCAGTAAATGTAACTGGCTTTTACAACATTGCTGATTAGGTCCTGGTGCACAGTTAGAGATATACCTCGGAGAAGGGCTGTAGGCTTCATATCAACATTGGGGGAGGGTATATTGGGGTTAGAGGTGTGGTGTCATGTCACATTGTAGGGCGATTCTGTAGTCCCGCTGTATGCAGTAAAAAAAATTTTTTATTCGTAAACACTTGCTGGAATGGTTACAGTATAAAGTGAAATTTCTCTCTCTGTTTTTACTGTTATCCATCTTCACTAATATGGTAATTTAAGCGTGTTAATGTCCAGCATTATGTATGCTGAATTGTCGGGAATTATTAAAATTAGACACAAATCAATAGATTCTGTCACGAATGTCAAGCCCTGCACTGTGGGAAAAATAACCTCACCTCCAAGTGTCACGCTCTGTGCTCTGTCTGCTCTAAAGAAACACATCCGAACTTCTTTATTATTAACAGAAAAGGAGAAATGAGAAGTCTGAGTTATAAAAAAAAAAAAATAAGTGGGTTGTGATTGTGTAGCATGGCCCAGTAGAACCATATTTCCAGTTTTCAGTCTTGTTCCCTCATAGAAAATAAACAGTCACTGACTAAATATCTTTTCATGCCATAATGACACATTAATGAGTGCCCTTTGTGCCCTCTCAAGGCAAATTATAATGCAAAGTTGTGTTTATATTTGGTTGGAAATGGTCTCTTATGCATTTTATTAAATGCTCATCTTATATTTAGATTGTAACAAGCTAAACAAATCTCAAAAAATAAATACTGTGTGCTATGAACAGTGCAATGAATGGAAATGCTAACCTGGCATTACAGGTTTTTATGACTCATACTTGGCATGCAAAAATGGTATCAGTGCATCAACATTTTAGACAGTATGTCAGTTTTTCATCAAACTAATTAAGAAGAGTAGCGAATATTTATGCGCTATGTCAATGAGAATGACCCACATTGTGTTTCAGAACGAATCTTTCAGCCTGTTTCACTCTTCATTCCAAACAAGCTTGTAAATAAGAAAATATGCCTAGGAACTAGATATGGTATAAATGTTAGTATTAGTAGCATGGACTAAACTGAATGTTTAGAATTCAATAATACCAGCAATAATCAAGAGGAATGTCTTATGAAGAGAGGTTAGCTGAGCTGAATCTGTCCAGGTATATAAGATTCTAAAAGGTGTGGATGCTGTTCAGCCAAATGGCTACTTCAATATTAGTTTAAATACTAGAACTCGTGACCATAAATGGAAATTGGCAGGAGAACATTTTAAAACGAATTTCAGGAACTACTACTTTACACAGCATGTAGTTACAGTATGGAATAGTCTTCCTGCTAGTGTAGTGCAAGCTAAAGTCCTGGGTTCCTTTAAATCAGAGCTAGATAAGATTTTAACAACTCTGAGCTATTAGTTAAGTTCTCCCCAAACGAGCTTGATGGGCAGAACTGTCACCCCTTGTTTTGTAAATTTCTCATGGGAGCGAATGACATTCTTTCTGTTGTGGATAAAGTGCACCAGAAAATACATTTGAAAAATTCAACAGCAGTTTCTTACCGGAAATCATGACCTGGTTACTGAAGAAAATCCACAGATGTTGTAGTGAGCAGTTTAATGTAGGAACTGTTTTCTTTCTACCGAATTCCACATGCCAACCATATCATTGCGCAAAAGATAGTGCTGCTGTGCTCGTGACAATGTGACTGGATATAATCATCACTGGTGACTTCCTCGGCTGAGCTGTGACATTAGTTAGCAGTATATGTTGGTAGTGTTAGACTATGAGCCGCCTTTGTATAAATCACTACAGAGATTTCCTCGCTGTTATACATTCAGTAGGTCTGGAGATTTTTTTTTTTTCGTGCAGGAGAACCAAACTCACAGGATAGATACTGCAAGATACTTTGACTATAATCTATGAACATTATCCCTCTGGAGTGGTAGCGGTGAATGTTTTAACGTTACACTATACTACAATTATATTACGTCGTAATTGTGTTTTTTTTTATGGAGTTTGGTTTGTTTCTGTGAAAAGAAATTTTAATTTCTATTCAATACTGTAAACCATTTTTCTGTGGGATTTCTATTTGCATATTTAAAATTTTTTACAAAATGTGTACTGCACATAATTGACATGGAATCTAATGGAATAGATAATGGAATCTAAATGTACCAGAAATGGTTGCACAGTGTGTCCAATACATAATTTGTAGTTTCCTAATTTTTGCTGTTTGTTTACTTATTTGTAATGTTAATTACTTCTTATTTAAATCTTTATTGGAAAGATGTTCACACAGGTGAGAGTGCGCTAAGACTTACGATTATTTACATAGCATGGAAAATAAAGCTAGTCTACCCATATTTCTGGATCTTTAAAATTTTCAATTCTAAGTGTGCGTCTCTGAAATGACATTCTATTTCAATGCTTCTGAGAAACCATCATGTATGAAGTTGCAAAAATTTGTGTACTCTGGTCTGTCCCTTCTATAGTTACTTGAGTATCTTTTCTCAGTTTTGAGGTGAACAGCCCCCCCTTTAAGAGTGCACAGCTATGAGCTTTTTTTTGACAAAAGTACATGGGAGAATTGATCCCTATATTTTTAAGAGGAAATTAGCAATGGCTAGATTGTTCTTTTTGTTCATTGGCTGTAGTATCAACACACTGAGGTGTGCAGCTATATGAAAATAATCAGCGTCACACCAAGTTGGTGATTTATATTTTTGTGACTGCACACCTCGTTGTGGTTCATCCATTACACATTTAAAGAAAATCTGTTAATTTAATGTTATTGTTTTTCTTTTTTTGGCAGTGTGGTGACCCGTTCCAAGACAGTGACATCATCATACTGAACGGGAGCGAGGATGAAGTAGTGAAACTGAAGGCCAGAATGGAAGAGAAGAGAGTGAAATCTAAATCTCACAAGGTGCTTTTGGGGACAAGCACAAACGCACTGCTCTTTCATTCTGTCGCTTTTGTTGTGTAGCTTTTTTGTAAAATGTACAAAAACTGCATCCCACTTAATTTTTATGAACATCAGTTTTCTGTAAATAAGCAAAAATATTTCCTTTTTTCCTGCTTCAGAAATCAAAAGCGAAGAAGACGAATGGTGCAGCCAGTGCGATATCTGGGGATCCCAATGGTAAATGTTAGAGAAATATGTACTTTTTTTATTGTCATTTTGCTAGAAATAACACCCTGCAGCAGCTTGATCTTAATTTATCAACAACCCTTCTTAAGAACTGTCGCTTGAATATTTCCACCCCATACATGCTGATAAACAATGTTGAATGTCATTTGCACATCCTGTTTGTGTACCTCAATAAAAGACACTGCGAGGGGAGTTCCTCTTTTGAAGTTGGCTGTGTCAGGCTGAGAGGCTGACACCTCAAGGTCGAGACCAGACTTCCGTTGCAGCAAGTAAAAAGTCATCGCAGCTGTCTGTGTTGTTCTGTGTTCAGAGACTGGTTGGTTTCTAGCGTATCTTTTAGAAGAAGATAACCCTAACAGTAACATTTGTTTAAATGTATGCAGGTTTATTATTGAAACGAGACCAGATAAACACAAGGGAATGTCCCGAGGCTGTGTGTCAGTCATCTGCTATTTCATACACAGTTTGTTGCAGCTTATATGGAATCCATTGCAGATTTTTAACAGGAGAAACAGATGGGTCATTTGTTGGTGTTGATGATTGAAGGGAGATTGCCAGTTTTTTTTTGTTTTTGCATAAATGAAATAGCATGCTATGAATTTCAGTCCCCAAATGTGTCCTCAGAATTTATACTGAATTCCATTTTTACTAAGGTGGCTAGAATAATGTATTGTCTTTATTTATGGAACTATTCGAAATACCCCATAATCGGTTCCATGTTTTTAATTTCGTGATGGGCTCAGATGTATGAATTTGGAAGAGATTGAAGTATATTTACTAAGGAATATTTCAAATTCATTAAAAGAAATGTTTATGCTGATATTATGATTTTTATATATATATATATATATATATATATATATATATATATATATATATATATATATATATATATATATATACATATATATATATGCATATATATGCATGCATATATATATACATATATATATATGCATATATATGCATGCATATATATATACATATATATATATGCATATATATGCATGCATATATATATATATATATATATATATGCATATATATGCATGCATATATATATATATATATATATATATATATATGCATATATATGCATGCATATATATATATATATATATATATATATATATATGCATATATATGCATGCATATATATATATATATATATATATATATATATGCATATATATGCATGCATATATATATATATATATATATATATATATATGCATATATATGCATGCATATATATATATATATATATATATATATATATATATATATATGCATGCATGCATGCATATATATATATATATATATATATATATATATATATATATGCATGCATGCATGCATATATATATATATATATATGCATGCATGCATATATATATATATATATGCATGCGCGCATACTGCAGTTCTTTGCATTTTGAATTGTAAGTTTGGTTTGTCAGTAGTAGCAGTATTCTAGCTTGCCCTGTGTATTGTAATACTGACTCGTGGAGTGATGTGCTTCTGCTTTTGAAATAGAGAATGCAAGCTCCTCAAAAACCAACACCGCAGAAATTAAACTAGCGAAGGGGGAAGGTGAAGGTAGCTCAGGTTAGTGTTTTGTTTTCTTTGTGATTAAAACCAACCATTGTTCTGTACAACCCCTATCATGTGTGACCTATATCTCGTGCGGTTTTGACAGCTGCTGAGCCCGCTGGCTCCTCCAAGTGCGTCAAACCTGCAACTTCAGCTGGAAGCAAACGGTCCATCCAAGCCATGGAAGACAAGTCTGAGGTCTTCAAGTCTCTCTTCACCAGTCATAGCTCAGCCAAGCGCACAAAGGAGCAGACGTCTAACTGGGTGACTCACACGCCGTACCATTTCTAACCTGCGCTTTCTCTCATTTCCCAGGATATAGCACATTTTCTGGGTCACCCTTCGACAATTAAATGTTAGTGTTGCCCTAAGTACCTTTCCAGAAGTCAGCAAATGTATTACAAAACAACGTTTTTGTGACGTCACTTAACATTAAAAATTATGCTTTGACATCCTGAATTTTATGCCTCCTATTGCATTTAATATATGAAGCTGAGAAGTAAAAATGTCATTGTATTGTGTTTTTCAGAAACTTTGCATGTTTTCATACAGTTTGGTAGAATATTGGTTATTAACTGTTTTATGTTTGGATTCCTGACATTGGATTAGTGAATGCTTTTCTGTATTGACCATTGGGTTGGTGTACAAAATTCATTAATAAATCTTATTTACTGGATTAAAGCAGATATTGTTTTTACTTGCGAAATTTTACACTAATTTTTGCTTCAATAAGCTCTACATATTGTAATGCTACAGTTCAGCAGCCACATGGTAGTGTTGTTTGACAATTTTTTGACTGTTCAGTTTAATGTAATAATGTGACTACGTGACTGTCCAGCATATTAATAGATGGTAATAGATGTTGTCTCCAGGCAGGGTAATGCAGTGGCGTCATATTTATATTCATTCATTTGGTGATGGGCTGGCTAAGTGCACAGCACTGTTGACTGTACGAATAGTGAGCACTCACAATAGGCTAACAGTTTTGTAACAACATTTTTTCAATAGTTTTCATTGTTTCCTTGTCCTTTGAAGATTATAAACAGTATTTTTTTTTCATTCCTCAGTGAAGTGATTCATTGTTGACACGACACAACACACAAGGAAATATGTCTTCTGCATTTAACCTTTATGGGACATAGCACTGGGTAGCAGTACTTAGAGGAAGGACCTTGCTCGGAGATTCTAGCCACCAGCCTTCTAATCATAAGCACACTTCCCTTCCCATTAGGGTACCACTGCCACTTATCTGTCATCCCTTTATGGATATTTTATCATCACTGTCCTCCCTTGATACATATTTTTTCATTGCTCTATCATCTATAATGTACAATGTACATTATTACCTCAATGTTGGGAATGTCTAACTATGCATAATTTAAAGAATTAGTCATTTAATTGATAAAGTTTTATCTTCCATAGACTTAATTTTGGCTGTGCCAAAAATATACTATGGACAAAACTATTGGGTCATGCCTTTTCATCACTGAATTCAGGTGTTTCATTCAGACCCATTTCTACAAGTGTATAAAATCGAGCACCTGGCCATGCAGTCAGGTTTACAAACATTTGTGAAAGAATAGATTGAAGATCTCAGTGAATTCAAGCGTGATACTGTCATAGGATGCCACCCTTTGCAGCAAGTCGGTTCATGAAATTTCTTCCCTGCTTGACATTTCCTGATCCACTGCAAATGGTATGTTGTGGAAGCGTTTAGGAACGGGAGAAACTGAGTCCCAAAGTGGCAGACCATGTGAAGTAACAGAGTGGGCTCACTTAGCGCTGATGTACGTGGTGTAAAAGTCACCAGTGTTCTCTCGACTCAATAGCTGGAGCGTCCCAAATTTCGTCTGGTATGAAGCCCAGTACAAAAACACGGGAGCTTCATGGAATGGGTCTCCATGGCCGAGCAGCTGTATGCAAGCCTCGCGTTACCAAGCAGAATGTTAAGCGTCGGATGGAGTGGTGTAACGCACACTGCCACTGGACTCTGGAGCAGTGTAAACATGTTCTGTGGAGTGATGAATCTCACTTCTGTCTGGCAGTCTGATCGATGTGTCTGGGTTTGGCAGATGCCAGGAGGACGTTACCTGCCTGCTTTGTGCCAGCTGTAAAGTTTGGTGGAGGAGGGATAATGGTATGGGTTGTTTTTCAGGGGCTGTGCTTCTAACTTTGTGGGAACAGTTTGGGGGTGGCCTGTTTCTTTTCCAGCATGACTGTGCCCTAGTGCACAGAGCAAGGTTCATAAAGATATGTTTGGTGGGGAGGAACTTGACTGGCCCACAGTAAGTCTTGATGTAATTGAATACCTCATTGAACACCTTTGGGGTTAACTAGAATGGAGATTATGATCCAGGCCTTAACGTACAATACCAGTGCCATCCATCCATCCATCCATCCATCCATGCATTTTCTACCACTTATCCGAGGTCTGGACGTGGGGGCAGAAGTCTAAGCAGGGATGCCCAGACTTCCCTCTCAACAGCCTCCAGCTCCAATGGGGGAATACTAGGGTGTTCCCAGGCCAGCCCAGACATACAATCTCTCCAACGTGTTGTGGGTCTCCTCCTGGTTGGACATGCCGAAACACCTCCCCAGGGAAGCGTATAGGAGGCATCCTATATAGATACACGAACCACCTCAACTGACTCTTTTTGAAGTGGAGCAGCAGTGGCTCTGCCATAGTCATAATCATTTTCATCCTCGATGAATGTGAACTGGTCACCAGAATACATTCATCTTTCAGTATATGGAAATATTTCAGATTCCACAGAGACGGCAAAAGCAAGTGATGTCGGCACTGATTTGTGTCTCTTGGCACAAAACACAGCAAGAAGTGTAAGTGAATCTGATTATGCTGCTGCTGTTACTTTTATAAGTAGGCCTACATTTAGGCTGCCCTGCTTGCCGTTAATGGTGTTCTTGAAATTCGTCTTCTATGAAATTCGTTCTTAATGAATGAATTAATTCCGCAGAAGCTCGTGGCCGAGCTGGCAGCACTGGGTGCCGCCTCATACCTGTGTAGCTGGGTCCTGGATTTCCTGACCTGCAGGCCAGAGAGAGTAAGGATTAATAACCATGTATCCTCCACTATCCTCCTGAGCACTGGCTGCCCCCAGGGCTGAGTGCTCAGCCCACTGCTGTACACATTAATGACCAATGACTGCAGAGCTCACTACAAGAACAACCTCGTACTGAAGTTTGCAGATGACACGGCAGTGGTAGGACGCATCACCCACGGGGATGAAAGGGCATACAGGCTGGAGGTGGAGGACCGGATACGGTGGTGCAGGGACAACAACCTCATCCTCAACATCCACAAGGAGATGGTCGTGGATTTCCGCAGAACTGGCACCCTTGGGGTACCTTGGGGTTTCACCTCACCAACACCCTCACCTGGCGCCCCAACACCGCGGCTGTCATCCGGAAAGCCGACCAATGCCTCTATTTCTTCAGGAAGCTGAATAGAGCAGGACTGGAGGCTGACGTCCTCAGGTCCTTTTACAGCTGTGTGCTGGAGAGTGTCCTGACCTCCTGCCTACCTGTGTGCTATGGCAGTTGCACTGTGGCAGAGAAGGAGGCGCTGCAGAGGGTGTTAACATCTGCAGCTTACCACCCATCGGCGATACATACACCACTAGATGCAGGGAAAAGTCTGCCTGCATCCTTCATGACCCCACCCACCCTGCCGTCGGTAGGGCGGCTGCGCTGCATCCGAGCGAAACATCCAGACTGGAAAAACAGCTTCTATCCAACTGCAGTCATAGTATTAATGATTGATTCAGAGATTGTATTAATTAGTTTTAATAATTCATTTTCTGCATTAATAGTAAAGTAAAAATAAGTGTTCTCCAGAATCCAGAACACATTCTTGTATGACATTTTAAAGGGCAAGGGATTTTTTTATTTTTTTTTTACTTTATAGTGTTATCGTGATTAAATGTGTGTCATAGCAACAAATTTGTGTAACAAATTGGACCCAAAGCCATTTTTGTAATTCCAAGAACAAAATGCAGGTAACGAACCCTAATACGACATAGAGCAGAGATGGTGGCTCCTGTGGTCTAAACATCAGTCCCTGATTTGGGTCCACCTGTGACCCACACAAACGGTAACAAATCCAGCAAAGAATAAATTGTAGAAAAGCTGCCAATCACCAGAGTTTCAGCACTTTGCACCTGAAAAGAGTGCATCCCTATTCGCTTTAATGAGAAACATCCATAGTCATGCATTGGCTGTCTTCAATTCTATTCCTATGTGATTTCTATGCTTAAATGATAAGGCGCCATTCTGGCTGGATGGGAACCTCTGCTTGCCGCAGAACTTTCTGCCGGTGCCACAGTTCCATGCAGTGCACAGCCTTTGGGAAAAGCTGCATTTGAAACTTGTTAGCAAACATGCTCTGCTTGTTAGTGACCCAGGGAAGATCCTCCAGGGAGAAGACGCAGATATTTCTGACATACTTGCCTACAAAAACAAAAAAAACAGTCTTCAGACGCCGAACTTGCATACACAATATCGACAGTTTGCCAGGAACGGTGAGGTTTTTGCTGGCGGAGTCAGTGTTTCCTAACGGGTGAATTTCTGCTGGAAGCCGATATTTTAAAAGTCGTGGTCATTTTTCACTGCAGCTACATCATACTGAACTGTATGGCCAGGCGACACTGAGTACTGCTAAACGTCAAATAATTGGAAAAAAAACACAAAATAAAAATAAATATGAACTCTCCTAAAAAAAGAACATTTTAAGCAATTGCTAATTATTTTTAGGGTTTTTGATTTTGTGAATAATATTCCTTTAATTTTGATTGCAGAGTCATGAGTCATTGAGTAATTGTAATTACTAATTGATTACTAAAGTAATTAAGTTGGACTTCCATTTTAGCCTCAGTTATTCACTCATGCATGTTCTATGAGACACAAAGAAAATAAGTTTTAATGACCACAGTACCTTTGCAGCCTTGGTGTTTTACTCCTTCATAATGTTTCCATTTTAGTGCACGAATGTCACCTGACCACTTCCCTTCTAGATTGTTTGCTGGTGCGTCTAATAAGAAAAATAACATACAACTTTAACAAAATAATAGTATATAGGTTGTATTGAGTGCTGGAATAAATGACAACATGAAATGGAGCAGAGAAGTACAAGCCTACCTTTTACATGGTTTAGTGTTACCCAGTAATGCTCGTCGGGGCTGTAGGTATCTCTGGACCACTCCAGTAGGTCCTTAGCCACTGTACTACGCAGCACGAAGTCCACAAATGGCCGTGTCAGAGCGTAATAGGCTGTCCCAAAGTAGATGTCCAAGTTGTGTGGAGGTGGCCCCTTTGTGTACGTCTTGCCCTTAGGGGCCATGTAGGAGTGGTTAATCTCCTCGTAGGGTATCTGCATTCGGTACCTCATGGATGGTGGCTCTTTGACACCTGGAGTCATGTTTACTTTATCCCACGGCTTGTTCCGTAGATACTGCACCAGTTCCAGGTTGGACTTCAGTGGGAAGTCCTGGCCACATAGGTTTATTACCTTCTTCCAGGGTATCGAGGATCTGGCCAGATCCGCCATGCAGTTGAGGTCCGCCTTGAGGCGCGAAAAGCCTGCATAGGTCACCTTCTCTCTTGTGGTTGCGAGAAACACATTAGGAAAGCAGCTGGCCAGCTGACGGACAATGGTTATATACTGCTGTGAGGCTTTGGCATCAACGTGGATGCAGTAGACGTTCTGGGGGGCGTAAATCGCCCTTAGGAGGCGCATGAACAACTCCAGCTCCTTGTGGATGGTGATGATGAAGGCCAGAGGGTACTCCTCCTCCTCTCGACTCAAGGGAGCTGTGATAAAGTGGAGCTCCTCAGCTATTCGGGAGCAGTTCGGCCCCATTGTGGTGAAATCGCTTTCAGAGAGACGGTCTCTCCACTGCCACGGTGCCCCTCGTTTGGACAAGAATGGACTGCAGTACTGAGGGAAAGGCCTATATCTCACTGGCTTGGAATGAGTGGTGGAAGATCTTGGAATGTTGGCCTTCAGGTAGCAGAAGGTCAAAATACAGGTTCCCAGGATGAACAGGAAACATTTCTTTTTTCCCAGAAAAAGGAGCATATTTTAAATGCCTAATACAGACAAAAGAGATATTATGAATAATTATTAGAGATACTACCAAATAATCATGTGTCAAATGTCACAAGATACCATTAAGCAATTGTTAATACTTATATTATTTTTGTCTCTTTCCAAGTTGCTCATGACTCTGTATCACTGAAAACATTTATGAACATGATTTTGTAAAACCAGAATGCCCTTTAAATACAAAAGATACATGACATAATGCCTTAGGCACATTTCAGTGCTCTGTAAAAATTTGTTGTTCTTTGTTTTAATACACAACATACATATTCTTAGGAGATGGTGGGTGACTTGTCACCATCTAGTGTTGACTGAATGTAAGTGCATGTGGAACAGTATGGTTGAGTGTATGTTTTGAAGAGGCTGTCGCCTTCACCAGCCAGGGGTTGACAAAAAACGGGTGGTCAGAGGTAATAATGGCTACACCTAGTAAATATGTGGCCACCCCACATCGAAATAATAAAAGAGCAATAGGCATTATTTTATTTTCTACCCCCCCTCCGCAAACCTAACACTATAATCTGCTACCACAGAATTGAAATGTAGTTGATGTTCGTTTAGATTCTGTGATGGGTTGGTGCCCCATCTTGGTTTATTCCTTGCCTTGCACCCATAATCTCCGGTATAGGCTCCGGACCCCCCGTGACCCTGAATAGGACAAGCGGTTACAGGAAATAGATGGATGAAGAGATGGATTAGTTGTTTAGGTTTTAAATATTTGTCCTAATTTATTTATGAAATTCCTGGTTGGTCCCAGCCAAAGTTATTAAAATAAATCAGGTATACTAATTCCAATGTAAATTTTAATGGTAAAATAAATGCATGTGGCTCTTGTCGGTGTTTTGCTCTCTGCCCGTCTATGAAAGTCCATGACTCACTTTTAAGTTCAGAAAACATTAATGTCAGTCCCTCAGATAAACAAGCCCAAGTGCGTCCTTGCATTTGCTATGGAGAGCTGTTCTGTGTGGCTCAGTGTATTAAGAACCTGTGCTTGCAAGGCTGCTGGTTTAAATCCCAGGGTCAGATCAGCGACGTCACTGTCGGGCCCCTTGACTCCCAGTTGCTTCAGGGACAGCCTGGTCCTGCTCTCTCAAAAATGTATAAAAACATCTACTAAATAAGCAAACGTAAATGTTGTTCAGCTTTGTCTTTCCATATAATTTTTGAAAATAATACATTTTTGATACAGCCTGTTACAAAAAACTGCAAAGGAGATTGGTTTAGTTTTTCCATGTTTCTTTAATTTTGAGGTGAAACCCCAGAATTGCCCCCTGGGATCAATAAAGTCCATCTCAGTCTTCATCTTAAGTTACCAAGTATGGCATATCTGTACATATAGGGAAAAATCAATCCTAATAAGAGATCAGACTCGTGCATCTTGTTGGTGCTGAGCAGCCCGGTCATAGTGGAGAATGAGCACCGTACCTGCAGAGGTTGCCTTCTCCGCTCTGTCCCGCTGCCGACGTGCGTCCTTGGGGGGGGGTTTCCCTGCTGCGCATCAGTAACACAGCGATCTGACGGCTCTGTTCTTGGAAGCTGAATAAGGTTTCTTTGGTATCAAGGCTCCTCTTGCCAGAGGCCCCTCCCAGAGCCACCGGTTCACTCCCAGTGCAGCCCTCTGTCCTTCCAGTCTCAGACGTGGGAAATCCTATCACATTCAGAAAGATATCATGAATCAGAATATGCATCCTCTCATGAACACGAAGGAGGGAGGACCCAAATATAGTTGCCGGGGGGCGGGGAGGGGAGGGGGTTGTTTACAGGAGGTTTATTCTGAGCAGAAACTAAGGAACCAAAACAACAGCACCTCCATGGGTCAAACAGAAGGGAGACCACAAGTGGCAGGGAACAGGAACACTGCGACACACAGGGGAAACACCAGCCACAGCACTGAGGACAACAATGACCAGACTGGGGAGCGCTAGACAAGTGGGTACTTTACACTCGGATTGACGAGGACTTAACGAGTAACAAGTGCTGGAGAGGAGACATGAGATGCCTGAACACATGGACTGAAGAAATGTGCCTTTAGCCCATAGACCCTTGCCATTAAGGGCAAATGAATTTTAGAAGGCTAATAAATTAATTTTGGAACACAAATAAATGATATTAGTTAATATGTAAATAATATTCAATTTCGATATTAAGATTTTAAGCACCTTCTGAGTGTTTTATTTTTTTGCCACAGTGATAAGTTGCTGCTGTATTTCCTTTTGTACAATTTATGCATGTGATCCAAAGTACATTCCTTAACGATTGTTATTCCAGGGAGTAATGATTGGTAATGGGGCCTCCTGTAAGAGCCCACAGTGTTGTCTCACAGCTCCAGGATCGTGTAAATAAACACTATGTCCATTATATAAGCATGGAGTTTGCTTGTTCTCCCTGTATCCCAAGTTAAGAGACTTGCAGGTAGGCTAACCAGCATCTCTATCCTGTCTGTAGTGTGTGTGTGTGTGTATGACCTGTGTTGGTCTGGTGATCCATCCAAAGTTTACTGCCATGTGCTCCCACAGGTATATTGCACCCCTCCTCCCAGCCTGCACTCCTTGCTCAGAATAAACACTTCAAAAAGGCATTGGATGGACCCAAGGCTTTCAGGCAGACAAAATGATGTTTAAAGGATCATCCTGTTGGTGTAAAACTAAGATTTTTTGTATGTCTAAGCATGTCAGCTTAACCATTTCAAAACCTCTACTAAAGTCACCCCAGTACAAGTATTTTCTGACTTGACCACTAGCATCTATGTTTGACTAATCAATATCCCATTGAGTTTTGAATAATTAAATTAATTGAGCTGGTGGTCAAGTGTAACAAACAAATGGAATGGCTGGGGTGCCCCTGAGGAGAGGTTTGGGAACTGAAGCGATGTTCTGAAAGCCATCTAACAGGATATCAGTAAGCTTTTAGAGAACAGAAGACATGTTTGTTGGTTTTCATTGTGTTACTGTTATTTGCATAAGTTCTAATGTTAATACACTGCATAAATATAAAAGTACATCCCTTTATATATATTCCTTATATTTCTAATTTTAAAATATCATCATATTTGCTGTGATATACGGTCCTTACCAGTGACATTTACAGTATTGAAGGCTTACTCTACCATCAAGAGTTTAAATATTATAAAAACAATGTGTGCTTCTTATGATTCCCATGCCAGCAGGCCTTGGGGCTGGACTGCTAAGTTCCAGACTCTTCTGAATCTCAAGTAAGAATATGACTTCAGTCTTGAGCGTTTGTGATGAAGACCTACTTTGTTGGTCCCCCTTGGGGGAGTTGTTTTCTAAAATTGTCCTTGTTGCTCTCCATGAAAAATACAAGCCTGAAAGCAAGTGAGAGCAAGATATATACAATGTGTGTGTGTGTGTCTGTGTTAGCTGCATCCACCACTGCCCAAAAGTGACAAAGCCAAGACAGAAGAAAGAAAATGAAAAGCCTGTGGGATTTAAAAATAAATAAATAAATAAATATATAGCAGTGTGATGGATGAGTCTGGGTTTGGCAGATGCCAGGAGAACGTTACCAATCTGACTGCATTGTGCCAACTGTAAAGTTTGGGCTAATGGTATGGAGATGATTTTCAGAAGTTGGGTTACATCCCTTAGTTCCAGTAAAAGGAAACTCTTGATGCTTCAGCATACCAAGACATTTTGGACAATTCTGTGCTGCCAACTTTGTGTGAACAGTTTGGGGAAGGCCTTTTTCTGTGCATGTGAACAAAGCAAGGTCCATAAAGACATGGTTGGATGGGTTTGGTGTGGAAGAACTTGACTGGCCCGCACAGAACCCTGACCTCATCCCCATGAAATGTACACTGCAAGCCAGGCCTTCGTGTCCAACATCAGTGCCTGACCTCACAAATGCTCTTCTGAATTGGCTAAAATTCCCATGGATACACTGAATTCTTGTGGAAAGTCTTGCTAGAAAAGTGACAGCTGTTATAGCTGCAAAAGGTGACTAACTCCGCGTTGATACCTATGGATTTAGAAAGGAATGTCATAAAAATTCCTGTCAATATAATTACCAGCTTTCCCAATACTTTTGTCCACTTAGTGCATGTATGCATAAACAGAGATATTCCTAGTATGCAGATTCACCCCATTGAAGCGATTAGTTTTTATAGGATATTTTTAATACCTTTTACGAGAGAACCTACTTTTCGGGAGGCAAAAAACATCATGTGTGATGGCAGCACTTCACAGGCTTAACACCTGTGGTCATGACTCATCCTCCATATATGGGAAGTATGACAGCCTGACATCATAAACACATTTACTCAGAAGGCTGATGCTGTTTACTTGTGAAAATCCTGCTGAACCGGTATGGCTCCAGCAGTTTCCTCATTGTCAGGGAGGAGAACTCTGTGTACTAGTCAGCCTTGCCAGGTCCTTGCGTCAGTTTTATTGTCATCTTTTTCCTTCTCATTGACACTCTGACGGGGCCTCCAGTCAGACAGGTCCAATTTGCTGCCTGATTTGTCCCACATGCCCCACATAAAATTGAGCAGAAAGAACCATAAATCAATACAATGAGCAGGTAAAGGATTAGTGCCCATGGCCGCAAGGTTGTGAATTTGAATCCTGTGGTTGGTAGAGTAATAAAATCACCATTGGGCCCTTGAGCAAGGCCTTTAAACCCTAATTCCTCTGAGAATGCTGGCCAAGCTCGCTCTCTGATTTTCACTTTTGGGCAAAAGCAAATGTTGAATATATAAATGTAAATATAGCACACATAAGGAAAATGCATAACATAAAACGATTATCTAATAAATGAAGCAACTGAAACATGAATGGGGCGTCTTATAGGGTGACATAAGCGTAAGATTTATGGAGTGTAAAAAAACGCTCTTCGCTATCGCCCAGAAAGACAACTAGAACAAAACAGAGGCAAACTAACCCGCCCCCTTACCCCGCACTACGTCCTTGACAATCTTATCTTACGTTTAGAGGACTCTGGGTGCCGAAGAAGGTAAAGGCATCACAGCTATCTAACAGGATGATTGTAAAGTCGCCAAAAGTGATTAATCTGAATACTTACAGTCTCCATTAGTAGCACCAAATGGGGAACAGCATTCAAAATACCCAGCCGTGTCTATTGTATAGAGACATTCAGCTGGCTGTATCCATTCTAAGACCTGCGAAGCATCAAGCAATGCATTCAAATGTGAATCTCTTGTGGTCTGAGCAAAATCATTGAACATAAGGTACATGGTTTACAGTGAAATCTGAATAAAAATTTATTAAAAACCAATATATTAATTTTGTCTTCACACCGTAGGTACTGCTGTAGTTCCCATGAAATGGCAGAATAAAATAAAAAGTTCAGTTTAAATGGGGATGAAACACATTCAAACAAAAAGTGTTTTAACACACAGTGTTGAAATCATGTTGAGCTCCGTAACAGCTAAACCACATTTATACAGAATAATATAACATCTGATGTACAATGTAGCAGTACACTCTTACTTAATGTATTAATTAACCAGAAATTATGCGTTAGTTGTGTACTGATCCCATGTTCGTTCATCATTAATCATTCATAATGGTTCATGTATTTCATGAAGCTACTATATTTGTTTGTGATTTATACTAGAATGGTAAATTAGTAACTTAGAGTTACTAAGTTACTTGTGCTAAAGTGTTACCCAGAATAATTGCAACAGCGAGAGTGTGGTTAAGAGTCAAAATGATTAGGACAAAAGACATGGTAAAGATACAGATGAAGAGCAACACTGAGAGCAACCAGATAACTGTGAAATCAGGCTTGGTGATCTTCAAGTGTGATCTATGGGATGCTTCAGTGTCTATACCGAAAGAGAAATGTGATCTATGGGATACTTTAGTGTCTACCAAAACAGTAATGTGGGAAGAATGTGAAAAAGGAGACTCCCAAGGATAGTTAATAGTTTATCTGCCAACGCCTACATCCTGATAGATCTACTTTTCAAGATCACTGTATCCTTTTTAATAATGCAAACTTAAGCAATTAATCTTGTAATATTTATACTACCTTTCCAAAAATGTGGCCGTTATGTACTGCTGTGTTAAGGTCATAAAGCAAAAAAGTAGCTTAGATTGCAAACATTCACATGAATCTAAAATGAATCACTGCAATGGACTAGCATCCCTTCCAGGCTCTACCCCAGCCTCATGCCTTGTGACAGTCTGACATCACAGCCCAGCTCCAGGCCCCCCTGTGACCCTGACCAGGAGATGTGGTAGACCATGGATGGACTTACATATAAAAACAATGCAGTGTAACTATAATCAAAATTTAAACTGTATAATAAAAAATAAGTAGGTTAACATATAGCTTAAGTTGAATTGTGATTGCTAATCCGCTTAGCCCTTTCACACATAATAAATCTTCTTACATTGTAAAATTGTTTGAGAAATGCTTGTCCTATGACAAATCCCATGATTCATGTATGGATTCACACCTCGTTTTCCCATCTATAAGAACAGCTGTCAGTTTGCCAGTTGGCTCAATAAAGTCAATGTAATGCTACTTCCTGCATTTAGTTGCTTAATTCACTATAATGGAATAACCAGTGACTGGATCATAGGTCTTTCCCTTCTCTCATCTTCTGAGTTCTGTCATCAAGGGGACCAGATTATCGGCCCTCATTGCTGTGCTCTGTGATTTTCCTCTTAAGAAACTTTGTTCTTAATTTGGTGTAACTTGTCTTTCCCCTTCGGAAATACCTGCTTTTCCTTTCCTCTGCCTTGGCTTTCTTACTTTTAGGCAATGGTGGACACAGCTAACCCAAAAGTTTAATTTGATAACATTACCTCCATAAACCCCTGAAAAATTAGTGGATGCCTACGATATCCACTGACTTTAATTATATGAATTTAGATTTGGTTTGGTTTTTGGCTCTGAAACCCTTCTAAGCAAACCTAGAGAACTAAAATTTTTACATGCTTAACACAGAAATCCCATTGGATTACTAGGGGATGTTTAGGACTATACCGATGTATTCATATCCTGACACAAAATAGAGAAACAATAACCAGATACATACAACAAAACCATTTAATTACACACCGCACTGTGCAACTGTGGTCAGTATGACTGACTGACTTAATGTGAAAGTCTATTGTTCACATCACTGATGGAGGGTAACTTTAAACCAGAAAGAGCGTCTATGCTTGAGCCAAGAAGATATACTTCAGTTTTACTGCACAATGAAGTTGACTGTTAAACAAAAACAGCATTGTTGGTGTTTAGCATTCGGCTATCTTACCAGTGTTGTCAAGTCACTTAGATGTTGGATATTAAAATGCATTATATTTAACATGCAATTGCAATCATCCCGTTTGCATACACTTTTAAAAGCAACTTTGCTATACATTGCAAAATACTGATGACATACATTACTACAAATTTACTTCATGTGTACTATAGTTAGTTAGCGGAATTCAAAATGGCAGATGTAATGAATAGTTAATAGTATATAATAAAAATTGAACTAATAAGTAAATATTTAACATTATTGAACCCTGATGGATAAGTTAACAGGCATCTCTGGCATTACAAAGTTGCTTCTGCCCTTTACCTGACTGGTTTCTGGTCATTCCCAGTGTCACCTGTCTCACTTTGTTCTTGTGTACTGTTGTCTTAGAAACCTGGCTTCTAGAAGCAACCTGGAGCGTAGCCATCTGCCAGCAGAACCAGGATTAAACCAGGATTTTAAAAAAAAAATATGGAGTAGTCTCTTAATTTTATCCAGAACTGTATCGTCCCATGCACTGGATACAGTGCTGCTAGGTGTGGCTAAATTTCCAGGAGCTCTCACTGCTACAAATTTGGCTGCAGTAAAACATGTCTGATAAAGCATTGGGGAATCCAGGGTGAGGTGCCAACGTGATTCTCTGTGCCAGCACAGTGAAGGTCCGCCGCACAGCTTGTACCATGCATGCTCTCAGCTTTATTATTAAAAAGGCAATTGAGCAAACTCCTGGGTTTGATTTGATGAGAGCAAGGGCGAGAAGGATTGTGGCATATTTTACAACTAGCAGAGCTGCCAAGGAAAGACTGTCTCAGGTTAAAGGACAGATGGACATGCCAGTTTTGAAACTGAAGAAATGGACACTCTCTGGAAGAGCACCTTTGCAATGCTGCATTGCTTTTTCAACCAAAACTTCATAGCTTCATACAGTATTAGAACTATGCAATAATTCACATTAACAGCTTCCAGCTTCACATTGGGATGAACACAGGTGCAACTCCATCCACCCCTTTCCGAATGTTGCTCAGGGGAAACACACAAACGTTCTGCATTTCCTGCATTCGTTCAGTACATATGCGCACAGAATCGAAAGACTCGTACTGAAAATTTTCGGTACGAATACCATTACAGTCCTACAGTCGACCATTGAACAATGCCGGTTTGGATAATGTGGGTCTATTTTTACAGTGATTTTATTTTCAATAAATGTATTGGAGTTTTTGGCCTTGTGCAGTGTATGTCATAAATGCATTAAATATGTACTGGCATATTTTTTCTCGTTAACATAAATATAGTATGTGTTGGCCGGTATACTGGTTTATACCGAAAACTATTTTTTTTCTTATACCGTAATACCGTTTTAAATAACCTACACAACGTTTGGAAAGTGGCACAGTAGGAAACTGAAGCATTCTCTGAAACTTAATAGAGTTTAAAAATAAATATTCCTAAATCATTTATGTTGGTCATGGGTTGGCTCAGTGGTGCAGTGGTCTCCACTGTTACCTCACACCTAGGATTAGGGACTAGGATTGAAGTCTCTGCTGGGTTTCCGTGGGTGTGGAGTTTGCATGTTCTCCCTGTGTTGCTATGGGGTTTCTCTCCCCCTGCCTCCCCCCATTCCAAAAACATGCTGAGGTCACGCTGTTCCTTGCTTTGTGTCCTTTGGGATAGGCTCTGAACCCCCCGTGACCCTGAATATGACAAGCAGTAACAGAAAATGGATGAATATTAGTCATATTCACTAATTAATAATTGATTAACAAACACCGAATGAAATGAGAATGAGAACAGAATGAAATTTAATTTGCCTAACCACATTAAGATGTTAGATTTAAATTGAGAACGCTGTATTCAACGTTTGCACAAAGGCACGTATGAAGCTATGTGGGTAACTTATGGCAATATGGAAAAGAATGGTTCTTTGCACGTCATGCTAACTTTAAACGGTTATTAACCCTGATCTGTTATTTGAGAAAGTTAACACTCTCAGTGTGCAGCCTTCTCTCTGCTGCTGGGTCCATGGCTTCCTGACCAGCAGGAAACAGGTGGTGAAGGTAGGCGGCCGCATTTCAGACCCCATCTTCCTCGGCACTCGTGCACCATAAGTATGTGCTTCGTTTCCCCAGCTTTACCACCTGAACAAAAGTGACCGCGAATCGCAACGTAGGCGACTGGTATGCCGACTCGTTTTATGGTGTGGTGTCAACAACTGGGAGCTGACCACACAGAAAACTGTGCAAATGATCAGCTTCTAGAAACCCCCGCACCACCCCCACTGGCCATACAGGACACTAGTCAGCAGAAGTACTTTATGTTTCTAGGCACCACCAATCAACAAGACCTGAACTTCTCCACAAACATCTCCTACATAACTGAAAAGGCCCAAGAGCGCCTATACTTCTCGTGACATCTGAAGACATGTGACGTCACAGGTCATCACATATGTTTATAGTTCAGATTTGCAAGATAATCCATTGTTACATCCTCCATTTCTGTTTGGTTTGATCACTCTAAGCAGAGACAAGAGCAAAGTGAGAGATGTGGAACGAGGATTATTGGCTGCCAAATCCGACCTTCTCACCATTTTTGTGCCGTATCTTTGGAAAAAAGGATTATTAAATATGAATCCCCTGATCTATTAATTTCTTCATACTTAGTGCTAAATGTTATGACAGACATCTACCTTCAGAGCTCAACTTCACACAGTGAAAGCTCAAGTGCCCTAAACACACTCTCAGTCGTAACAAATTGTCATCCCAGCCTCTTCCTAGCTCTCTGTTAAGGGGCAATACAAGGTCCACCTAGAGTAGAAAATAAAGTATCCAGCTCCAGATAGACCACATGAAGCTCCGAAGTCTCAACTAAAAACGGAATAATTACAGCAGGGCTTACAAGTGGAAGGATTTCATAACCACGCTTTTCAGATAAAGAAATTTTATGGCACAAACTGAGCAAATCACGAGGGAAAGAAATTGTCCATTGTAAAGATGGCTGGTGGTGGTGGTGGTGCTGGTGGTGGTTTTTATAAATGAATAAAGGAAGCAGCTACTGGAGATTGTGTCTCTGAAAACTCTGCTGGCCAGTGAGATGGATGAGAAGGTTCTTCTTCTTGCATGTTTGGCTGATATGGCCGGATATGGCTCTCCACTCACTCTGGCTGCGTGATGTAGCATAAAAGATGAGATGTAGTCTATGGTGAGTTGAAAATTTCAGTCGAAAGACCACATTTTGTCACTACCTACGTGTTGTGGGAAGATTCACATTATCTGCCTCTTCTACCGATGGAACGGTGGTCAGAATGTGGCTACCATCTGTGCAGCCAATGGCATCTGGAATTCCTGAAATGAAAGTTTTTGATTACATTCGTAGATATTTTTAAAATTGTCAGAAAACTGTCCCCACAAGATAAAAATAAGTTTATTACCACATCGTTAGGACATTCGGTCCCTACAATGTAATATATACATACCCACACAAACTAAACATTTCTAAAGACAGAGAATTACAGAATATTTGATCACTCTTTCCTGGCATAAAGCTGTGAGTTTCCTCGAGAATCCTCAAAGAATGGATATCAGCAACTGAAGGCCCTGCCAGAGTACTGACAGCTAAATCCATCTCATTTCAAGGAAGCCTGCTTAGCTTCACATACAGTACTGTGCAGAGGTCTTAGGCAGTCAGAGAAAATGATGTCTAAATGACCTTCATGTTGGTGTAGAACTGTAATAGTGTGTTTGTCGATGTGTGTCAGCTTAACAATTTGAAAACTTCTGCTAAAACCACCCCAGTATTTTCAGCAACCATTCAATACACCAAGGTCTTTTTTGACTTGGCCACTACTCCACCTTGTTTGGCTGATCAGTATGTCACTGACCTTTTGCACTAATTAAATTCATTAATTGAGTTGATTCGTAAATTTAACAGATGTATGGAATGGCTGAGGTGCCCCTGAGGAGAGGTTTGGGAACTGAAGTGGTGTCTAGCTTTCTAACAGAATATTCATAACATTTTGGAGAACAGAGATAATTAGTTATTACTGCTATTAATTTGCATGTGTTCTAATGTTAAATTTTGTTTTTTGTTCTGAGCAACTATAGATTTACTACACAGATAAATAGCGTTAACTTTTTTTAAGGCTGTACTTTTGCACAGTACTATAGTTCACAGGTTTCCATAGTAACTGACCTAGACTTACTCTAATCTTGGTTTTTGGAATAGAAAATGTAAATGCAGCAGGGTTTCTTGCTAATCCCATTTTCTGGACTAGCGGTCAGAAGTGTCAATTTCCAAAAGGAGAAAGCCTCTGCCCAGCACTGCCATTTCCTCACAGTATGACCATCCCTAAGCGTCTCTCAGTGGGAGATAGAATGCACCACACACTCAATCAGGCAGAGTCCGTACTGACCTTCCTCATCTCAGGCAGGGAGCAGATTCTGCTGCAGGACTCTCTTTCTCCTGCATTCGTCTGCTGCTCTGGCTCTGCACAAACACCCAGCATGCTCCTCTACTTATACTCTTCCATCCCCAGTGAAACGGGTCCTCAGCTACCCATCATGCTCTGCACAAACACCCAGCATGCTCCTCTACTTACACTCTTCCATCCCCAGTGAAACGGGTCCTCAGCTACCCATCATGCTCTGCACAAACACCCAGCATGCTCCTCTACTTATACGCTTCCATCCCCAGTGAAACGGGTCCTCAGCTACCCATCATGCTCTGCACAAACACCCAGCATGCTCCTCTACTTATACTCTTCCATCCCCAGTGAAACGGGTCCTCAGCTACCCATCATGCTCTGCACAAACACCCAGCATGCTCCTCTACTTATACTCTTCCATCCCCAGTGAAACGGGTCCTCGGCTACCCATCATACGTACGTACCCATGTACATATCTCATATGAAGTGCAAACCTAAGGAACTGAAAAATTGTCAGTTAAAGTATTTTAGTCATTCTTGCAGATAAGAAAATGCAGCAACAACAATAGAATTTAACAGCTCTGGTAAGTAGGTTGCGCAGTAGCTCACTCTGTAGTATCATTTGGTAGTATTACTCCAGGCTTGGGGTTCCTAACCTGCTCATAGTCTGTGTGTGGGTTTCCTGCCACAGTCCTAAAACCTGCAGCTAGACTACTGGCAACTTTAAATTACCCAGAGTGTGGGTGTTTGCACAGGGATGCACTGGTTTCTCACTCCAATGATTAATATTAAAGGAAATCAAAAGAGCAATATTTAATAATAATAATGCTTCCTGGTGGTCAGTGAGTGTTGCCTCTCAACTCAATTGGATTCGAATCCTACCTCCATATGGAGTGCCTGAAGTTTTCTTGCTCTTCCCATCTTAAGTGAACTAAATTGCCCATAAAGTGTAATACACTGGCATCCAATCCAGGTCATACTATTTTGTGCCGAGGCTGTTTGGAATAGGCTTGGAAGAGGCGTAGTTAGACATCAATGAATAGGGGGGCTGATTATTTAGTGGGGGTGTGAAATTTATATGTGAAATATTTACACACATTTACTTGGGGGTGGGCCTAAAAAAATTTTTTTTCCCGCCCCCCCCCAAAAAAAATAGGCCTAATGACGCCCCTGGGCTTCAGTCTTCCCAGGGTAAGTGGTCGGAAGATCGAGGGGCGGATGGATGAATGGATTTATAAACCACTAGCGGCAATAGCAACACTTGACCACACGATGGTAGTAGATATTTGAGGAAGTGTTTTTGTTTTCACAAACATGAAACAAATTATAGTCACAGCGCAAATATAGATATGAAATATATATGAACACACATATATGTAGATTATAATTGTTCACTTTTAGCACCATCTAACACCCTAGCGACATGAATGTCTTAATCCGATAAAAATGTGATGCGATCGATTCGAAACCAGTAAAACATAGACTCCACGACAGTTTGCCAGTATAAACTGCAAACCAGATTTAATAACTTACTGTGGACGTCGAGCCTAAGGCGGGATTTCAGTCATTTTAGTACGTAATTATTATAACTGTTTATCCATTCACGTTCACGTTGACAGCTTAAGGTGAAATTTCTGGGACCTTGCGGAATCTCATCCTTGTGCTTGTTCCATTGTTGTAAAACCACAAAATGATTTTAATTGCATCTGAATTACTTAATTCGGCCTTTATGGATCCTCAAATGATAGTATATAGGCCAGGCTGGTAAAAGGTCTACAAAGCACTGTCCAACTTTAGCATGATGTGTAAGTAATTTATTTTAAAGTTAGCATGACGTGCAAAGAACCATTCTTTTCCATATTGGCATAAGTTACCCACATAGCTTCATACGTGCCTTTGTGCAAACGTTGAATACAGCGTTCTCAATTTAAATCTAACATCTTAATGTGGTTAGGCAAATTAAATTTCATTCTGTTCTCATTCTCATTTCATTCGGTTCCAGATCAGATAGGGGCCTTTTCCATGGTGGTATGTTAAAACTGCATGATATTATAAACTGTAAACTGGTCTGCAGTAAAGCACTCGTATCTCAATAAAAATATAATCAGATGTTGTTTTTGATCAGTTTACTGAAGAGTACAATCACGTTAACTGTCAATGGTTTTGGTCTTACATAACTGTGTCAATAATTTTTATTCAGCTACTTGTCTGTCGTTGCAGTACTTAGCTGACGTCTTCAGGCTAGAGCTCAGGTGTAAATAAGGATTTGGCGCATGCGCAAAGGTAGAGCGCAATACTCAGATTCAGGTGAAGTCTTTGGCACAGGCCACTTCTGAAGTTATCAGCTGTAGACTCTCAACTGGAATTGCCGATCGATCCGTGCCGATGTCTTTACTGGAGAGATTAGACTGGCAGGTAAGTTATTAACCTATATTTCGGCACACCCTTTCTGCATACTTGTGATACTGGCAAACACTGTAAGGTTCTCGTAGAGTTGTTTACGTTGGACGTGTATATTGAAAAAGTTTGCGTGGCAGGTAATTAAAGGAGAATAGCACGTACAAGCGCCATAATTATACACATAAAATAGCAAACCAAGATCTATTACGATCATTGCTGATAGGTCTTATTTTATTGTATTTTATTTATATTTATAAGTAATTATGGGACAAAAATATTTTACTGTTTCTGTAATTATAATAAAAGACCGAAATGACTAAACAATATTGACACTATATACTGTTGGCCAGTTTGCATACCTCCGTTTTATTGGACTTTATCTTTGGGTAGGTTTACTGTACAATTTTTCCTCAAATACAAAAAGAGGCTCTTTGTTCAGAACGTAAATATTACAAAATTAAATTTGCCATTGTAAGCACATGCAGCACAAGTCAAAGGAACATACCTCAAACGATCGGGATATTATGTCCTGACACCTGGCGTGGAGAAGGTAGCAGATAATCGGGCCCGTAAGGCTCCCAGTTAAGAGGTAGCGTTGTGCGAATAAAAGTAATATAATGCTTCTTTAAAAAGACAACCTTAAAATCACGATTTTTTTCATAAACGGCTTAAGTCTATTGAATACTCCGCAGAATGCGAGTTGCTTGTGGAAAAAAGGTGTTAAGATATATACAATATTTCCCTGTCTTTATCGAATGTTCTGCAAAACGGGTTTCATTCAAAAGTTTAAATCAGGAGATTTCCTTTTGCGTTTCCACGAAAGTGCGTAATTATTTTATAACATTTCAAAATATATTAAGAACCGAATGAACAGTATTTGTAGTTTTTATCTAAGTTAAACATTGCATTTTAAATAACTCATTGTTTTTTTCCTGTTTAAAAACTGGTTACAATTTAAAGAATAATTAAAATTATCATTAACCTCTTGCAGGTATACGCATGCATCATTATATCGTGTTTACATTGCTTACATTTTCTTATGTATTTGTCGGATTTCTTATAATAATAATTATTATTGTTGATCTTGCATAATTTATCAGAATCAGTTAGACATTTGACAATTTAATCAATCAATTTTCTAAACAATATTCTTTGTATGACATGCACGGAGCATGCAAATAATATCACCCTATTAGTCCTGGGAAATCGATTATCTCGTCAAAATTTCACAATGCACACACACACACACACACACACACACACACACACACACATATATATATATATATATATATATATATATATATATATATATATATAAATTGGTGAAAATTATGTTTTTCACCAACCGATTAAAATTAAACAATTAAGTGAGGGAACAAAAACTTTAAAAGTCTCGTCGATCAGTTCAGAATTCACCCTCAATTGCAAATATACACATTTTATTAAGGATAGGCAATAGTAATAGTACGTCACTGGTAGTTTTAAATCTAAAACGCACATTTGAATCACAGGCTCCTTTATTCTGAACACTCGCATATCAAAGCATACCCAGAACTCCCCAAATTCTTTTACAAGTTGCTCTGCTCCACCAAAAATGGTAATGAAGATTAGAGACAGGCGGTCTGAGAATGCGTAGTACTTAGTGGTTTTCGATAATGGAGACGCTTCAAGCTCCGGGTGCTCAGGAGAACGATCGCCTAACCGGGGGAGCTGGGCTGTCCCTGACGTCGATTTACGCTGCTGGCTTTGTATTTCTTAGATTGGATCCACGTGTCAGGGAATGAATAAACAGAGTGTCGGCCTACAATGTAAAAACCAAGAGAACACCACAGCTTCAAATACATAATGGCTTTCGGTCCACCTGTCTTTGTAATTCATGTTAAATAATCCACTTCATTCACCGGCGTTAGGTGCATTTATTTTTTTTCTGAAAAAAATATATATATAATTTACACATGAAATGTCATGCACTTTCATTAAGAAATACTTAGCCTAATAGAACAGTATGCTTAATAATAATCCTTATTGTAATTAAATTGATATTCCAAGTTTACATTTAAAATTGCATTGATTTGGCACGAAACCCCAGTGAAAACCTCCGATTCTGCGTAGATTCCATAGTTGCAACATTTTCAAACCATGTTCTTTTCCATGGCAGTAATTAGTTTGTTTGTCTACCATTAAACTGTCATCTGCCCATCTTAAAGGTAAGATCCAATGACAATATATGGGAGATTTTGCTTAGATAATCAAAACCCATAAAATGTATTATAACAGTTTGATTTAACGTTTTATAGCAAAACAATTCCATTCATCCATCTTCCAACCACTATCTTATCTTGTAGAGGGTCTCGATGGCAAATTGAAACGATACCAGACAACACAGAGCAAGGGTGCCCTGATGGAAGTGATGCAATTTTGTCCCAGGGCACAAAATTTCTATAAAATGCATCTAGTTTATGTATCTAGATGAGTATTACTGTCGTGTAAATGCGCTGCACTCTGTCTTACTGGTTGGCCACAAATTACGTTTTTAGGGTAAAATGGATGCAGACATTTCATATACATTAACAATTAAGCGCAACTACGCTTATCAAATGATTTCATCCGCTATATCTCAGATATTTAACACAAAAATAAATTATGTAATTATTACCTATATGCACGGTGGAACAAAATAGTCCTAAATTGTTCTTTATCGCTATTGCAAACATAATTACATTTACAAATACAATAAAACTCACAATAAATAGTTTGACATCGTTATTACTTTAGAAGAATATTGTATCATAGGCCTATATTAATTATTATTATTATTATTATTATTGCAAAAATACATCTGCTTAATCTTATTCTCGCATTGCGGTGTAGACGGACAGAGTACCGATTGGTTCAACTTTAACAGAGTAACCAATTGGCTAAAGATAATTTCCTTGCTGGATGGATGACATCATCTTATGGCACCGCCTCGCAGGAGTGGTTATGCAAATATAATACACTTTCTTCTAGACAGCCTTCACTTAGCTGAGCAGCAACTAAACACCAGCGCTGTGGCCATCAGAGGGAGTAGAGATTCTTCAATTCTGACCCCCTCTGCACTTAAGCAGTAGTTTCGGTCCTGGAAAACTATTTGCGTGAACCATATTGTTTTGCATGTATTTCCTATTGTAGTGCGTGCTTTTAAGCGGTCTCTTGTTACAAAGATAGATACAAAGATTACCGCGAGCAGTTTCGGAAAGTTAAGAGATTCTGTCCGTCAGACGACTACGATTACATCTGGATTTAACGTTGGCCTTTATCAGTATCAATAAAAATCTGATCTGAGTTTGGAGGGAATTCGAAATCATGTTGTGGAAGCTAGCAGATAACGTGAAGTATGAGGAAGACTGTGAGGTAAGTTGCGTATCTCAATAAAACTCAGAGTTGCTACAGGTGTGCCTAGATAAGGTGAACTGAACAAAATTTAAACAAAATGTGTCACAGTTTCAGTTTTCAAGGAGTAGCTCTAGGTATGTATTCATTGTGTTTCACTCCCGTGTTCATTACATTTCAAATTATAATATTGGAAAGGGCAACTGTAATTTTACTATGGATGTTGCTGTAAGATTCAATAGTGAATGTGACAATTTTATGCTTAATTTAGTTTGCATGGTATGAACCAAACTGAAATCTGTTAATGACTTACAATCTTAAAAACTAAAGAATTTGTACTTTGCCTATCCTGCTATATTTCTGAGGACTTCGTTAACCTGGCAATAGTTTCCGGCTGGAAAAATACTGTATTTTTAAGTTTTAGCGTAGATTCACTGTATGCTATCTGGGAAAAAAGTACAAACAAGACATATATCACTAACGCATTGCATTTGGTTCATTTATTAGTACATTTATTCATTTATAAGGGACACACTTTATGAACCAGTTAAGTGTCTTACTGTAAACGCTTCTACTTGAAGTAACGAAATATAGTCGCATAAACGTATTACGGTCAAAACGATGAGACCTTGAATCCATAAAACCCTGTTTATAAACAACAACTATAATGACAACAACAACAACAACAACAATAATAATAATAATAATAATAATAATAATAATAATAATAATAAGATAGATGCAATATGCCACGTGCAGTAAGACCTAAATCACCTAAGACGGATTTAGTCAGGAATTAGTTCAAGGCAAAATAACATAATGATTAGTTATCTGTCACCGGTCACTGCTTAAATTCCCCTCATGTTTCGGTATGTAGGCTGATCTATAGAGCCCGTCTTAAGCTGTTCGGTCAGAGAGTGTCGTATGCAAGTCTTTACTTGTGTTACTAAACTTGAAGTTTGCCAGGAAGTTACATGGACCCAATTTTAAACGTCGTTATATGACCGATAAGCACATTTTACAGATGGAAATGTCTGGTTTCGATCTGCGTGGATCTAGTTTTGACACAAAAATGTAAATCCTGTAAACGCAAAATTAATCTCATTATAGAATACAAGAACACGTTGTTTAGCTTTGTCCTATTAAACCTATAAATGGTGTCAGTCATCAGACCTGTTCGTACGCATGAATCTCGTGTCTCCTTATTTGCTTAAATGTGAACTTATTTCATAGGCGTGTCTTGGAGTCATGTGCTGGAAAGTATGATTTTATGACAGTGATATTGTATCCTATTTATCATCGCAACATTTTTTTCTGACGCGTCATATCTGCATATTTGACGTGTCATAATTAAATTGACCCAAATAAAATGAAGAAGGATCCCCTCAAAAAAAAAAAAAAAAAAAAACTATTTCAAGAAAATTACCATTACTGTCGGCCTGGTTCTTCATTACATCTGCCTTAGATATAGTAGATGTAATTTATGTTAAACGTTGTTTGACAAACTTAAACTTCATCTTAGCGAACCATAGTTAAATGTAGGCCAACATATGCATATGTGGGCCAAAAACAAAAAGAAAGTCTCATAAAATCGCTTTAAGTGGTGACCGTGCGCTAGAAACCAGAAAGGAAGCATAAAAACTGTGATTTCAACATTAACTTAAAATCAGATATGATTAGACTAACTGATAAAGATTCATAACATTTCTTATATCACCATAACAGAATCACTTTATAGTAGCTTACATGAAAAATTAGAATATGTGCCGAAGTATAAAGCCGTCAACAATTAGGCGAAAATCAAGGGAAAAATGGAAAGCATTAGGTTTTTACGTATTTCACATCAGAGTTAGTTACACCTTTAAGAATGGCACAATCATATCGCATAGACTGATGGAAAAATAAATATTTGCCTGTTTTGAAGTTTACTACCAGCAGGACACATTTATTACTAATTAAATTTTAACATGTCTTGATATGCATGAATCTTTTTAAATTATTTCTGCAGGAAAGACACGACAGCAGCAGCAATGAAAATGCCAGGCTTCCCCATCTGCCTGCGGTCAGCCAGCACCTTTACAGCCCGGCGCCCTCCCTTTCACACTCCGGCAGCTCGGACTTCCAGCCCCCGTACTTCCCACCTCCTTACCAGCCCATATCATACCCTCAGTCCACCGACCCGTACTCCCCCATCGGCGACCCTTTCAGCATCAACTCCATACATCAGCCTACATTGACCAGCCAGCAGCAGTCCTGGCCCGGCCGACACGGCCAGGATGGTCTCGGACCGCACAGTCGCAGCGGCCTGGCCGGTCAGATACTTGGATTGGATGGCGCCTCGGCCGTCGGCAGGAGGGAAGGGTTCCGCAGACCGGAGCTGCTCCCTCCGCATACGCACGGCATTGATTCCTCGGTCATCGGTGATAATATAGGATTGCATGACATGAGTCACGGATTGAACGATGGTCAGGTGAGATAATTAGGTAATTGAGTATAGAGTTAAAAAAAAAAGAAAATGACGTAATTGCACAGAGTTAAGATACAACGGCAAAAAGATGTATTTCCTCTGTGCAAAGTATGCAAAACACATGCAAACCTCGTATTTTAACACTTGTTTCCGCTCTTTCTTCCGCAGCATGTCGATGATCACAGTATTATCATGACAGACCAGACAGTTATTAAAAAAGGTCAGTGCATTTTTTTCCAGTGTATCGCGAGATGACGCAGTTTTGGCGACCATGTGTGTTTTAATGTGCATCTTGCGCAGTAGTTTTGTAGGCGTATGCATTGCATGCATATTTTTTCATTGCAGATTTTAAGTGTTCACATGCATTCTTTTAATGTTATTCTGTATCCAAAAAATATAATGAAATGCAATACATCATTCTGTGATGTAAACGTTTGTCAAAGTATCGAATTTACACAATATTGGTTTGATTAAAAAAAAAAGACTGTGTAGATCTGTCACTCATTCGGTAGGTAGTCTGCACGCTCATTTCGGTTGTTCGTGCCTCGCGGTGATGGGAGAAATGTCCGTTTTGTGGATAGCTGCAAGCCACTATGTAAGTTTTCGTCTAAGTTTTCGTAGATGATTATCTGGTAACCTTTGATTGGTTGCATTAAAATAGTGTGCCTCCTTCGATATAAGTTGGTAAGGACCAAGTGTAGCTGTGTATGTGTCAATATGTGAGCAAAGAAGATGGCGGTAAAACTAATGTAAGTTTGACCAAAAGTTTGTAGGATTATCTTAGACTGTCTCCGTCCGCAGTAGTAGCTCTCCATAATTTACTTATAAAAATCTAACAATACCGAAGAAAATGCAAACTTTTGGAATAAAAGTTTTTGCCAAATAACTGAATAGTCACATTTATGTTTGGGTAGTTAACTAATATAGAAATTTAGAACGATTCATTATGTGATTTATTTAAAACAAATGAATAGAGGTCGTGTTGTTGCCTGTTTTGTTTCACTTGTGTATTGCAAAGAGGAAAAAGATTTTTTTTTCATCCAAAGATGAAGAATGGACTGGTTCAACCACATTATACCATGAAAGAGTTAGTCGAGCAACACACCCACTGTAACATTGTCTAACACATACCGACCTTGTCTGTTTCTTGGTTTGGTGGGATTTGTAGTCCTAAAATTAAAAATGATCACAGAGAAACATCTGTTTTCGAAATGGGTTTTGTATTGACAACTTTCATTAGCTAGCAAGGGGTCTTGCCACCAGCGGCATCCACCCTGTTTGTGTATTTCTTGAACAGTTGCACTATTTAGAAATATGAAAGATAATAATTAAATCGTGCAAACAACTATAAAGGTCCACATGCAGTACTATTGTTTTGAAAAACGTGCGTGGTTTTGCTGCGTTAAATCAAAATTACCCATTTGTTGATGCATCAATATTTAAAGGATTAAACATGTGTCAAGCATTTTGCGAAATGCTTCAATCCCCCAGTAACTTTATAAATACTTTACAAATGTAGCACTTAGTGTTTTTACTTTTTGTTAGCTGCTAAGTGTTTAAATAGCAGCTTTCTGTTTCAGTGGTTAGTGATGTAACTGGGGTTTTTGTAGAACGGTGCAGTTTCATAAGATATCTGAGTCATTCATACTAACTCATTAAATTCATTTCTGAAATTGAATGTATAGATTAGGACAGAATAGACTACAAAATGCCATACTGGTGTGTCAATTGCTTAGCTATTGTCTGAAATCAAATTAAATTATATATGCAGTTCCCTGGTTATTCAAGTACGTGTGAAAGAATTATTGTCGAATGGCAGGTTTCGTAAGGATTGTTCTTTTGTAAATTAAACAAAATTTTTATGAGTTATGGCTGGTGAGGTGATCAGGTCCTGGTTACCTGAAATTTCATAAGCTATGGCATGTGATATACTGATACAGTCAGTACAGTGACTGCATTGTGGATTTGAAGAACTAAGCTATTAAAACTCTGATCCAGAGCAAAGGAGCACATTGGTTGCACTTTTGTCCAGCCCAGATACATTTAAGAGGTAATTTTTTTAATTACTAGTTTGAAGGTCTTGTATTTGCAAAGAGCACTGCATTGCATGCACATCGTTTAAAGGGAAAGCTGTGTCCGTGTTTAACAGAGAAATTCTCTGGTGGATCGCTTTGTGAGTCTCTCGTGCACAGAAAAGTGTTTGTGCTCCACATGAATTTTCCGGATTTCATTAGTGCAAATCAAGAGCATTTATTGTTGTCCAGAGTGTTTTGTAATATGCAAAATTTACTATTACGATAAAAAGTGATAACCCACCCCACTTGTCTTCAGTCTAGAATTCCCATTAATAATGCATGTTATATATTTTTGCTGTGAAATAAGTAGTAAGTAGGTGATGATAAAATGCCAAACTAGAATTGTCTGGAACTGCTAAGTACTTGCTCACCAGGGATATCCATCCATCCATCCATCCATCCATCCATCCATCCATCCATCCATCCATCCATCCATCCATCCATCCATCCATCCATCATCTTCCACTTATATAGTACTGGGGCACACTAAGGAAATGTAAACGTAAATATGTAGCTGCTATGCTGGGGATATGTACATATATTCATGTTATTGGCCACCGGATGTGGCAAATGAAAACTCATTCAAGAAAAGCAACATCACAAACGTCACTGTGTGGTCCAGTTCAGCCTTGACTTGTTGTCATGTTCAAGTTTGTTGTGTTTATATTTGACCTACAAAGTCAAAGGAGTCACAGTAACTTAGAGAGGACTTTATGTAAAGGTGACATTGAGGCCAATGTGGATAAAATGTACTTTTTATATCAGTCTTTTGTTTTAGCATTTGCAGGTGACATTTGAAGGTTTCAGTCTGTGTTTCCAGTTGTGTGTGTTTCAGCACATAACTCATACACACTTTGGTCTTACAGTAACTGCATATTAATTATTTAAATGTAAATACAAGCACATGCCACTGCGATGTTGCAAGTGGATGAATGGCACACATTTGTATAATTGTATTGTTAATACACCATCTTGATCTTTTCGTACTTTGTAATCATTATATAATGAATGCTTTATAAAATTCATATAAACCATATGTAATTAATTTTGCATATATGTCAGTTAGGAATTCTAGCATGCTGAAAAATACTCACAATGCTTTGTCCCAGTTATATACTATTGCACAGTATTTTAGCTGTATTCCTCTGTGTGTGTTTGTGTGTGTGTGTGAGCCTTAAGGTATACCTTACTTTATGGGAACACAATGTCCCCACAATGTGATGAATACCTTTTTTTCCCCAGGAAACCGGTCCCTATAAGGGAATTAAATAAAAATCCGTGACTGCAATGAAACAAACTAAAAATGCAAAAACTCTTGTATTTTTTTGGTTACTTATGGTTATGGTCAGGGCTGGGTAGAGGTTAAGGTTGTCATAGTTAGCATTAGCATTTTTCCCACTTAAATGAATGAGCGGTCCCCAAAAAGATATGTTTACTCGACATGTGTGTGTGCTTTGTATTTCTTAATCGGTAGGTGTCTGTTCAAACCACAAAACTCTGATATTTTGCTTGTGGTCATGAAGTGCTATGGTAATACTGCTCTGTGTAGTACTGACATTGAGTACTATGGTCTGATGGTTGCTGTTTGCCCTGGTGTGTGAAGTCCTACCAGTCCTCTACAAATACTTTTCATTGAACGCCATATTTGGGGATACGCCAACCAAAATTCATGCTTTTATAGCATGTTGCTTCATTGCTGAAAAATCTCAAATGTGTAGCCACGTAAGACGTGTTGGCATAACTTCTGTTTTTTGCAGGAAAGGTTTTAGTGGGAGTTACATGTAGCTGCTTTTTGGAATTGGTACTTCAACTGGTGATACAGTTACATGTCAAAGAAGCATACTTGTCACTGAGACAGCTCCCATGGTTGTGGGCTTATAAAACCGGCATTGGTAGCTGCTTCTGACCGCTATGTCCAATGGGAAGTGTGCATTAAATAAATCAGGGGTCTTGGGTTCTTGCTTTAAGCGCGGTTGGCCATTGTTGTAGCTTCTGGTTTTCAAGCTTGTTTCACTGTTAACCATTCAGTTACTAGTTGCCTCACGCCTTCATGGTTTGGGTTCTGTGTGCGTGGAGCTAGTTGGCTCCTGTACTTTACTTTTGATGTGTGAGTATACCTGCCCTGTAATGGCCAGTGTACCTGATACCTCGTACCTGCAGTCAATCCCAGGTCTACGGCCCCTGTCTACGGCTCCAGCCTATGACAGATATATAGGTGTATAGCCTGGCCACGATCAACGTTATGCATCATTTAAGTGTCAAGGCATGAATATTTTATGAGCGTAGCAATTTTTATCTACCTCTTTTAGGACCTGTAACATTTCCGTACTTCCATTATACCATGACGAGAACCTGTTTAATTGTTTCTCCGCAAAACACTTTTAACTCGTGATCAAACACTCGTCCATTGGGAAAAACCATCTTGTTTGAGAAAGTCCATTCATCCATCCATTTTCCAAACCGCTTATCCTACTGGGTCGCGGGGGGTCCGGAGCCTATCCCGGAATCAATGGGCACGAGGCAGGGAACAACCCAGGATGGGGGGCCAGCCCATCGCAGGGCACACTCACACACCATTCACTCACACATGCACACCTATGGGCAATTTAGCAAGTCCAAATAGCCTCAGCATGTTTTTGAACTGTGGGGGGAAACCGGAGTACCCGGAGGAAACCCCACGACGACATGGGGAGAACATGCAAACTCCGCAAACATGTGACTCAGGCAGAGACTCGAACCTGGGTCCCAGAGGTGTGAGGCAACCGTGCTAACCACTGCACCACCATGCCACCCCACTGTTTGAGAAAGTATTTAAAAAAATGTTTAAATATTTAAATTTGAAATATTTTTTAAAAGACACATTGCATGTGATGCATATGTTTATATCTGGAATTAAAATTAGGTTTTTAAGGAGTCCTGATAAATACCAGTAAAACGCTTTCCGTCACCCCGATAGTGATAAAATGGGAACCATAATGATGGTGTTCAGCTCCAGCGAAGCCTCTAATTCTGTATTTTTCAAGTATTTCAGTTTCATACCTTTCAATTTTATGTATTGCAACTTTCATAGCTTTAAGTGTAACTGGATTAGATCCCTAATAGGGTGATACAGACTGACTTGGTCAGGATCACCTGCCAGGGCTTCCTATTCTTCCTGTTTTTCATGGCTTTCAGTTGGCATCATGCTGGCCTTTTTTCTTTCTCCAGCTACAGGTTCTGTGTCGCTTTCCAAGGGTAGCGCCCTGGCCCTGCCCTATCAGAAGGAGTCGCTTCTGGGCATGGTGTCCAACCCAACCGAGGTCTTCTGCTCAGTGCCTGGACGCCTCTCCTTGCTCAGCTCCACATCCAAGTACAAGGTGACGGTGGCTGAAGTTCAGCGGAGACTGTCTCCCCCGGAGTGCCTCAACGCCTCACTTCTGGGGGGCGTCCTGCGCAGGTGAGTGATAATACCCCCACTCACTCACTCTGCCCAGTAGAGTAAAAAACAAGTGGAAATTCCCAAAAATGGCTCCAGGTGAACTGATTTCCTGGCACGCGGGTTGAGAAATTAAGATATCGAGACTTATTTGCACATGTGCTATCAATTTTAATATTTAGCGTGTGCGCATACCCTTAGTAACTTGTTTCGGGGCAAACAAGGCTTCAGTATCCCTGTAGGAGGCATTATATTAAATAATACAATGTCTTTGTCAGCTCTGCCATTGCATCAATTTATCTGGCCTTGCAGTGGCTCAGGTGTGTGTGTGTGTGTGTTTGTGGATGAAAATAAATGTCCCCCACAATGTAGTAAAAACATGTTATTTTGACATTGCGGGGACCATTTTTCAGGTCCCCACAAAGATCTGTGAATGCAGTCAAAAAACAGAAATGCTGAACGTCTCGTACTTTCTTTGGTTACTTATGCTTAAGGTTATGGCTGGGTAGGGGTTGGGGTCGTCATGTTGGGATTAGAGTATTCCCTATAGAAATGAATGGAGAATCCCCACAAAGATATAATTACAAAGCTGTGTGTGTGTGCGTGCGTGTGTGTGTGTGTGTGTGTGTGTGTGAGCGGGTATACCTATCCTTATGGGGACACAATGTCCCCATAACGTGATAAATATCTGTTTTTTTCCCTTATGGGGACCGGTTTCCTGGTAATAATCAGCAACTGCTATGAAAAAACTAAAATTGCAAAAAGCCTTGTATTTTGCATGGTTACTTATGGTTATGGTGAGGGCAGGGTGGGGGTTAAGGTTGTCATAGTTAGCGTAGCATTTTTCCCTTAGAAGAGAATGAGCGGGCCCCAGGATAGGTATACCCTACATGCGCGTGTGTGTGTGTGTGTGTGTGTTTGTGTGGTGTCCGCATCTTAAGCCCATCAACTTCCATGCTCACTTCCTTATTCTAATCCTGCCTCGGGTTAAGCCCACATTTTGACAATCCCTCAAACAAGTCTTCCCAAGTCACATTTCAGCATCTCCCCCATCTCCACCCTCCCCAAACGGGACCTATCCTGCCCCTTCACGTAGCCACACGGGCTCGGATCGCAGAAAATGCTGCTAAATCGGTCTTGAAGGAGTGGCAGTTGAGTCGCCAGCTGAGAAGCCCCTTAAGTACCTCCGCAGAGATGCGGCTCACCAGTCGCTCGTGTGGAAAACTGCTTCGGATTCAGTGAGCAGGGAGGGGTTTGGGTGTCCAGGGCATAGAGCCGGATATGGACAGCAGGGACGTGTCCTTACCAGTGCTGCACTGAATTCACTTCGCCGGCAACAAATGATATAGATGTGCTGTGACTTTCTTAGGTAAATGGCTCTAGGTGTGTCATTTTATCTTTTCCCAAATAACTTATTTTTTCTAGTGTCCTTTTCTATAATATATATTTTTTGAGTAAAATTTTTGTCAGATTTATTGTCTGTTATTTTGATACGGTTGTATTTCTGGTGTAATGCTTAATTAATATCTTTTTGTTTAGATGGTCATGCATATATTAGATGTCATAAAAACCTATTATGTTGTCGTTGTCGGTACCATATTTCAAGGCCCCATAAGAGGAAAATTAATTTGATAAAAATCTGTGACTGCAATCAAAAAATTAAAAATGCCAAAAGTCTTGTATTTAGTTTGGTTACCTATGATTAAGGTTAGGACTGGGTGGGGGTTAAAGTTGTCATTGTTGGGATTAGGGTTATTCCCAGCGAAATGAATGGACAGTCCTCACAAAGATCTGAATACAAACATCTGTGTGCACGTGCGTACATGTGTGTGTGTGTGTGTGTGCACGCGTGTATGTGCATGCATGCATGTGTGTGTGTGGGTTTGCATAGATCACGTTTGGGGACCAAAATACCCCCAAAGTGCAATAAAACCTGAAACTCTTTGGGGACACTTCTTCGGGTCCCCATTTGGATAACTTGAATTTTATAAAAAAAATCTGTGAATGCGACCAAAAAAGTAAAAGTGCTAAAAGTCTTGTATTCTGGTTGGTTACTTATGGTTAAGGTTAGGGCTGGTTAGGGGTTAAGGGTGTCAGGATTGGGATTAGGGTTATTCCCATATAAATGAATGGACGGTCCCCATTTAGATAGGAAGGCCAACTTGTGTGTGTGTGTGTGTGTGTGTCTAGAGCGGTGAGGGTTGGGGCCTTATTTCATCCTTACTTTTCGATCACTGACAATCACCAGCTGAGGAATCCAGTCCAATTTTGTTTCGATGTGCCATGCCCTGTCTCTGCACAGCCCTGGTGCCTCCTAATGCTGAAATGAAACCTACAATCTTGGTCTGTGCACTGAATCTGCTTAACACAGTCCAAAACTAAGCTGATGCGCGGTGACCTAAAAGGCTATGGCTTCAGGCTCTTTACGTTACATTTATATTAGTTCGTTAAAAACTGTGAAGTGGAGCGTTCATTTGGGACAGACCTGTTTCTTCAGGCCTAGTTTTCCCCATTCATATTCTGAAAGTCGAGCAGATTTCGAAATTAAAAACAAATATACAATAATTACATGAAACACTACAATGAATGGTCTATTTACATTAGACCAAAAAAACAAAATAAAAATAACCTTTTGATTTGCTTTGTTTTATTTTATTGTATAATAGCTACTTCCAGCCTGATTGTTTAGCATATACCCTTCTGCTTTTTCTCTGTGCTTTGCTGGTGTATGATTATTCATTTGCTATCTGCGCGGCATCCTAACACCACTGCTGTCCCACACAGAGCAAAGTCTAAAAATGGAGGTCGGTCCTTGAGAGAGAAGCTGGACAAGATCGGATTGAACTTGCCTGCAGGACGGCGAAAGGCTGCCAATGTCACACTGCTTACAGCGCTGGTGGAGGGTATGTCATCCTCGGCTGGTTTTTGTTTTTTCTGTACGGCCGGTAAGATTCCGTTTGTCAAGGTGCGTTATGTCTCACACATCCTGGTTGAGGAAATACTTTGAGATGGAAAAAGATCACCACCCTTGATGATGGGTGATGGACTCCACACAGCCCATCTAGACCAGCGTGATTATCAGATACGATTAAGCTCTTGGTTATTTTGGCGGTAAAACGTGCTTGTTTGCTATGGAAATATCTGGGAAAGTTGACGCCAAATTTTTTATTACTTTTGAGGTTGCTGAAGAGTTTGGGGTAGAAATGAGATTTATAGTAATCATCCGTATCTGTGTTCTCATTTCCTACTCGTCCTCCCGTCTTTATGTTTGCTATGAGATCTATTAATTAAACATTTAATCTCTTGCCAATCATTCCATGGTGAGGAATAATCTTTAATGAGCTGATTTTTATGGATTTTGTTACGGTTCTTTATTGCCATAAATAGGTTGACTGTTCTAAGCAGGAATGTGTCTTGGAGGTACATTTAAAGCTGAATAAAGACTTGTTGATACATGTGATTTGTTTTGAAGAGTACTGGTTAAATTTTAAAATTTGGGCTTCCGTTACTAAGTCTGAGAGCGCTACCAGCGTTGTCGTTGGATAAGTTCATGACTGCGACCCAAAGTGAGCCCAGGTTATTAGCAGGTTACAAAGTGTTTTTAGCAGGTTACAAGACCAACTCAGTGATGTAGCTTTTAACGTTAATTTACGCTTCTGTGTAAGGGCGTAAGGTAACCCTGGGTCTCGCTCATTCCCCACTTGCAGGCGAGGCTGTGCACCTAGCCAGGGACTTTGGCTATGTGTGCGAAACTGAGTTTCCTGCGAAGGCCATCGCAGAGTACCTGAGCCGACCACATGTGGAACGCAATGACATCAGCTCCAGGAAAAATATGCTTCTAGCCGCAAAGTAGGTGTCGGCCTGCCCCAGTCCTGTTTTTGAAGACGAGTTGTATGACTTTGGAATGTGTTAAAAGATGTTCTTAAAGGGTTTTTTTTAAAAAAGAGATTTCAAGTACTGTTTGCATTTATTGAGAGCACTGGGTGATCATTTGTTGACTTCATAGATATTCATTTAGGAGGGAGGATTTTTGGATAGCGCTGAAACAAATCTTAAGGGTGTTAAGTGTCTCTGGAGTCACGAGTGCCCTTTTGTTGACTTTGTTTTCCCGTCAGGCAAATCTGCAAGGAGTTCACGGACCTCCTGACCCAGGATCGCTCACCGCTGGGGAACTCGAGACCCGCGCCCATCCTCGAGCCCGGTATCCAAGGCTGCCTGACCCACTTCAGCCTCATCACACATGGCTTCGGAAGCCCAGCCATTTGTGCCGCCATGACTTCCCTGCAGAACTACCTGAATGAGGCGCTGAAGCAGGTGGACAAGATGTACCTGAGCTCCGGCAATGATGCCCAAGGCTCCTCCGAAGGCAACAAGGCTTCCGACAAAATGGAAAAACACCGGAAATGAGTCCCCGGTGATGCCCAGCCACCACCCTCTGCTCCACATGCGAGGATACGTTCGCTTTTTCCTCGCTATCACTGTTAATGAGTCCCCATCTTTTCCGGTTTCCTTCAGCGCTCCTCTGACATCGTCAGTGTTTCCGTTTTGTTGGTGTTTGGCCTGAGGATAGTGGAGCTGTGAGAGCAAGCACTGATTATACTGCTCAACCCTGGGAGAAGATCTGTGTCTGTCCTCCACCTTCTTGTAGGAGAGATGAGACTTCTCAGGGGACAGGGGACTTAGTCCTAAGGAATCCACCGAAAAGCCCTTCCGTGATCATTTTTTTTAATCCACTCCCTCAGAAAAATTCATTTTTCCTACATCGGACTACTGTGGACAGTTATCCTTTGCCTAGGGAGAAAAAGAAACATGTTTGTATTAAATTTTTCATTTTTTTTTGTTGTTGTTTGTTTTTAAAGAGAAAAATCTACAGTGTTATTGTATTTTGTCTCTGGAAATACAATAATTAGATGTGTGTACTTGTGTGCATGCATGTGGATGTGTGTTAAGGAACTAAAAACAGCTGACTGCACGGCGCTGTAGTGAACCGAGGCCCCTAATGTTAATTTAAAAGTGCAGTCATGCACGTCGGGGAATGGAAATGTCACTGTTGGATTCTCTGGTGGTCAACTCCGAGATGCTAGTTGATTGGAACTCCTGGAAGACAACACCTAAAAAAAATCTCTCATGAAAATGGCATCTTGGTTTTTACATATATTCCTATTATAATAATATAATCGCCTTCCCTATTCATACAGTTTGTGTGAATATGTTATGCGTATGTTATTTGCGGTTTTTTTTTTTTTTTTAATTCCAGTTTAAAAGATATCTGGATGGTGAAGAAAGAAGTACTCCATTTCCCCATGGTACTTTGGGAGTTCTTTTTTAATTAAATGTGTGTAAACTGAATTTTCTCTTGTCTTTGTAAATACATTTTTTTTTATTTATGTTGTAATTTAACGGGATTTGTAAATAATGGTAAAATACTGGTGTTCTGCTTACCCTTCTTGAAAAATTTTATAAATGGGTTAGCTTTTTATATAGAAGCTAGGCTATGGGATTGATGTACTTTTTAGATTTGTGCAAAGCTATTTTAAGACTAAAAATAATAAAAAAAAAGTTTATCAGGCTATTTAAAAGTGTTTGATATTTTTATCTGATTTTAATTTTCCTTCCTCCAGTATCTAATGTAATGTGAAACAATCTTTTTCACATACTAATCTGCCACGTTTTCATTCAGTGGTGCATGTCTTGAAAAGCTGTGGGTGATTCATGTGTGTAATGTGAGCATTTTTTAAAATAAATGTCAAAAAAGGAACTAACGCAGTATGCAAGGGACATCATTATCTGCTGTAAACAGCTGCTCACACAAGCAGTCTCTTTTTGAAAGCCAGCCTTTTTACTTGATTATGGGCTACCACTGTTGCCACTGTTAGCGTTAGTTATTCCCTTTTGTAAAATATTTGTCACTCCTGCATGAACTTCTTAAATTATGCACACGTCTTTTTGTCCTTTATTAAAGTTTTACCTGTTTATATTAATTTGATTATAGTACATCGTGACCCCTTTAGCATATCTGCAGTTTCTGTAAATGAATTTAGTTATTTGTAATTCCATTGCCTAGAACCGTTTTTCACCGGACACTGGCCAGTGTTTAGGGGAGCTGGTGGCATAATATGATTATGCTACAGTGAAAGTTCTGCCCTGGAAATGCACTGGCATAAGTAAAATTCCACATTGTTATTATTTTTATACGTAAGAAATTGAGCCACATACCCACTGAACAGGACGGACATACTGTTTTCCAAAGAAACTCCTGCTGACCTCATCATAAGACATTTGTTTTTCAATTTGTACTGTGAAGTCTACGGAGAGAATTTATAGCATGCACTAAGCAAACAGCGGTATTTTTAAACTCAACAACCAGCAGTCTGCCAGTATTGCTGGTTGTCTTATGTGCTATTTACATAAGAATGCTCCCTAAACTCATTCTGCTTTTGAATCCTGTTTCCCATGAATGGAGATGAGAGATCAAGAGATCAAGATGATGGCAAAAGACTCAATGGAAATTTAATCAAATTGTTTGTTATTGGATGTTGTCCACATATCCAGGCTTATTCCATTACTTGCAAAAAAGAACACAGGGGAAAAAAAACTCCATAAAATCAGATGAACTTCTCTGTTGTACCCTTCAACAACGTACCTGAAGAGTGAAAATATACAGATGTACTAATATGCACATAAGTCATACGAGAGTAGCTACTAAAAAAACGATACAGTTCAATGTAAAAAAAAAAAACAAAAAAAAAACAAATGCCCAGGATCTATTTACGTGACACTGATCATATATCTTTAATGAAACATATATTTAAGGGCTCACGGGTTACGGGCATGGGGGGAGAAACTCGGATCACAGGTTTTTAGTGTGCAAATAGCTTTCTTGTAGCTCGGGTAACTGCTAACAGCAGAACAAGTTGGAGCTGCTACCTTAGAACTGGTCGGACCAGATCTGTAGCATACTCCCCTGGCAGCAGTTGACTGTAACTGCCTTTAGTTACATATATTATTTCCTGGGGGGTGGGGTGGGTGAGGCCCTCTGGAAAGCTGAATCCTCTTTACCCTCAGAACTATCTTCCTGTGCCAGTGCTACGAAAGTGGCTCGGTAGATTCTGCTCACTGGATGCTGCTCGACATTTAACCTCCCAAAGCGAATTCCACATACTTAGGTCATTAAACTCCTTTCAGTCTTGAAGCTTCCTCATTGCTCTGCAGCCGCGGCAGGATTAAATAGAGACGCTCCACAAAACGACAGATTTCCGGTCTTATTTAACACTATCTGACCCCTCTGTTGAGGATCCTTTTAAGTTACAAATACAGCGACATCAATGAGAATGTTCCGCAAGATTCCTGGTTTCCCTGGGCTCAGCTGTGCGTGTGTGTGCTTGTGTATGGAGGGTATCCTGGGAAAGGAACACGTCGCATGTATTCATCCAGGAAATGCAAGGAGCATGAGGAATACAGAATTTCCCCAGTTAAAAATTGTATTTTTGTATTTGTTTTTCTTGGATGTCACCCAAGTATTAAAATGAAAGCGCTCAGACAGAATCTTTTTTTAAAAAGGAAATTAAGAGGATATTGAAAAGGATGCTGAAGAGCGGATGCTGTTTTACTCTCTCAGCGAGGATAGCCTGGCTGTACCACTCATGTGTGAGTCCCTCGTGTAATCAGTGGGACTAACGTTTCCTGTGTCTTTTAAGGATGCTTTGAGGATTTAATCGGTGATGAAATAGAGAGTAGAAAAAGACCAAAGGACAGATTTGTGTTTAATATTCTTTACAAGAAGATCATAAGTTTTATAAATTGAAACATTCAAACTTAATGACATAAAGACAAATACACAACTCTAAATCAGATAATAAGACTATTTATTAAGGGATCGTTAAGTATTTACAAGGCAAATTTTTTCAACAAATTGAAACTGACAACTATGTCTGTTACATATCAATTGTAAAGTATTGCCAAATTATTAGAAAAAGGGATTATATTTGTTGTACAGATATAAATATATTACTAGTAGTACATGTATGTAAGATATTTAACAATAAAACTAATATAATAATTAATCGGTTATACTGATAAAGCAGAAGTCAGTACCTTTTACACATCATACCACAAAAACATAAAAATGGGTTTAATATGACAGAACTTGGAAAACAGATGTGCTAAACAACACTGGACAATTATCAAATTATGCAACAAAATATAACCATGATCATAAAAAAAACTTTTCAAATACATCCAAGTGGAATTAAGCTTTAATTAAGCCAGTGTAATGATACTGAAACCGGGATGTGAGGTTGATTACAGATAGGGATTATAAGAAAGGTCAGAATGGAAAAAAACAACATGTATGAGTAGCTTTTATTAAAAGCACTGTGTGTTTGAGTGATGAGTAAGAACTTTAAGTGGAACAGAATGGTGCGGATGCGGGACAGAATGATTTGTCCGAGATAAAATGAGCTGAGGAGGACCATTTTACAGGACCGTTTTAGGGTTTTTTATCGTGAGTACGTCACTGTTCGATCCCGCAACAAGATAGAGGAGAAAACAAAGTATGTTCATGGGCACAAAAGTTACAAAACAGAAAGCAGGAGAAGCGGGCGAGGATTTAAACTAAGATCAGATGAGTTGGGGGGTTGGGGGGGGCAAAGCAGAAAACATTAGGATGGGGTGAACATATAATCCCCAGGGAAAATGTGGTTGAAATTAATCTAAATTACAGACAACGGATGTTTAGGTGGGGTAGTGTAGACTGCATGTGTGTTTGGGGGGGCTAGGGGGGGCTAGGGGGGGCTAGGGGGGTTGCAAAAGTGACTCTTTTTGTTCTTTTTGAGTCATTCTGTGGGAATGTAGCGGCCTGCCCTCCCCCTTCCTTATTCCTTGGACTGCAGACAAACAGACCCCTCCCACAACCAAACACAGACGCACAAATATACACATGCACACACATACACATGCACGCACGCACACACATGCACACACGCACACACACACGTGCGCGCACACACACACACACACACACACACACACACACACACAGACACACACACACACTGTGCGGCCACTCAGGCTCACCAAAAGCATGGAGACTGAGACCTTGCGTCTGTCTTTAACAGATGTCTTTGTTTCTATGGGAATCGGTGCTGTGCCCGCAGTTAGCCTGCTAAACCCAAACGGCGGTGCCCCGTTTTTCTTTCCAAACACTGGTTGCTTCGCTCTTCTTCATCACTCCTATTTAAAAAAAAAAAAAAAACATAGATTATCAAATGGTAAACAAAACATAAGCAGTTAAATTACAAAAAAAAAAAAAAAAACACACATTTGGTCCAACCGCTGAACAAGTGGCCCGTCTCCATACTCTACAAAAATATCAAATCGTTTCTAATTTGTTCACTGAGTAGGTCGAACAAAATCAATAACTCTGTCAAAGTGGAGCATTTCTGCATGAGCTGAGTAATGCTAATTCACAATAACGGTAGCAATAATCCCTCACCCAATCCCACAAAACGCTTAATCGGGTTACAAAACACATGTTTGATTCCCAAGGCGACCATGCTAATAAGGGTGAATGTGCACTAATTACATGGTCTTAATGACAAATGTGAGTGTAGGGAAGGATCTGTGAGAGACCTCAGTCAGTGACCTGCTGAGCATCGGGGCAGCTTCCGTATCTGTGATCGGGGACATCCTGGGAAAGATCAGTGTCAGCTGTGAATCATCTCATGAGTGCTAAGCAAGCTGCTACATGGAGGCTTGTAGAGCACATTAGGCCCTGATTAATTCTCTGTGCAGATTAAAGCCTCAGCCTGATGTAGATCTTACGGAAGCAGCTCCCAGCCTCTACTTCACTCCACAGAGCTCCTAGTGACGTCCTTTCTGATGAGACTATATTCATGATATATAGCCTCCCATTCTTTATGTATGTAGAGTTCTACCCATGTTTGTGGGGGTTTCTTGGGGCGCTTTCCTTCTGCTGTCCAAAAACACACAACTTGGTAAGTAGGTGAATCCTTGGTTGTGTGTGTGTGTGGTCCAAGTATAACTTAATGTCCCCACAAAGTGATGAATACCTGTGTTTTTTTTACCTTATGAGGACCAGTTTCCTGGTCCCCTTATGGGAAATCTCTATTTTATAAAAATCCGTAACTGCAACGAAAAAACTAAAAATGCAAAAACTCTTGTATTTTGTTTGGTTACTTATGGTTATGGTCAGGGCTGGGTAGGGGTTAAGGTCGTCATAGTTAGGGTTAGCATTTTTCCCATAGAAAATAATGAGTGGTCCCCAAAAAGATATGGTTACATGACTGTGTGTGTGTGTGTGCACCATATGATGGCCTGCCATCAATTCCAGAGTATCCCCTCCTTGATGTCCTTTACTTTCTTGGGATACAGTATGCTGCAGGATCACCATGACCATCAACTGGATAGATAGTTATGAAAGATGGATTAATGGACAAATGCTTGGATATGTTCATTCATTGAATAACATAACTGAATTCTATATGCATATAACCAACATCACAGCAGGCAGTGACTCATCCGATGTATATTTATTTCTTTGCAACATTGCCACTTTTGCTTAGCCATCGTATATTAATATTATATACGAGGACAATAAATTACTGAATGAAATTCGAGAACAAGAACTATCCATTTTATACTACTGCATTAGCAGCATTTGTCATCATCATAAACAGAGACACAGACAAACAACAAACAAAATAATCTTTGCACCTAGAAGGATTAACGTGGACAGTGAACAAAGGGTTAATGTTGCAGAAATGTTCAAAGGGCCGAGTTTGACTTACACCCTGACACAGTGAATCATTTCTTTCTGACACTCATAACTTTAGTTAAATACCTGGAATCTGGCCTCCTTCCAACACTTTGTTCTTCTTCTTAAGATCTGTTTGATTAATGGTTGACATTTTGCAGCGTCTTCTTTGAGCTGTATGTAATATTTTGCGTTGGCACTGAATCCATAATGCAATTTGAAGAGAACGTTGTCAATATTTATTTGTGCAAATGCTCCACGGAGGTAAAAAAAAGTAATAACATTATTAGCACTTGCATATGTTTACTGTGTGACTATTATTTTGTTAATTTAAAAGAGGCGGAACTGCCGCTCTACCCTAATGAACACCACTGAATGCACAAGATCAATGAAGAAGATGAATGAATAAGACGACTCTCAAATGTCAGTTAGACTTTAATTAAAATATGGATTCATGGGTGTGGTAAAAAATAAACCCATCAAAATAAGAGAAAAAGCAGCAGAAGGTGAGAATATCCTGCAAAGCTGCCAGGAATAAAGCGTACAAAGGTACATTGGTTTTATGTGCTCTGGAAACAGATATGTTCTCTTTTTGGTTGCATTTCCGTCTATCAGAACTCTGTGGAGTACTTCCTAAATGGTAGAACAAGAAACTCTGTTTAGGAATTTCTGAGCGCTCTGAAAAATGTTGACTCTCAATGCTGACATTCTTACCAAATACTTTTATACATACCAACTAACACTGCTTGCATTCTACAAAAAAAAAAAAAACAACAACAATAGATTGTGGGAAAGATTTACCCCTTCAATCCACTTGCTTAACATTTAGTGGAAAACATTTTTTCGTAGTTATTTGCTTCAGCTTAACAGGAATCCTGCCTTTGTTATGAAGTACAACAATAGCAATTTCCCTTTGCATATGTTTACCTGTTTCTCAGCTTAAAACAGCACAGACCAAACGCTTGAAAGCTCTCTCTTCTCATGATATCCATGTGATCATGTAACACAAACAGTGATTTAAGACTCTGAGAATATTATTACCAGGATGATAGATCTTTAAAATGGTGCCAGGAGGCCAATTTAAAGCTCTTGTGGTTATTTAATGCATATACTAGTAAGTTCAAGTCTAAACATAACTGTCCCACCTCTCTCCATTCTTTCCTCATAACTCCTCATAGTTTTACAATTTCAAATCTTCCACCCATTTTCTCTATATTATTGGCCTATTCAGGGTGTCGGTGGTCCAGAGCCTGTACCCGAAGCTATGGGCACAAGGCAGGGAATAACCCAGGACAGGGTGACGAACCATCACAGGGCACACAAACCATTCACACCTATAGAGAATTTGGTAACTCTCATTCACAGTTTTTGGACTGTGGGGGGAAACCAGAGAACCCAGAAAGTACTCCGTCATGAACATGCACACTCTGTGTCTAATTCTCAATTTTATTCCTGCTGTTCCACAGATGACGATTCTGTCAAGTCACATGGCCACTGGCGCACTGATAACACCAAGAGGCTTGGGGCCTGATCGAAAGAGCTGCAGCACAACTGACCAACTGCAGTGTCCCTCAGTGGAGGAAATTCCACTCAGGAGGCTGAAGTGTTACAGTTAGGCAGCTGGGCATGCAATTAAAATAGCTACAATTTCAAGCCTTAACCTGTTCATTTGATTGTATATATATATATGGATGGTGAAGGATGTACGTTTTTAAAGCACACATTACCTGACATAAGAAATTCAGCGGAAAAGTAGTAAGACAGTAAGAATTAACCACACCACATGGGCACCGATTTAAGGGTCGGGTGAGGAGAATTTTGATCAGCAGTGTCATTCTCAGTGGCAGGTGTTTACCACCATTCAAACGTTGTGTGGGCCCTTGAGCTTTGGGGGGGCCCCTGTTGGCCACAAACCATAACTACTCTGTCAGGGCAGGGGCCCAAAGTGTCTTTTTGAGAGGGGCCCCAGAATGTATTGTATGTGATCTCAGGGCGTCATTCAAGACTGAGTTATGCTGCTAACTCTGACTTTGCTAATCTTGCAGGGACATTCCCCTCCAGCCCCACTTATATGAGACTTCTTACTGTTCCACTCCCTTCGGTGAGGTGGCTCACACAGCTGGCAAGGCTGCATGAAAACTGCTTCTCCGCAAGCTAGCAAGCACTTAAAACAGAAAGAGGACGCCTGACAGGGCTGTAAATGCCCATAGACACACCAGGTCGTGTGGTTCAGCTGAAGTTAAAAGCCATTACTGAAGCATCCACTGCTAACCTTTAACAAGTGGCTCGGGGCAACTATTAAAGGCACTGAACAAAACTCAGAGGCATAACATTATGGAGGCAATGCAGACATGCTGTGCTGGGTGTCGGTAACTCCCACTTACAGCTCCACTGCCCGTAACATATCTCTTTTCTATGTCTCCAAACCAAAATATTCTATTTGATACACCTCTATAGGCGAGTCGAGTGATTTGTCTCAGGCTAATTTAAAGCCTTGATTGAGGATCATAACGTTGCATTTTAGAATACATTGACGGACCCCACTGATATTTTTTTGAGCAAAGCACTTGTGTCACTTTGGAAGATTATGTGATAATATGTGGACATAGTTATAAACTGTAAGAAATGGATAAAAGTGTCTGCTAAGGATTAGGCTAATTTAAATAGTAAAGGAACTAAAGGAATTGAATGAAACAAAACAGAATGAAACCCCAGATTTCTCTGTAGTTAGGCTTGCAAACGTATTTAACTGTGTCCAAGGGATAGCTATTGTTCATAATTCTGTAAAACAATTTTCCTCATGAAATTCCAAGTAAGGTCAATGCTAAGGACAACACTTCATTTGATGTCATAACGTTCTATATTTTTCCAGTTGTCTAAAAGGAAAAGAGGGAAAAAGAAATGGCATCAGCCTTATTTAGTAAACATCCTCAACAAAGGCTGCGTCTTGAATAGATTTCTTTGACAATAAATGCTTCCAGTATGGAGTGAATCATCTGAAAACCGCATTCATTTCCTGCATGTGTTTATTCGGGGGGGGGGGGTGAGATGCAAGCTGTCGGGACTTGTTCCTAACGTGCGAGAAGGAGCAAAGCGTCGCTCCGTGCTGCACTTATAATCCAGGCTGAGCTCTGAGAGCCCTATCCAGCGCATGAGCGCTGGGACACAGCCCCTGAGTTAGGGCAATTCACGGCGGTAATCCGCGTGGCAAACAGGTTCGCTACGGGTGGAGAGCTGTCATGTAAAGTTTTGACACGGGGAGATCCAATAGGGCGTACGGTGACAGCAGTGGTTTTTATAATAAACATTCATAGTGCAGATGCACTTAAGAGTCACATGTGTAGCTAAATGCATAGCTGCTTTCACCCTATTTAAAACAAGGATGTGCCAAAATAGCTGGGTGGTGATCTGGCACTCATGTAAAATGCAAACACAATAATTAATGTCAATCTGAGCATGAATCGTGTATACGTTTAATATAGATTTCACAATATATTGAACGAAATGCGGCGAAACGAATTTTGTCAAAGCAAAAGGCCGTTTTTTTTTGGGGCGGGGTGGGGGGAATTGGGAATGGGAGTAGATAGGCCAGATTTCATTTTATTAAAAATTTTTAAATTGTATTTTTTTTTATGAGATATTAGTCTGATAAAATAATAATCCTCCATCCTAATCTTATGGAATGAAGGATTATGTGCAAATGCTGTCTTATTTAATGACATTAGTACACTTGAGTAATACTGCAGAAAATTTAAACCACAGTGTGAAAAATAATTGTATCTAAACTTAGGTATTTAATTGATAAATAGTCAAGATAACCATATATATTTATGGATTTCTTGAATGTGTTTTTCCCATATTACAGATCAATGCAGATAGAGGCAATGCATACGGTATCTTAGCAAAGTGACTAATGGATTACAGAGATACGTGTGCATCCATACTACGTTTTCTCTGGTGACTGTTAGCAAAAGCAACGGTAAACTGCTGACGGTTTAGCTGATGCTGGTTAAGAGAGCAACCCGACAGCCCAGCATAGAAATACACAGAGTCCTCCGTGAGACATACACTGAGTCCTCCGTGAGACAAACACTGAGTCTGCCATGAGACAAACACTGAGTCCTCCGTGAGACATACACTGAGTCCTCCGTTAGACATACACTGAGTCCTCCGTGAGACATACACTGAGTCCTCCGTGAGACAAACACTGAGTCCTCCGTGAGACATACACTGAGTCCTCCGTTAGACATACACTGAGTCCTCCGTGAGACAAACACTGAGTCCTCCGTTAGACATACACTGAGTCCTCCGTGAGACATACACTGAGTCCTCCGTTAGATATACACTGAGTCCTCCGTGAGACAAACACTGAGTCCTCCGTTAGACATACACTGGGTCTGCCGTTAGACATATACTGAGTCCTCCATGAGACAAACACTGAGTCCTCCGTTAGACATACACTGAGTCCTCCGTTAGACATACACTGGGTCTGCCATTAGACATACACTGAGTCCTCCATGAGACATACACTGAGTCCTCTGTTAGACATACACTGAGTCCTCCGTTAGACATACACTGAGTCCTCTGTGAGACATACACTGAGTCCTCCGTTAGACATACACTGAGTCTTCCGTTAGACATACACTGAGTCCTCCGTGAGACATACACTGAGTCCTCCTTTCCTCTGGTAAGCCCATCTTACTCAGTCTTGCACTGTCATGGAAAATGTATCCCCTCCCTTTTCCCAACAGAATTAGTTAGCTAATCACAATAATATTTTGTAGCATAAAATATTCTCTAATAGTATATTTATGGCTCATTCACTACATACTTATTTAAATTTCCCTTTTCATCCATTAATACCGTTGTCTATTTGCTTCTGGTTGTTTCTAATTACAGTACTACTAAGTGCAGTGAAGTATTTTACTCAAGGGCAGTACTGCAGTATTCCTCTGAGCTATGCTTAAGGGCAAAAACTCCCAGGAATTTTGGCTCTATGAGTGATTCATGAAACAATGTGCCATTAGCTGCCTGCTTAGCATATGCTCAGTGCTCAGCTAGGAGAAACTTTACAGAAGAAATGATGGCATGTTTTGCTCCAGTCTGAATGATCTCCCATCGGTAGGATGGAGAGTCACGAGATTGAGACGTCACTTCCTTTTTCCTGACTATGGATCCAGTGTTGGCCTTTATTTTGTTATGTTTGCACAATGTGTTAAAAAAAACCGAACTCTTTTAGCTGATGAAAGATGCAACAGTTGATCACCACACATGAAAGATAAAATGCCCCTTTTGTGACTTTATGTGACGTACAGAATCCATTTACTGATTCACTGACACCTTTATTTGCCTTATTTCTTGCCTCGCTATTTAAACCTGTTTCCTCTCCTATTTGTAATATACGCTGAAAGATGTTCATTATCTTACAGATGCACTTACTATTGTTTTCTATGAATGCGTTATTACATTTGATTTTTTTAGCAGACTTTTTTATCCAAAGCAGCACACTTTATTTGAGAAAGCACGATCAGACTTCCTGGAGCATTCAGGGTCAAGGGTTACCCCTGTCTAGGCCCTGAGATCCACTCTACCCCAGTGATTACCACCATGCAGTGTCTATTGCTTGAGTTTCCATTGTCTTGTATTGGAAGGTGAATGAATAGGTTGAGCTTCCCATTGTTGGGTAGTTTTGCGCACTAAAAACTTGTGCATTGTGCACTCTGGTGCACCCATAGTGCAAACCAGTGCAGAGCATCCTAAGTGAAGAGAACCCATGCACAACTTGATATCGATGAATGGAAACGTGTGGCACGCACCTGTCAATCCTACATTTTCCCTCAAGCCAAGAACAACAACAAAGACATCAATAGCAACAAAGGAGGCTGAATGAGCATGGCAGGCTTGAGGGGAGATTATTTTGCTGATACTATGACTCGGGGATAAGAATAAATGGTCTGAATGCCAGACTCCAGAGAGAGACATAAAATGAAAGTGTTGGTATGATTGTGGAGTTTAGAGATTCAAAACGCGGATATGAATAGCACAAAAGAAATGGCATGCCTTATCTCCTTCTGGTTATGCTTATGCAAGACTGTGTATCCTAGATAGCATACGTCTACAGTAAAATGAAGTAAGCACTGATTTAGATGCATTTAACTGTGTTTCACTAACTAAGAAATTGTTGAGGAAATATAGGCTAGAAAAAAAATGAAAGAGAATGCAATTAAAAGTCCTAAATTCAGATCACAGAATGTTTAGGAAAACAATGAAAATGCAGAGCAGCCCAACATGACAATAAGAAGAGACCCCAGCGATACGTATATAGAGGGTTGAGGCACAGCTGGAGCAGGCTGACGGCAGATACTTCTTTGCTATGGTTATGCGTCGACTGTATAGTGATGCAGGGTGAAAACAGAAAAGAAATGGAATCAATTGATTGCAAATGCCAGTGTCTTTGAGAGTAGGGCACAATGTATAACCTCATAACTTTCGGCAAAACCTATTTGTACATTACAATTCAAAGTATTTATTTTCTATTTTTTTCTATTACATTGTACCTCGGCATTTTGTGTGGACAGCAAAGTAAGAATTTCATTGCGCAGAGAAGTGCACTTTTCTACTGTACATATGACAATAAACGTTTTGAATCTGGAATCATATGTAGGCTAACAAGTACAGAGGTACAAAGAACGTAAGCCCTGGTCTGCTGAGCAGCAGGAAGACAGTTTTAGAGTCAGACACGTCATCCTTCAACCTCAACAAGATGGACTACATATCTGGTGGATGCCAAGAGAAGCCTATATGCTCAACACTCAGTTCCCGCAGAAGGACAGTCTAATGATACTGTTTTTTTTGGGTGTGGAATCTTGCTTAATGGAAGATCATTACCATTTAGTTATTTATAAGTTGCTTTTGTCCAAAGTGATATACAAGAGAGGACCTAATGTAATTTGTTATAAGGGCCTTTCTTAAGGGCCAAATGGTGATATGACTGCTGGCAATTTGGATTTGAAGCCATCACCACCTGGACACATGCACAGTGAGCCACATAACCCCTTTGTCTTCCTCTTGACAGGTGTATGTACATATTAAAATAAAACAATAGCCTGCAAAATTGAAACTACTATGTTTTCGGTCAAACTCGTATTGAAACAACTCATTCTTTGAATTTCTTGTACGGATCTTTGTTGACTGTTGGTGGTGCAGTGGCCTTCTGGGTAGCACCACCGCCTCACCCCTCCAGGGCACTGAACCGTGCCCCCACCTCGTGAGTGTGGAGTTTGCATGCTGCCCTCGTGTCGCCATGGGTTTCCTCCAGCTACTCATTTCCTCACACATTCCAAAAAATCTCTCATATCTGCAGTTTTTTCTGTGTATCATGTGATGGACCCACCCAAGCCTTACTCCTCTTATTCAATTGTACGCTGCTGAGGCTGTTCTAGATAAACCTGTACAAGAGGAACTGTACTATAAAGCCTGTACTAGCTATCAAATAGAAGTCTTTCTCTTACATTTAATAACATATTCACCAGTTTGTCACCAGATGTACCAGCATCGCAGGTATGATTCAGGCTCTATTCGTACTATTGTCAGGGGATTGTTGGCAGACAGAAAAGTTCAGGCCATTTGGTTTCATGATCAGACTTTATCTTCATTTTCTTGTCTTTAGCGATTTCAACCTAAGAAGCACAACATCCCAGTCAGAATGAGAGTCAGTACCTACAAAGCAATAAAACCGGACAATTTATCTGTTAAAAAAGGTGAATGCGGGGAGTGTTTCGGATGCCACCACAGCAGAGGAAGCTTGTAAGGTTAAGTTACTCCGACATTGCTCTGGGTACGTGCCTCGATACCACTGCTGGATCTGAAGACGTCGCTGCTTCACCTATATTCTGACAAGCATGCCGGCCCCTGCTTGCAAAACCCATTCCCAGAATGCAACGCACTGTCCACCACTCTTCACAGTAAACATGATGCTATCAGGACCATGTGCCGAGCTGCACTTAAAATGGAGCTGCAGCTCTGCTCAGAAACATGGCTGACTAACTCAGTACACATTTTGATTTTATTAAAATTTATTGAGCAACATTTTCTGTTGTCGTAAAAGTCTATTAATACCGTTTATTTATACTTTTTAAATGAAAAAGGTCTGAATAAAAATGAATTAAAATAATTTAATCAGTTTTTAGTTTGCAAAGTAATTTTTCAGTGAAGCAAGTCCTTAATTATGAAAGAAAACATGTCATTCAACTATATTTGCCAGACTGAGTAATTGTCACAAAAGCAAAATGACATATACCTGACTGTTGGAAAGCGGATTACAGGACATGAGTGCTCAGTGTAACAACATTTTTCTTTATTTGGGGTGCATGATTCTTAGAAGTACATTAGTTTCTGTGGCAGTCTGGTATTAATCGGCCACGACAATTTGGTGTGGTTTTCTTAAGAAGCATCTCAGTGCAGGGCCATTGTGAGTAAGCAGGCAGTGAGCTGATTGGAACAATAGTTATCTGTAAGACACCTGCAAGGCAACTTGTCAGCAGGGCATGTGAGAACATGTGTCTGTTTGAGAAGTTTCTGCTAAGTGATTTTCCACTTAATCCTTCAACTTTTGCTTGCCAGAACTCTTTGACTACAATATAACATAACATCCATCCATCCATTTTCTGTAACTGCTTGATCTATTCAGGGCCACAGGGGGTTTGGAGCCAATCCCAGAGGCTGTGGGCACAAGGCAGGGAACAACCCAGGATGGGGCACCAGCCCATCACAGGGCACAGTCACACACCAATCACTCACACAGGCACACCTACAGGCAATTTGGTAACTGCAATTATCCTCAGTTTGCGTGGGGGGACTGTGGGGGGAAACTGGAGTAGCCGGAGGAAACCCCACCACAACACAGAGTGAGCATAAAAACTCCATAAATATCAAGCTATAGTTGAGACTCGAACCCAGGTCCCAGAGGTGTGAGGCGACAGTGTTAACGCCCCCCCCCCCCCCCAACAAAAAAAATACATAATATAAATTTTTTTTACAGGGAAATATTACATTATGTAGCCAAACTTCTTTTAAGCCCAAGCCAGTCCAATTCTGTGACCACTCCTTAGCACATTCCCAAAATAGGCTATGCCGGTTTTTTGCTATCATATTTCAAGGAGAATTATTTTTATAGAAAGCAATTTCTGATTTAATTTTATTTTTCTTATGCACTAGTGTCACCTTCAATTATATGTATTAACTCCAGGCAGCTCGAGGCCAAAAACTAGAAATGTATACCTGCAGGTCTTCTGCCTTGATATCATCATAGTGTATGTATATTTTAATCACGTACATTTTAATAAACTGAATTTCCTTCTTCAATATTTTTACCTGGAGTAATGTGTTTACACTATGCATATGGATGGAAACTGTTACTTTCAATTAAAAAAAGTGCCAATTGGATTGGAAACAATGGTAAAATCTTTTTAGGAAAAGTATATGATGCAGATATGGGATTCATCTTCGGTGTTTTTCTTTTGAGGTTTCAAATAAAGGATGCCACTGAGGAGTCAGTGAGTTTATCATTCACATTCTTTATTCCCAGAGAGACCTCAGGCTGTATTGCACTCATATATGTAGCTTAGGTTTTTACAATTATTATATTACCGTTACTTTAGGCAAATTTTTCAAAATGTCTCATTGATCTAGGGGCATTTGTAGCACTTGGATAATCCTGCTGAATCTAGAGGATTGCTCCTTTTTTGTGCTGGAGAGAATACTGGGAGATTTCAACGAGGAATCTCATCTAACTTCCTTGCAGTGAAAAAAAAAAAGGCAAGCCGTCATGTTAGGTCACGTTAATACAGTAAGCTGAGGACACCTTGGCATCGGATGGTTGGGCGGGACCAATGGTGACATCTTGGGAAACGTCGGCACCTGGCTGACTAACCCAGCCTCGTGTTTGAGGACAGAGATGTTTAAACCAGGTCGAGTTTCACGTGCAGATCATGTGCGAATGTTATTAGGGAGAACAAGAAGCATTGCACCTTGAGAAAAGAAATAAGAGCTAAAGGAAAGCTAATCGTGCAAAATCAGCATTTCAACATTATTAGTATTAGTCACTTCAGAGTTCGATTCGTGTCCTTGATGAATACAGTACATGAAAGGTGTGTGAAAGTGTTGCATCAGAATGTTTTCGTCAATTTTGGATTTGACAAACATGCAGAACTAGACTGAAGTCAGACCGAGGCTGCCTTTTCATTTCAAATGCTTTTGAACACGTTAAAAAAACATTACATCAACATACCAGCTCATAGCTTCCAGTGTGACTGTTAACCTGCACTGCGTTTTAGGACATGCACTCTTATCGTGAGATGTACTGGATCCAGTCTTGGGGCAGTGACAGTGCGGTGGTATGTTCATCCAGTTCTCCCGTAAAACATCTGTAAAAAATGGTTAAACGTTTAACATGTCTTGGGAAAAAAAAAACACCATCAAATAAATATAAACACTCAACACATTTGATATCTAGTCATGTTCTCTCACACTGTGTCCTGAACTCGGATTCTTGCAGAAACACTGGGATAGTCTGTCATGTTCTGGCATGTTGAAAACGTTCGGTGTTAGTACTTGGGGAATGTCTAATAAGGCATGACGACTCACCTAGAAGGTGAACAGAAACTAAAACGTGTCATCAGATGGCCAAATTCTGAGCGAACTGCAAGTCAGGTTTCACTGGATGAGGTCAGGAATGAATACATGACCAAGCAGAAAAAAAACCTTCACAGGATATCTTACGTTTCTGAAGGTACTGGACAAATCCCTTGATAAGGTGAAGTTTGATAGCAGTGAAATAGTCAGTGCTGAAGCCTCCATGTAGACTGCTGCTTGTGTTAGACAAAATGCTGTCTGTTTGAAATCCAGTTTCCAATCAGCTTATTGTTACTGCAGCAAAATATTTAATTTTCATTTTAATAAAATTCCCCCACCGAAGCAGGTTTTTTGCTATTTAAATTTCATTACAGCATTTGATTGCACTGAAATCTTACATGTAAAATATACACCTTGCTAAGCCTATTTAAAATATGTGTCAAACAATATTCTTAAAGCAGTTCAGTAAGAGACAAAGCTGCATGTTTCTCTGCTAAACAGGTTTTTCTTCCTGTGACTTTTTGTTGCTAAAAATGGGGATGAAACAGTTGTTTAAAACTTAACTGGTTCTGTAAAACACAAATATTTTAGTATATAGACAATATAGATACAGATAAACATAAATAATACTTGTTCAGAAGATCAAATAAGTATCAATTCTTTCAAAATCAAAAGAACCTTTAAACTGCAACTTTTCTGCTACAGAAATGTGATGCAGAGACTAAAAGGTCACATTTTAACCACAAAACAATTACTACATAACTCCAGAAATCATATAAGAAGCATTAATAATGAGTTCTCACATGAAAAATAGAGCAGAAAGTGCACATGACACATGTGCTTGAGAAGTATACTGTATCTCTTATCATCAACAGATAGTTACAGTCTTTAACTTGCATGCCATTCACAGAAAATCTCAAATGACTTATAATGAATTTTAATCTTCCGCACTCCATTGACTTGCGTGGATATAATACACACTTGCTTAATTTATTCTAAAGGCTTAATATGAAGGTTACCAGTTTTAAAATGTCATTCATAGAATCCTTGAGGATCATAACCATTACACTATTACCTACTCTGACAATGTTAGCACTGTGGGGTTTTAAGTAATGTCAGCCAAGTTTGCATTCTGGGCAAAGGAAATTGGATACAATAAAAAGGAAATGGTCTGATATTTCGAAGGTGTTTTGGCGATTTTTCCTCCTTTCACAGATCCTCTTTCATACTGTAAGGAAAAGGATATGCTTGTTGCTTGTGTTATGTTTGATGGAGGGGATATCATTTGAAGAGCATGTACGTGCATAAACACCCCAAAGGCAGGCTCATGTCATCCTGGGAATGTTCATCTCAGCTGGTAACGCGAAGAGGCAGCCAAACACTAATCTGGCCTTTAGCTATTTGCTTTGAAATCGAGGGGGGTAGGGAGTTAGGGTTGGTGGGGACACTTTTCTTCAGAGGGATTGGAGGTTATGAGAGAGAACGGTGGAAGAGGAAGAGGGGGACTGGGAGCGGAAGCGACAGATAAGTTTGGACAGGACTAGCGTGGCAGAGGGGCGAGTCCAGAATGAGTGAAGCCCTACGGGGTTGGGCAGTGAGGCGTGCTGGATTCATGACGTCCGCTGTGCTTTAAGGGGCGACGAGGGGGGCCGCAGTGGAGGTGAGGAGCAGGGCTACGGGAGACGGTCGCGGTGTCTCGGGGCAGCTGGCGCCATATCGCTGATTCAATGTGAAGTGCGGAGCCTCGCAAAATCTCACCGGGGGAAAATCTCTTTTGACAGCATTCGCATTCTCTTAGACGTTCCTACTGAGAACAGCGGAGCGCATGCCGACACACGCCCCCAATTCAGCCACCCCTCCCCCCCCCCCCCTACACACACAGAAGACCGATCCACAACAATCAGTCATCTACACCACAGTCGATTTGTTCAGATTTTAGATGACCACATGAACACGTTAACATTTGCAAGTGTTTTTTATACAAGCTCTCAGCAAAGCAGCACACATGACAAGCAGACACGTTTAAGTTTATAATATTGGAATTCATCATTTTTGCTCCCTCCCAGATCCCTACCTAAATGTGGACTGTCTGGCAGGGAGCTTAGAGGGAGCAAAAACGTGGACTGCTGTGGGTTTCCCAGGATCGGAATGGGAAATGGGGCTGTAGTGCATACAAATTCCTGGAGGTGCACGGGTATAAAATCACTTGCATTCACAATATTATTACGTAAAACATCACCTTTGCCATCCACATTGAGAAACATCAGATATACCAACTTGCTCATCATGAAAGACATATATATACAACTGAGCAAGGCGGGTAATTCGGGTCCAGAGAGCAAAAGTCCAGACCAAGATTTTGTTTCCAGCCACCAGTTTAGTATGAAGAGTTACTGACACACAGTACTCAACTGGTTGGTTGAAACAAAATCTTGGTCTAGACTTTTACTCTCTGGACTTGAACTATCCCTTTCTGCAGCTGAGAGTTTTGGGATCAGAGTGCAGCATCTAACATCTCTGGGGTTGAGAACCTTGCTCAAGGGCACAATGGTGACAAAATTACAGATAAGATTCAAACCCAAGGATTTTCAGACAGAGGCACTAAAGCCCAACCTGCTACGCGACACACCATCCCAAAAGGGTACAGATCCAAAGTGACACTTAGACTCAAAAAAATATGTTTTTTTTAGGGCTTGAATAAAAGAATTCATGCTTAAACAGCCCAGTTATTCTGTGTTTGCAAGCTTTTACTAATTCACAATGGACTCCAGTTCCAGACTTCTCTTCAGTTCCAAGATCCAGTTCAATAACACTGTTATCCTAATCAGATCTGTGTGTGTGTGTGTGTGTGTGTGTCTGATGATCCAAAGCACTCAGCTGGTTTTAATGCAAAATGTGCAATATTTATTTCATAAAGCAGCCTTTGACTTGAAATTCAGGAGGGGAATGGCAATAATATTTAAAGCACAAGAGAAATGTGAACAGCATATGAGATCAAAAACAAGAAACTAGAAATGCATGTCGTTTCACAGAAAGCGTAACAAATTGTGCATATTACAGAGTGTCGTTTTTCAAATGTTTTTTTAACAGCATAAAGAAAAAATGCCACATGATTTTAGAGAAGGTTACGTGATAAGAGCTTGTGACCAGGATTCTCCACGTACACAATTTGGGTTATTTAAACCTAGTCTCTAGTGAGGCATCGCCCAGTCAGCCTTGTCAGGTATGAATCCCCCCCACCATGATACAGACAAATTCACAGATGCACCTAGTCAACGCTGACACTCAGCGACAGAAATAACAATATCCAGTATCATTAGCTGCGCAAACACGTGGCAAACAGTGCATCATAAAATGATTCCTGTGTTATTTATGGAGATTATGACTGCGGGAGGGGGGGCTCTGGGAGTCTGGGAAGTTGTTGATATGGAGAACATATTATTAGCTTGAGGAGCGCTGACTAGATGCAAAACTTTGCAGCATTCTGGTCAGTAAACTAGACTTTGGAACAAAACGGCTTGAGGTTCAGTTCCAGAATGGAAAGCATCTGTTTTTCCATTGTGTGAGTTACTTAAATGGTTTTATAAACTGTAATTTGCATCTAGCTATGAATACCAAGAGTATCAAGATAAATTACATTTCAGATGAAAAAAAAAAACATTGTCTTCAAGGCAATTAACAGTCCAAGGCCACACATCTGTTACAAAGTAAAACACGAAACTATTTGCATACCTCAGCATGGTGACGCCGCGTTTGAGTCCAAGGGAAACAAAGAGCGAACAGTGTAACACTGCAGTGAATGTTGGAAGAAGATCACTGGCGAATCTTCTTTTCAATAAAACGTGATGAGTGGCTTTTGAAGAGACCTTAATCATAATAGCTATTAAAATTCTTCTTTACTGATCTTGTGTTTGATTCAGTCAGGAGTTTTTATTTGGCGAGGGTGTGGGGCTTGGTCATTATTTGTGTGCAGGAAGTAGAGGGATTGTCCGTGTTATTGTTCCTGCGACTGTCTGGAGTTTACATGTTTTTATTGTGTAAATTGAGCTGGTCTCAGACATGTTCACACATGGAAATCAATGCGACGGCTGCGTCGCATTTCCTGATGGCCAACCGAAATATTACTCCGGGAGATTGCCTGGGCCTCAGGCCCCCACGCTGCCCCCCTTGGCTTTGGCTCATATTTTAGCATGATCCAGAATTAGGCGCAGGTCTCATGACAGAGGGTGACACCACCCTGATGTTCTCTGACCGCGCTTGTGAGTGGCCCCTGCCGGCCCACTAAGCCGCGTTACGTCACTGCGTGTCTGTCAGCCTCTTCCCGCTTTTGCCTGCACTTTCACCCGCCCACACAGACGTCGCTCTATCATCCAGTGCCCACACAGCCAAGGCCTTCTAGAATTTAGAACCTGCCTGCGTTATTTCCCTACAACACCCATGATTCTGAATGCAGCTAAGCGACGGACGTTATTCTATTCGGAATAAAGTGATGAATTACTTCCTGCAATATGTGTTGTTTAAGGGTATCAGCAATCAAAAGAAAACCTGTCTGCAGTGCTAAAATAATGGACAAGCATAAACACATTATATTATGTTCTGCTATGAATAATGGTATATCTATATGTATTTTAAATACTGTTAATGTTCTGACTTAATCACAGTGATGAAATATGTGCTCTGTTAGAAATGATTTCCTTGAACCTCCTAGTCCTCACTGCATTACTATTAATTCACACAATGAATGCAAGTTGGGAGCTATGCATAGCTGTGCCACCCCCCCTCGCGCCCCCCCCCCCCAGGGTCCTGTGGGCCATTGAGGGCGGGGGAGAGCAATAATTGCTGATACCCCCCCCCCCCCCCGCTCAAATCCTTTTCAGCTATTCACTCTGGGTGTCTACACATGTCTAAATGACATATTTGTGTCCCTGTCATGTCAGACACAGCCTGTTAGGTGTCCTGCTCTGCATGTCCTTCCAGGAAGGCTCGTTCGGTACCAATACTCACTCTCCCAGAAGGACGAAAACACTTCTTCGCACACAAACTATAACAACAGGCGAGGCAGGGAGACACATGCTAAGACAGGCATTCAGCAGTCCTGTCATCGTTAGGAAGAAGAGGATCTCTGGAATAAAAGGGGCAGTGAGTTCAGATCCTGCTAAGTGCTCGGATAGGTTATTACAGCAAAGGCCCTTTGTGAGGGGCGGCTTATTGTAGAAGAGGTAGGAATGCCTGGGCTATAATTCTGCCTGGCGTGCTTGTGAGTGCATGCCTGCGCTATTTCAAATTAACTGCAATAAATTTGAACGGCAGACAAAGAGTCTTCAGGACCAATTTACCTGACAGCGCAACTGTAGCAACCGTACGTTCAAAACACATTTTTAGAATGCATTTTATTTGGTTTCTGACATAAACCCGCTACGACAATCGGGGGATCTGCATCTGAAATTGTTAAGCAGAGAGTGTAACGTAAGGAACGTGGTCCACTAGAGTCCTGCTCAGGGGCACACACACACACACACACACACACACACACACACACACACACACACACACACACAGCCACCCACACTGGGGAAGTTCAGAAATGCCAGCTTACCTGAACTGCAACTCTGCCTATTTAGACTCCTGCAGGATAGCAGTATCCGGTATAAACCAAAACAGACCCGCAGCCAGATTTGTGCCTGCAACCATGGAGACATGAAAACAATGTCACCACTCCACTAAACTCCATTCATGGTTTTCAAGATTTCTAAAATCTTCTGCAAAGACACTGGATTGTATGAGAGGTAATGCACATTCAAAGGTTAACCTCCACTAAGTCAATGCTATGGTTTCATTTCTATGTCCTTGGTTTTTCATAACTTTTTAGGTTAGGTTATGTTTTATTGTGAAGGTTTCACTTTTCATGGCAAACATTAATGCAGTAATAACTTAATTTCTGCCACTAAAAGGTAAAGATTTCCTGAAATCAATCAGCTAATTTTAAACGTTTGTGTTCTTCTATTTGTTAGCTATATAACTACGTGCAAGACAATATTTATCTATCTCCATTATCTGAGTGTTACGAGTGTGCAGTTTTTACATATAATTAAGAGTAAGTGGGATCTTGTAATGTTGCACTGTCTAGGTAACATACATCTGTGCAGTCTTACAGTCGTAAAGTTGTAAAGCCAAAAACTTACCTGCTTATACATGGAAAACATGTTGCATCAGTGTACAAGGGTCAAGTTTTTCCTGTCTCGCTTGTTTTGGAGGTTTTAAAGGCACAGTATTGCAATTATCAGCATATTATGCAGTTATATACATGTTCAGTTAATTTCTTTCTTTACTGCCAGTGTTTTTTTTAGCGGATGATTCTGATGCTAACTGGGGGCAACTTGAAAAACGAATGCCTGCTTTGGCATGTTGTGACAATAGGAGATGAAGTCAAAAGCATAGCAATGAATCGGCCTCAAAACGTCCCTCAGATATCGGGCCTATGATCCAGCTTTATCATGCCACACCTTGATGTATATTTAGGATTACCTTGTGGTTTGGGCAGCTATTTTTGTGGTTACCGTGCAGAGCTGGGATGCAAGGGTTATCTGGATTAGATATTGTATAGCATGCAACTCTTCTTTCATTAGGACAGTCCTCAGTTTGTTCAGAGAACCCTTTCACACAAAGCTTGTTATCCCCGTCAGATGCTCCTCTCTCTTTCTAACAATGGAAATGCGGGTGTTCAGTTTCATGCTCTAAACAGAAAATGACTACTATGGTTGATATACTGTGCAATGATGTGTGGTTATAGAAACAAGGACTGCAGAACAAACAGTTGAAAAATAGAAAAGGCATCACATGTATTCTTAGTGAAAAGCGACTCTTTGCAGAATGACTTAGTGATACTTTAACCTAACAATCAATGTTTTTTAACTTGACCATATGGATGATCATTTAGAGAGTTTAAAAATGTAAAACATATTTCCCTCATTTGTCACTTTTTCTTTTACCAAATGCTGTGGCTTTTTTTTTTGCAAGAAAACAATAGATATGCATGTGAAGATGAGCCGAAAAGCATTTACTTGTTAAGACTGGTCAAACATGATATAGAATCTTCCAGCTGCATGTCCTGGTCACAGAGTAAGAGAGCTCCTGGAGATTATGGACGCGAGACACGAGGCTGGGGGACACCCTGGATGGGATATCAGCTGGCATAAATGTATGAACACCAACTAACAAGAGACATTACTAGAAACAAACAATTTAGAACTTTTGTAGCATTACTGCAAATGTATCTTGTACTTCAATGTACTTAATGCACTTTTTCAACACTTTAAACTCTATTGTCATTTTGCACATGCTGCAAAGCTACCTCATCCCCATATTATACTACTTATGTATTATTTATTCATTATCATGCCTTTTTATTGGTATATTGCCCTGCTGTTTACCCCATTGCATATACCCGTTCCTTCCCCAGCAAATGTGGCAGAAGAATTTCTCTGTATTCCCCAAATACACAATAGAATTTAAAACTCGAAAACTAGAAACATGCATCTGATGATACTAATAATACTAATGACAATGACCGGAGAAGCTTTTCCCAAGTGAACTGGCTGCAGGAAGTTTATGCGTAACTGATCTGGGAGCAGGAACAGAGACGCCAACTCCCCATAGTCTCATATATTTAATGAGCTTCTGTATGTAATAGCCATGGGTCATTTGTATGGTGAGCAAGTTGGACCTGTTGCCTAGAGCTCTGCTGATTGGCTGTGGAGTTTCTGCAGGATAGGACAGGTTATGAGCCAGGTTTGTCTCTACGTTATTTACTAGGTTTGCAGTGCCAGCATTCAGAAAATGAAATCTATCTATCTATCTATCTATCTATCTATCTATCTATCTATCTATCTATCTATCTATCTATCTATCTATCTATCTATCTATCTATCTATCTATCTATCTATCTATCTATCTATCTAATCAGAATTTCAGGTAGGCACAGATACACAGACAGGTATTCTCTATAATGGCAGCCTAACAACGAAACACCTTTTAGACCTTTTCAGAAGTCATGGAAAATTTTGTACTATCTGTTTATATGATGAAAACTTCCCTCCTACTAAAGAAGGTTGATGAACAAGCAAATGGTGCCCTTGGGACATTTTCTAGAGATCTTTAAGAATTAGATTTCTTCGTAATTGGCAGCCTCAATTCTCCGACAATTAACCAGCTTTCAAGGCTCACTTGTTTTTCAGCTTATGGTGCTGATCTGCAGCATTTTATTGGGTTTTGAACATCTTCCTCAATGCAATAGATCAAACTAATTTATCTCATTTGAGTGCATGTCTGATGGTAAGGTAGTACTTAGGTTTATATTATGAACTTGCCTTGAGCATAACATTTGTGGGAGGTGCTGGGCAAATGGCATGCTTTAAATGCAGGGTTGATTCGTGGCTTTGTAAGTTTTTATTGTCTGACATATTTATACCTATTTGCTACCAGAACTGTTTAGGTAGGGGATGTTTTGCAAGATGTTCCTGCCTAAAGGTTACTTTCCCGACACGAGCTGGAAAGTCACCCTAACCCTGTGTACTTTGGTCCCAGGACCTACGGTTATGATACAGGGAATAAGAAGTGATGTTTCTGTATCTCAGGATATTACACAAGCGTTTACTCTAAAATATGTCATATAAACCTTGTATAACAAGTTGTTTTATTGTAAAAAGAGCATAAAAGTGACTATTATTATTTATTGCTACTTCGACTTGACAATTTGATTGTGTAAACATTGACACCACAACGTTTTAATGTCATTTTGATAGCAGCTTATCATCTGGTAATAAAATTCATGTGACACTGACAGGAACCAGCTACAAATGGAGTTTATAAAGGGAGGCGGCTGTGAGTGTGAGCAGTCTGGGAATCAAGCAAAAGAATGGTGGCAGTAGCAACAAAAAGAAAGGAATTAGCCGATGATGATCTGTCCCTGAAGCATTCTCACCTCCAAGGCTGAAGCACTACAGTTACCTTAGGCAGGCAGTATCATATTAACATTATTGTCTGATCCGCAACCCTGAATAGGACAAGCGGTCAGAGACAATGTATGGATGGCTTATTATTTGATGTGTGAAGCAGGGGATCGGTGATTAGCCTCATTCCACCCCGGGTGGGGTTGGGGTCTGCAGTGTGCATGCTCTCCCCATGATAGCATGGGGTTTTCTCTGCTTTTCCCCTCACAGTCCAAAAACATGCTGACGTTAACTGGAGTTACCAAATTGCCCATAGGTGTGCTTGTGTAAGTGAATGGTGTGTGAGCGTGCCCTGCGATGGGTTGGTGCCCCATCCTGGGCATTCCTGCCTTGTGTCTGTATGGATGGTTTCAAACAACTCTGATAAGACCGTTGTGTCGCACAGTAGGCTCAGGTTCTGTGCCTGTGTCCGTAAGGGTGTGGACTGAAATCCTTATGCAGGCAGAATAATAATGCCAGAGCTGTACCTTTAATCAGGTCCCTTAACCCCAACTGCTGCAGGGGTGCTGAACAATGGCTGAGGCCAAGCTCTCCTCACATGTATGTTACTTTGGACAAAAGTGTCTGCTAAATACGAAATAGCACACTTAGAATTTTTGTTGTAAAAAATACACAAAACCTATTTTGTATGGCCTGAATTCCAATTGCATTATATACATCATATGCAGTAATAGGTAATTAATAAATGATCCATAAACCAAAAACGTATGTAGAAATCACTCCCTTACACAGAAGACAGCAGATCCTGCAACAGCGGAGGGGCCTGTTGTTTCGGAAAGGCAAGCAATGCGTCTGTCTCCTTTGGTGAGCGTCATCCTTTGCCTGCCCTTCCCGGAAGCCAAGTCCGCCCATGACCACCACAGCACTGTTTCGTAAATAAGAATGAATTAAACGGTATTCTGGTGACATCCAGAAATCCAGTACCACATTAAGCATAAAAGGTTCTTCAATATAACCAATGCATGGAGATAAAAAGGCAGTAAGACCAAGTTCCTGGTCTTTAGAAGTACTGGCAGTTCCATAGCTAGATTCTCATTTAAAGTTAGGCTTGAGTCACTGTCATATGTTGACCCCCATCTCTTGTGTGTGTTCCATATTCTCCAAAGATAGGTCAGAGAGATTTCAGAGGTCAAAGGTCAGACTCAGGGACACGTTAGGTGGGGCCAGTCGTCGTAAACGAGGAGCTTAGTTCAGTTAAGCGCCCTGCTGTAATTAGGTACAGGATGAGGAATTTGCGGATCACCTGGAGAAAGCAGTCTCTTAATTCAATTAGTATAAAGCTTACGTCTTTTAATTACTCATTTGCCATAGTTGCAGCTAGACCCAAAGTGTCTGGCAGTGTTTGGTGAGTTAGACGATGGGAAGGAAATGAAATGCAGGCCCATCTTCTGCTGCTGTGCCTTTTAGGGTCGGCAACCCTGTTTGCCAATCGCCTCGTCCCCAGAACTTCAGTCTAAGAGATGACGTGACAGGGGACCTTTGATGAGATTTACGAAACAGAAAGAGAACAAATTCAGTCCGAAGCAGCTGTCTGAGCACATTTATGAGTCCCGCAGACACTGTCGTCTGCTTTACATTTCCTTGTAGGGGTTTTCCACCCAAAACCAATGTTCCTTTTTATCATCAGACAGTGTTCTATTTTTCCAAAAGGATTTATGCCGCGCGTGTCGGACCTAAACGATTCATGTGCCCAGAAATATTTCCGATATCGTTGACGATGTTCACAGCATGCATTACCATTTGCCCTCACCAGTTTTAAAAGCAACGCTTCTATATTAAGCTTTTTACATTAAGGGAGCAGGCCTCCATACGCAACAAGATCTGCAACTGAGAAAGTCCACAAGTGACAGAAAATATGACATTTGAAAATACATATTTTATGATTTGCCAGAATCCATTGAATCAATGTGGTGTATATACCTACATAGGAGAAACACAAATTATGCTGGAATCTCATATGACAGAAGGAAAAAATAAATGATTCTGGTAATTTAAAAAAAGCTCATCCATCCATCCATTCATCCATCCATCCATCCATCCATCCATCCATCCATCCATCCATCCATCCATCCATCTTCAAACTGCTTAGAGTCACAATAGATCAGGTGATATCTTTCCATCGTCACTATTCAGAAGAATCTTGTGCTATTGTTTCTCTTTCAGTCTGCAGATCATCATTTTAAAGCACAGCAATACATGTGGGTGGGGTTGGGGGCTTCACTGGGTAGACGACAAACATGCCCCTGTGATTTCTAGTGCACTTCCTCATACTTACAATCACTCACCTCTGCCTACTGCTTCAAAGCGCCGCATAGAAAACTATTTCAGTTATTTGATTCGGTGCATAAACATAAATTCTATTCCACTTTAAAAAAAAAAACCTTCTGAAAAAGCAACAGAAAGAGAAAGGGGATAGCAGTGGGGTGTGCTGTTCTCTCCCTTATCCAGTGCAATCCCTTATCCAGTGCATTATTTAACTGCGTAGCAGATTTGTGTGCTCTGTGTGACTTACCACTTCCATGCATGTATATAGCGAAATGCTTCACAAAAGTGTTTAGTTTAAGCAACATATTCCAGTCCAGGCCATTTATTCGATCAAGCCTGCAACTGTTTGGCCCTTTACTACTCTACTATGCTCTACCCATTGTCTATTTTATTATAAAATACTGTTTACAATTGCTCACTTAAAAACAAACTTGGAGTGCGATGTTAAGCAAAATAATTAACCTCAACCAGCTCATTAAAATAGAAGGAAAGAGGAAAAAAACAGCACAAAGTACATGGAGGCGATGAAAGTTGCTTCAGATAAAAGCTCCTAGAGAGCAAATTAAAAAAAGGTGTGAGAAAAAAAAAATACAGGCTGTAGCTTCATTAAGGCATAATCAGCCAGATCACCTTCTGCATGCAGGGGAGGAAGGACCCTTCACGCATTTGTATTCGCAGAAATCAACAGCCGTCTCCGCAAGTGCACATTTTTAATTAAAATATTATTTCAAATAATTAGTTGCGTGCCCTTCCTTGCTTTCTTGGAAAAATCTGTTTCTTATTTTGTGCTGATGTACCGCAGAAGCCTTGAAAGTGCCTTCAGAACACTGACATATCTGTACAGCGTTGGTGTTTTGGTTGTTCGCGGACGGTGCTGGTGTCTCAGCCTTAGTGATTCTCTTCTCCTCGACCAGCGCAGTTTTTGTTCCATTCAAAGTGAACAGAACGGGGCACCACAGTCCGAAGTGGTGGATTAGTGTAGCGGTGCTGCTGGTCCGCGCTGCTGCTCTATGAAGAACGGGAGGGGGATCCAGAGATTGCTGCTTAACAAGCCGGCTGCTGCAGCTGTCGTGTGGCCTGCTCGGCCTCTTCGCTTGACCTCGGAGGGGGGGGGGGGGGGGGGGGTTACCGTCTGTCCTGCTGTGTGGCTGGCAGGAGGGACAGGAATCCCTGCTGGAGAGTTTAAATACTTGGGGATCTGTTTTGCTTTAAGGTCAAGTCTCCGCTCTGCTTAAAGTCTCTGAAATAACACTCTTTATCTCTTTATATTTAATCATGTGAGTCACGGCGATGGATGTAGTTTTGCGAAGTCTGCTAATGCAGCGGGAATAGGCCCAGTTCACAGTTTAGAAGTACTGACACATGTTTTGGAAAGATCCCCTTCCAGTGTGGCTGCTGGACCTATGACAGGACCAGGAACGCCAGCCTTAAGCACTGCAGAAAGATAGTACTCCAGCTAGGGGAGGAGAGCTGAGCCAGAGGCGCGCCATAGGTACATCTGTAAATGATCTCCTTAAGTGCTGAGCTTCATAAAAACCATTTTTACTGCATCCTGGCACATCCTGTCTTAATGAGGCCCCCTTCGTACTCTCGCTATCCCTCCCCAGCGGGACGAGCTTGACGCTGCTGCGCGGTCCAACATGGGAGACGGGAAAGACGGCCAGGGCGTGGGGGGTGTTTGGGGCCCTTCATTAGGACCCCGTGTTGCAGGGGCCCCACCCTCCGCCAGCTCCCCCCACCCCCTCGCTCGCTCCTGCATGGCATCGTCTCATTAGCGTTGGCTGCAGAAGCTTGTTAACCTTGCTAATCGAGAAGGAAAAGAGGATAAAAGACAGAGGAATTTACTGCCCGTTTGGGACATCAAAAGACGTCGGGAGGGGCCGCGGGACGGGGACAATCCACTATAGCGGGAAGGACTGGGGCTGGGGGGGTTGGGGCACACTGGGGAGGGACACTGGGGGGGAATCTCAGGATGAACACACACACACAAACTTTCCTTAGATTGAAAAATACATTAATATCAAAATATTAAAGCAATACATCTAATATCTACATAAATCATTTCAAGGTTTTTACATTTACATCTTTACTTAGCCTTCAATCATAATGATTTTAGAAGTACGTGTCATGTAATCAGTTATAAAAGACTCCCTGTTCTGCAACATTTATAATGCATAAACGGAGTAACCATTGCTGTTATTACTGGGTAAACACCAGAACAAATAGCATGGAGGTTTAATTGGTTCAAGTAGCTATAATAATCATCTGTGTAGCTCTTTCTGCGGTCACCCTTAGAGCCTTGTAGAGAAACGCAGTCACTTTGGTTACACAGGCAAAACTAACAGAGAGTGTAAAACATTGTACTTAACAGGGCAGTATGCAATAAGTGGTTTTTTTAAAAGGGTAGTTACTTAACATTTCCTAGCATTCCCAATTTAAAGAGTCGGACATTTTCGCCGAAGCGATTCAGGCTGCGCAGCTACGATAGCGGCCTATGTTAGCTTATTCATATTATTCCATATATCCTGTGGATCATTTAGTGATGGGGACTTTATGTGGTTTAACCCAGTTAGAACTGAAAATTTAATAAAGGAAAATGGGTTAAACAGCGTGTGAATGGCAGCATATGGCTATTCCATTTACCCCCATCCTCAAAGCCACATTTCCATCAATCACAACACTTTAAATCAATGATAATCAGGCCAAAAACTGCAATTTGAATACACTTTTTCATTAAAAAAACATTTTGTATCTACCTAAACATGGAAACATTTTTCTATCTCAAGATTGGTTGAGCCCTTCTGCCTAGATAAAAATGGCTCACAGTCTCTACCATTTCTTTTAATCACTCGTAATCAAGGATGTTGCCATTGCGAATGTCTTTTCTTCAGTCATTTTTCTTTGGCTAGGAATAAACAATGACCCTTATGGTTTTCATTTTACACAATATTAACAAATATGCTCATGCTTAAAATATGGTCTAAGCTTATGATCTTGGCTGAAAGAATTTTTCAGAATTCATAAGAAGTTTAAGCAATTAAAAAAAAAGTATTACACATACAAATTAATAAATGCTATGGAGTCGTGCAAACATTAAGCTTTGAAATGCATTAAAACTTTAGAAGTACTAACAAGAGATTGCTGATGTAACATTTAACAGTCAAATATTTATTTCTGTAGTCAAGGAAGAGTAAATAAATTAAAGAAGCACACTCTCTCTCTCGAGTGAATTTATAATTGCAGTGCTAACATAAAACTTCTAATTTCGCAGCAGGTTCCGAATCATAGACTCATTTTTTCACATGACCATCAGATTTGTGTAACACCTTTGAAATATGGCATCCAACCCAAATGAAGACAAAAAAAAAAAGTTGTTAAACAGGTCGAGATTTGATTCCACACAGAAGAAAATCCTAGCTAACTGCCCCAACAAGTTAATAATATTAAAAACAGGAATAAGGAAAACAGAGATATGTAACATAAGTTACAGGATTATTTTTGAAGTGTAACAATTGCCAACTATTCAATGATTGCTTTTTGTTTACACATAAAGATCAAAGGTTTGCTTAAGCCTAGGAAGCAGGCTTTCAACTGATTCTTGCAGGTATAATTTGGCGAACCGAAAACCTGTCCGAACAGATTATATTCAGTGTAATCATCAACAATTTTTACATTAAGACATATGACCAACACCACCAATTTGAAATAAAAATAATAATATAGGAGGTATTACTATGGTAAATACTGAGGAAATACAGATATGAGAAATAATTATTTTGTAGAGCAATGTACTGATATAATTTCAACCAAAGCTGAAGCTAGATTATTTGTCCTTTCAAACTTCAGCTCATTTTTGTTACTAACAGATGGAAGGAATAATTCATGGCACATCCAGCATCAATACAATAATAAAAGTTTAAAATGTTTTGTTTTTGCAGTTAGCGACATTATAAATACTGGTTTATTATGTTGTCCAATAGTATGCAACTTCTTATTTACTTTTATTTCTTCTCACAGACAAATGTTTAGATTTAGAGGTTGATTGAATCAACTTTATCACAACGGTTATCTTATTGCTCTCATAATTTCTTCCTTCCTGAAACATTGGAGGGATTAAATGCAATTAAAACAAGATTTTCCGAAAGCCTGACTTAAAATAGTTTCCACCAACTTTTTAGTATCCTCACTGTGATAAAATACAGCATGAACATTCAATCTGGATATTTTGCACTTTTTTTTATAAACTTGAATTAATTAAATTAATGTTATGCTCTTTTACAGTGAATTTTTAGTAGAAGCTTTTATGTAGAAGATAATCGCTGTGTCAAGCATGACGGTACAAAAAGAATACTGTATATCTAATGTCCAATTTGCAGTAACATTTATTTTGTTTTAGTGTTCTGGAAGAGAACCAGTAATCAGTTACTATTTTCTGTTCTCAACTTTTTTTTTGTCAGTGTTCTCCTTTGGTGTTTTGAAGAAGAAGAGTGAAAAAGTAAGTCATTTACTTTGAAAGAAAGTAAATCGTAAAGGTTTTCTGAAGTCTGAAGAAGAGGCAGATGAACGGCCTCTGAACGTTTATACTCTCCGGAGTATGACATGCTGAATGTCACAAAGCTTTGCTGCTTCAGAGTGACTCTTCCTTGGGCCTTTGCTGCACGTCACCACTGGGCAGCACAGCTCCGTCCCATCAGTGACATGCCCTTCAGAGCCAGGGCCATCGGCACCTCTTATCTCTCAAAGCTGTCAATTTCATTCCCTCCCCAATTAAATGGAGTACAAGACAAGCGGAAGTGCAAATAAATAAATATACAAACAGCGTTGGGAAGACGTGGTGACCTGGGCTTAACTGTTTTGTCCTTAGCTTGTCCTGTCAGACTGTCACTGCGAGGGGAGCCTGTCTCTGGGCATCAACTTCAAGTAGATCTAAGGAGCTGAAACACTGAACGGGGCAGCGGTGAGAGTGTTACCATCGCACTCATACTGCATGCAGGCCCTGCTTCTGGATTTCTTAGCTGTTCAAATGAGAAACTAAATACATAAATGCACTTTCAACTAGACAGTAGAGATTCCAACTCGCCATTTAACGGATGGAATACTCAACTGGTACTGATAATGCTGATCACGTCTTTCGCATTTAACGCTGGAACATTTTTTCAAATAAATCCGTTTTTTTTTTTTATTTTCCTGCGAAAGATATTGCGGCTAGAGAACACTAAGCCTCAGATGTGGTCCCGAACGTCCCAAAAATAGCTGGAGTTGTTCTCAGACTTGAGCCTGCAACAGGTCTTTGAAAGAAATGCTGTGGCAGACCAAAAAAAGAAAGAAAGAACCACAGAGGATATGCCACACAGAGCCTGTTTTCATTGGCAATGATGACATCATCTTGAGTATTGAGGAAAGCATTGTAGTAATAAACAGTAAACAGTCTCTGTGGCCTGGGGAGTCTGGACTGTGAAGTTAGTGAATGAGCAGGAATCACTGGCCAAATGTTTTCAGAAGATGCGAAATAAACGTAATAATAGCAAACATACTATTATGGTTTCTTTGCAGCGTACTTTTTAACCCATAGCTATTTTATATGTTAAGATCTGGGAAAGTATTTCACTTAAGGGTCCAACAGCCTTGTGCCGTAGGTAACTTGGATATTATCTCATTCAGTAACAGAGAACATGGAACATATAGGTGAAAAATAAAAGCAAAAAAAAGGAAAAGATGGTCGTTTTATGATATGTAATTGAAAACGTTTTGCTAGATACTGGAACTGAAACTGCCCAACATATAAATAAATAAATATATAAATTAATGCATAACTGTCATTGCACTTGTCACTTTATGGCATGTCGAGATCAAAGAATATATTCAAGCCTTCGGCAATGTTTGACCTTTTACGAATGGTAAACACAGACTGACTAATTAACCCATCCTCTGCAGTGCCGCAAGATATCAACATACTAAGAAATCCCTACATTTTCATTGCTGCCATAAACCCTTATACACCAGTGGCTTATGATAGCAGGTCGTCTGAATTGCAAATGTTCTTGTTTGTTCCACTTAGGTTTATTAACCACTTAGTTTAATAACTTTTTCAAATATTAACGTCATATTAATATCGCCTTATGCTAAGTGTGAATGCAAAACTAGCTCTATCCATCTTTCGTGATGCTTTGTGGTTTAAAATGTCAGAGTGCGGTGTTCATTAGTCGAAGCTGAACTTCATTGTCATGCGGCCCATCTTCTCACACATCACTAATTAGGTTTGAACATAAAATACTCTAATAGTCTTCATCACCATTGTTTCGGGACGTGAACTTCATTAACTCATTAAATATACATGAATTCACTTAATGCAAATTATACTGATTAATAGTCCTCTGTCTTCGTTTTTCCTGGGGTATGAGGATGGAAGTGACACATACCTACATTAGGAGAATCTTCATTTTATGTCTCTGAAGCCAGTACATTCAAATGGTCTAATTTACTCTGTTTTACATTATTGTTGTATTAGGGAAAGTACATTTTCAGGTAAAATGCTTAGCAAAATAGGTCACGATTAACACCGGAAGGTTTCATGAGTATTTTCTTTCTAAAAGCTTGATATGACTAAAACGCAGGGTACAGGTGCAAACAGATAAATCACCCGATATTGTTAATCTTTTTGGAGCTTCGTATAACGCAGTACGAGTCTGTCAGATGAAAAGGATGCACCGACAGCAATCCAGCTCGACCTTTTTGCAAAATTATTTACTCTAAATAATAAAATAATATGTTTTAAAATGCATTCTTAAATTACAAAAAGCAGACATTTAGGAGAAATTAGTTACGAATTACATGTGACAAGATAAAAAATTAAAATTAAAACAATATGCAGCATAATGCCAGAAAATCAAGAGACACGTTGCAAGTTTCATTTGAACACGTCTGAGACCCTCGCTGAAAAAACAGAAGATATAAATACATTGTTAATAAATATGAGGTATTGTTTTGATCTAAAGTATGGAATGATTTAAATATTTATTATGTTAAATAAATAATTTCAGATTTTATAAGACCAAAATCATGGTTTTTTTTAAGGAAAACATTTGCTTATGTACAACCCATGTCCCTCTAATTGTTTTTATTGCTGCAAATATGCAGTTGGGTGACATTAAGCCTTTCAACTAAAACATTCACAGCTCTAAAACATTCTCATTGAAGTCTACACATGATAGGGAATACATGAATGTTATAGGAAAAAAACAAAAATTCTAAAAACAAAAAAGTAAACCTAAATGAATTTTATGGAAACATATCCCATAAACAGTTCTTGGATTCTTCAGTGGAATCCCCAGTACAAGCTTCATAATGATTTGCGTTCCCAGGCTGAAAATCCCTATTAAATAGCCAGTTTAATACCCGTTTGGTGTTGCGCTAAACGCCTCCTGGGTGGATTGACACTGTTTATGTCCCTTTTTCCATCTAAAAGTTACTGCACATCTCTGGGTGCTGCGATGCCAAGACGCTCTTCGCACTTCAGGCAAATACAGTCATAAGTTAATCACCCTGTTAGCGGGAAGCCAAGAAGGCCGAGGCAGCCAGCGAGATGGACTCTCCTCCAATCAGGAGCCTTATCACTTATCATCGTGATCTTTGGCTACCTGCAATATGAAAGCAGGTACATGTGTGGAGTGGAAAAAAAGGAAAGCGCAAGGGAATTTCTAGCTACCGAAAAGATCAGGTGCTACGTCAAGTCTACCTGGGGCCTGGCGTTTTTTTTTTAAGAAAGGTCGGCATCGGCGCTAAAATTCTCGGGGCTCGGCTTAAAATACTCGGGGCTATAGCCCCGAATGATCAGACCTAACGACGCCCATGGGAAGGGGTATCTCCTGGCTCAGTACAAGTCAAAGTTATGCTCTTTGATTAAACTAGTAATGTGGCCTTTGCGTGATATGATTAAAAAGTTTGCATGATTGATGTTGTTTTCAGGTCACAGGCTGGATAGTCTGAATGGGTTACAGCCCACTTTTAACAAGTTTTTTTTTTCCACGTTAAAAGGGACTTAAACAAACACAGTGCTTTTGTTCCAATGTGGCCAGCTACCCCCCCCGTCCCCACCCTAGCCACCCCTCCACCCCCTGATAAACATTCAGTGTAAGGGGGAGGAGTTAGGGGCTGGCAGGACCTCGCCAGCACCGCTTGGCATGAATGGGAGAGTTAATAGAAAGTCACTTGTATGGAGTGGTGAATGGGACAGGGGGTGAGGGGGGGCTGCTCATTAGCCCGTTGGGTCCCGGGCCGCTGAGGGAAGCACTTGATGAGCCCCTGACTCCCCACTGGGGACCCACTGTGATGGAAATGCCGTTATTGCCATGATCTGATGGTGGCTCCTCCCCCCAACCTGGGTTCCTACTGGGCTCCCATCATGCTTGACTAGCAAGTCAGTGGTCTGGGGGGGTGGGGGGAGGTTCAGGGAGATAAAAGACAATCGGCTCAGCAGCCGGGTTTGGTAGTGAGCAGACTGTAGGGGTCAGCTCTTGGAGATCCTCGGCCCGACTGCGATCTCCCGATCTCTCCGGCCAACATTCCTGTCATGTGGCTTACATGCAAATCAACCTCGGCGTCTCCTTTTCAGTCATCACACGCACATGCGCTCCGCAAGGACAGGAGAACGTTAAACACCCAGCAAAATGGCAACTTAGACCTAAGACCTGCACCTTCGAATAAAACAGCATCTGATAGAGAAACAGAAGAGGCAGAGCCACAGACACGCACTGATTCTGCAAAGCCTGAATTGCACTTGGACTTGTACTGCACTGTGACCACGGTAAATCTGTTTAGCGATGTCTAAGCATGACTTATTTAAGGGCATCCAGGTTTGGAAAAGCAAAAAGGGAAAATCCAAACAAGGTTTATAAGGTGACCTGGTACAAAATGGCTAACAAACTGTATGTAGCCACACTAATTAATAATATGTATATTATTACCGATAGATACTATGATTTCTTATAGGAAGTAGCTAATGGATACTAAGACACAGTCAGCAATACTTTTAGTTTTAATTTAAAATATTAAAATATTAAAATTAATTTCAAATATTACTTTTATGCCAGTGTCCCCCCCCCACATTCAAAACATCCCTGCATCACCCACATTCTGTACAGCACACGTGTCGGCAAGATGATGGAATCACAAAGATTTATTCTGTTGCAGCTCTAGACCGTCACTGGCACAGAACAGCCAAACCCGGAGCAGTGGGGGTCTGCTATTCGGTATGGGGATGTTACTGCAGTCTCTCTGAGAAGAGGGTAAGACCTCAACTTGTGAACTTCTGGTAGCAAAGTTGCAGCCAACCAGTCACTCATTAGCATTCCCACATGCACCACATTTTGATAGGAAGACATTGATATTGATTAAGTAGAACATAGACCTCCAAAGATCTAAAGATGCAATGAAATGAGTATGAACTTGCATAGCAAGTTAGAAGATTATAGAAATAGAACAACTTTGCATAGATACAGTAAAGGGAATTTAAAAGCCCTAAAAGTTTCATAAACTACAACTTGAGAACTACTTCTTTTTTCACAAATAAAAACAAATAAGAAGGTATAGTACAAGGTTATATCATGATTATGGTACATAAAATATTTTATAACCACAATCTGGACTGTGGAAGTAAAGTCCTCTAGGTATTGTTTCAATATCATCAGTTTGCTAATGGGTGCTAATCTGTATATACTACTATAAACTCAGAGGTTCTGATCGCCTTCTTGAGAAATGTAACTTATTTAGAGACTGCATTATCCTGCAGGCCGTGCTTTGCCTCCTCCACCCCACCCTCGGATGGACCATCCCTCGCAGCAAACACTAAGCAAGACTGGCAGCAGGCGTGTGTGCAGTGCCAGGTTGGAGGACATGGTGAAAGGACAGGGGGCGGGGAGTGGCAGGCCTCATGCCACCTCTTTGGCACCCATCAGTTAGCGGGTTGTGAAAAGCAGAAAGCTGGCGATTGTGAGCGGGCGGGACACGCATCACAGGTCATGCTGAGAGGCTGCCTGACACCTGTCATGGCCGCTTACGGTGAAGAGCCGCTATTCCTGTCCCTGGGCCTCCCCCGCATTTAGGTACAGATGGGGGGTATGGGGGGGGGGGAGCGTGGACGGCCCAGAGCAGCACCCGGGGAACCCTACACAGGCTGGGAAAGCCTTACAAGCTCCACGTCTGTCCTTCTGAAGAATAAGGAGTTCCTTTTTCGCCCGGCCCCTGGCGTGCCTCTGGGCACAGACATACCATGGAATATAGGTTCCCACCGCGACGGCCAATCAGTGCTGGGTTGCTCACTACACATATTTATAGCTCGTCTAGTGAATTTGGGGGTGTGAGATAGGGGTCGACTGGGATTACAGGCCCAGGCTCTCCTGTTGACCCATAGAGTAAAGAGAGAGCAACGTTCACCTGCTTTACCCCTTTTCCCGAGGGTGGATAAAAGGCTGCGTAACAGCCCACTGAAGTGTGAATCCAATATGCTTTTTTTTTTATTATTTAATTTTAATAGCGAGCGTTTTGTAGGTGAATTTTAAGAAAGGTGTAAAGTAGCAAAGTAGAGAGAGACGGGAAGGGAGAGGCAGTGAGAGGGAGAGAGAGAGAGAACTTGTTTGGTTCAGGAACCATTTAACGACTTCCCCTGGAAATTGAAAAAGGAAATAGTTTTGGGATGGATGGCAGTGGAGGGGGTTTGGGGGTGGGGGCTGTAAGCCTATATGAATACCAGATGAGTCAAACATGAAGCCAAGCTGGGCAGAAGACAAGCTGGGGGCTGGGACAAAACAGTGGTTTGGGGGTAAGGGAAGGGGGTGGCTGGTGTTTATGAGGTCATTTACCAAACTCGTGTTTTCAACATTTCCTCTAGACTTTAATTTTTCGGCTTTGTTCCCCCCTAATTGCTTCCATCCACGTGCAGATGCAGCTACTTCTCCACTCTGAGTTCGCTACAGAAACAGGAAGACCTATTCGATCCTCATGCCTCTCAGCAGCCACCAGCTTACTGAGTACCGCAGTAAATTATCAGTTTGGTGTCACCGTCAAATTTACACGTACTATCATTTGCAGCTATAGAGCTGAAGTGCGGCTCAGGTTTAACGTTTTATATGGCCTGTATTAACGTGCTTGTACCGTATCCCCAGGACGTATTTGCAATTTTTCATATTTAACAGCATCGAGGCTTCAGGAAACAAATTGAGCATGAAAACATCACCTAACCAGAAGCACATGTGCTCTGCTTACATTCAACAACACATAAAGCCACGTTCAAATCGTCCCTGCACCAAAAACAGGAAAAGCTTCCTAACAAATATCATATAATAACTGCAGTTTGTAAGCTAATGAGAGATTGATGACTACTCTACATAACCCGACATAATGACTATGTTCCCAGGCTCATTTGGACTGTAACACGTGGCTTTTCAGACGCAGATGCTGATTGGTTTGGCAAAAACTCCCTGAAAAAAAAAAATACTTTGATGATCTTTCTGGAAATAATCTAATTCTACCAAACTGGCAAGACATAATCAGCTCTCTGTAAAGATGCATATGAGTAACATTTTAAATAACACATTTTTACAGAAATGTTGTTAATGTATTATAAATAGACATTGCGGTTAAATATAAACACTACCAACCAAATTGCTTTTCGCAAGAAAGAAAGTTTATTTTACGCTATGACTTACTGAATCAAATAAACCTGTTGTATTTTTCTAAATGCGACTACAGTATGTTCAGCAAATGGTCTAATTGCACTTACATTAAGTGGTCATGTTTGTTTAACTGGAATTTAAATTTCATCCTATCTAGCCTTTTTTGCCACTGACTTTAATGATTACATTAATTGCTAACTAATATATTTTAACAATGTGCTGTATTTTTTTTTTTTTTGAGGTATGGGGGGCACATATAGATATCTAATTTCCTTGTAGTTGGTATTAATTAAATACTACAAAAAATCGGAAGACAAACAATAGGAGCCTCAAAAATATATTTTAAGATTGATAATACCTCTGATATTCCTCAGTCTTGTGTGCAGCTTATAGATTATAAATTGTTATTTTGCAAATAACATTTTACATTATCCACATTCAAATATTTAAAATGAAAATGTATTGTACATATTTAATAATGTTATATGTAAATGCAAGTTGCCCACAAACAATAGATTTTTAATATTTTCTGTAATGAAGAAATGTTTTGTGTTCAATTTTATATGCAAGTCATCCGTTATGTTTGATGAGGCAGTGTGATGTTGTAAAATCATTAATGAGCGTGTAATTAAGTGAGGTGGACAACCTGAACATTCAGCAGTGAAAACTTGTCAGCCTTTGGCGCTGACAGTATTAGACATCGGCATTTTTTTTCAGTTTTATTTAGGGATCTGTCCCAATGCAAAGGGCCCAATATCAAGTGTTTTCCTATTGGTGGCAGACTTGTGCCCTCAGTCAAGGGTAAACGTGAATTAAAGGGGTTTCAGGGTCTTCTGGGGAGCGCGGAACAGAACGCAAAGCCTGCAACATGAACGCGCACCTTCTTACCACAGGTTTTAAGCTACCGTATTAGATACTGTACTGACTGCTCTGCTGGTTGGCTGTCGAGTTGGAGAACTCCTCTGTAATGTTTACGCATTTAGCCAGAACATCGTTGTGTCGCAGATATTAGCCGGGTGATTAGCATCAGGATTTCTGACGGGAGAGGGAGTGACAGAAGGGGTATGAACAGATATACACAGAGCTTCTGGGGAGGATCCCCTCAAAACAAACAGCCCCAAAGGGACAAAAGGTCAACAGAAAGGATGAAAAGAGACAGGGATTCTGCGGCAGAGAGGGAAATCTCCATGGTTACAGGGACGCCTGCTGCTTAACAAGATGGTAGCGGGAGGCCCCTAATATGTCGCCACACGGGAAATATCCGTTCAGCCAATATTTATAATAGGTGTTGCAACCTTTTTCTACTGAAGAGTTCCCTGAGAATTAAAGAAAGAATATCATGCATTTGCAGATTATTGAAAGGGTGTGTCCCTAAAGTATGAACACTATAACAATGGACCTGGATGGGGCTTGTATGGTGTTTGAACAAAACTACTTTACATCATTGCTGTGCAATAGAAGCTGATGCTGCTGTTATGCGCAGTGCTGCAGTAATCAGTCCCCTTACACATAGTCTCAGTGCCACTACCCACCTACCTTGAGAAGAATCAGAACAATATAACCTCCTCCTTTTATTTCCTGCTGGAACAGCTAGAGACATTTGGCAGAAATTACTTATTACTAGATGGAGAGGATGTAAGACTAGTCAGATTTTACTGCACAGAGTGTAATATTCACAGTACTTCTATTACATGTGCTGAGCTGAAATTTTCAGATGGCTGACAATTTCTAAGAGCTTACCCCGATCATGATGGTGGGGGGCTAGAGTACACCCTGCACAGCCTGAGGACTTTGAGAGGATTCCAGAGCACCTGCAGGAATCCCTCCAAACATGGGTGGAGCATTTAAACTCCACACACAGATAGCAGAGGGGGGATCTGGCCATGCACATTCTATACACAGAGAGTGGAGGTGGGATTCAACACATTCAAACTCCTCACACAGAGAGTAGAGATGGGATTCAAATACGCAAACTCCAGAAACAAAGAATGGGAATAGGATTCAAAAGATTCAAAGATCCAAACTCTACACACAGAATGCGGTGATGTGGTTCAAACATGCAAACTTCACACACAGAAATGGGATTCGAACCAACAACCCTGGGAGAGTTACCCACATGACATCCCTTTGTATGAACATTTCTGTATAAAAATAAACACACTAACGCCAACTTCCCAGTATTCCTAATGTTATCCACCATAAGAGAAATTAAGTTAAGCAAATATTTAAAAAAGTGTTCACAAATTTAAAAAATTGATGACAGCAGAAGTTATTGTAGAGAAACTGTGATATAGTTTCTTAGCTCCAGTGTTTCAAATTAACAGGCTATGGAGGAAGAGATACTGGCCTAAGATCAACAGTTTTTTGTCAATGAAGTAGACTTATGATGTATAGTTTAGTTCTGGGCCCGGTGGGGGCAGTTGCTTGATTTCTCTTTACTGGGTCCTTTGCACAGGTAGAGTGTAAAATTATAAGCTGTTTTTATCACTTGGGAGGTAAGTCATTGGCAGGACTTCTGGAATATGAGCAAAGCTTTCACTCGAATTCCAGTTTCATTTTTTAAAAACATTGCATATAGGGTTACAGGTTTAGCCTTGAGCCAATCACTTGTCAAAATGAATTAAAGGTAGCTACTGTGTCCTGCCTACCAGGATGATCTTGCCAGGGGCCTTGAGGCATGTGATAGGGCGACAATGAAGACGTGTGTATCCCCAGTGCCTATGTTTCCCGATCCGCTCCTCAGGGACCCACAGACGGTCCATGTTTTTACTCCCTCCCTGCTCTCTGCCAGGCAGTCCATGTCTTTGAGAGCTGAGAGGGAGCAAGGACTGTGTTGGGAAACCTGGTCCATGCTCCACAGATCATCACTACCATGCTACTTTATAACCTGTCACACACCATGCAATCCCAGTGCTGCTGTGCAACACAAGACTGGGAAGCTGGGCTGTGAAAACACCAGTTTATTTCGATTGTTAGTAGACATGTTTATCCAGATTGAATTAAAATTATAATTGAAATTGTATTTAAATTATTTTCACATGGATAGATTTTGCTGACAGGTTAAATACCTAAGAATTCAATCAGAATTCCACAATCTTAACCACTATGGCAGCTTCTAACACTTTTCAGGAATTAGTCTACTGAGATAAAGTCACATTCCAAGGCGTCATCAAAACTGCAACACCACGACCTTCAGTTACACTTAGTCTTTTCTTGGTGTCTCCATAAACCCAGAGCATCTTTTAAACCAGCCCACAAACGTGTGCTTTACCATGTGACCAGGCTCGGGATAAGCGGTTGGAAGTTTAAGAGTTTAAAATACACATCTTCAAAACATATTTAATAAGCACATTTTATAAACACGTGTTAATCGTTAATTTTAAACTGTAATAATATGGCTACATGGAAGTGATAGACTGCATTGAAGTTCATTCATAATCTTTCGCTTTTCACATTATACGATGCAGGACAGTTGTGATAAACTCACATAATGTGATAATGGTGACTCAAAATCCAAAATTTAAGTTCAGTAAGTGAATCAGAAAGTTATCAAGTTTGCATGAACATCCTTTTGCTGAAGGCAAAGAATGATGTGTGATGATCCTCTCAGAAGCAGCAGACATAAAACACATGCCAGGTACAGCTTTAATGTATTGGAAATCATTATATGTTGCTCTGTCCAAGATCTCATATCTATGAAGACACATCACACATAAGCATGTCGTTCTAATTGGACTGTTACTGTAATGTGCTTCAATGTACTGCAACAGAAGCTGTGATTTCAGCGGATCATTTGGGGGCAATCTGCCGTGTTAACGGGAACATCTTCATCAATGATATGCACCCAAGGGGCTTATTCAAATTACTTTAGAACATGAAAACAGAATGGCTCTCACACGGCTGGCTTGTATTATCTTTTTACATATGAATATTGATGGTTCATACTTTATATGCACACAGATTCTATTTCCATACAATAAACTTATATATTTCGCTTTTTTTATTTGGATGTTTATTAACTGTCTTTATATATGTAATTCACACTCAAATGTCACATATATATATTTTTTTAAAAAAGAAGTAAAGAATTAACAACAGAAATAGGTTTTTATAAAATACAAGCATATGTACATACATTTTAACAACATGATTACATTTACAAATACTACTCCCAGGCAACAGAAACCAAATGTTATGACAAAAAAAAGTACTGTACTTCACTTTGTTAATGTCCTTTTCCAGTTACAGCTCAGAATATCCCGGGAAAAGGAGGAGGTAGGGCGCCCTCTTGTGTTCATTATCCAGTAGGGCGAAAACATCTTTACGCGATAAATATCTCCGCAGCTCACGAATCCGGCAGACGTTGATAAAACCTGAAGAGTAGTCATAAAAATAGCAATAATAACTACTGTTATGGAAAAACAAAAATATAATGGGCTGTCATGAAATATCCATCTGCCTGCATAATCTTTGATCTGACCTGACTGTGTTTGGCTCCCACACCTGACACTGGTGGGCAGTCTTCAGGTTGCCTTTAAATGCAGGGCTCACTTCTAGCTTAACTGTCACATGCAGACGGTTGGACGGAGCTCAGGGCGTGCAGAATGCATGCCATGCTAAGTGTCGGGTGGGGTAGGTCACCGAGATCAACGCCGCCCCTAATTATCTCAGGACCTTAACGGCCCTAAACACCCGTGACACATTGGACAGCTAGAGACAGCACAGGTCCATACCACAAATACTACTTAATCAGCTTGCCAGTTTGACTGCTGTCTTTCCTCATTTTCCTCATCTATCTATCTATCTATCTATCTATCTATCTATCTATCTATCTATCTATCTATCTATCTATCTATCTATCTATCTATCTATCTATCTATCTATCTATCTACGCACACACACAATACTACAATGCAGTACTACGACAAAACAACAACAACACAGAAAAAAATGATGAACTTTGACATAAAACGACATGCCTTTCCGAAGGGGAAGATATTCCCATATACTCAGAGGTCAGGAAACCTGCAGATTTCTGCATTAAAAAAAAAAGAAACAACAGCACTGACCTTTTTTGTGACTTCCGGTATTAGGAGCCTCTGACTGCCATTAAATGGGTTATTTAGTTTACAGGACAAACATCCCCATAGGCGGAGTTCAGAGAGATGCTTCTCCGGAGAAGCTGCCGTACGCCGAAGCGGAGCCACTTTCATGTCTGCCGGATTGACTGACACTGCTCATGTTAACTGCAAGTGAAATTAGGACAGAACAAACACCATAAAAGCCAAAGGAACTACGCTTTTCGCAGCTGTTTTTTAAGTCGTAACACGTGTCCACATTACAGCAGATTTATTGCTATATTTCTCTGAAAAATGGACTTTTAAACTTTTAAACAGAAAGAAGTGGACACAGGAATGGTCATTTAATAAAGGTTGATAGGAATTAAATATGAACAAAATAACATTGTATACCGAAATGCATTCAAACGTACCATAGATGTTCCCTCAAAGTTATTAAACAGAAAGAAATGATTTTCATTGCAATGAGACATTTGCTTTGCATTTACCAGCAACGTCCCTCACACGAGACTTCTCATCTGGTAGAGATTGCTTTGAAACTCTTGATACACAATGCAGAAAAAAAACAAAACCAGAAAAAAAACAACAATGCCATGTAACAATGGAATCTTTTATGCAAATTGGATTCTTAACCATTTTAAGTCGCCATTGTGACAATGTATGTCCAACAATGGTGGTAATGGTGGGGTGGTGGTGGCATTTTTGTTCCATTTTGTTTTAATTGGGTTGTTTTTTTTCTTCTTTTTTTTTTCCCAGAATGATCACTAAAAGAATAGAACTTTTCTTCTTGGGGTATTTTCAAAGAATTCTTCCCATTTCTTTTAATTCAATCAGCATTGTCAATTCAATGTACCAAGCTTAGCTGTGATCCCTTTTATGGTTTGTTTACTGTAAACAGCATGATATCCATCTTGAGGACAAAACCCTTGAGGTAAGATCATCAAATGGCAGGTTTTCTTCTTGTGAGCATTATAAACCCCCTATGGAATAAGATTAAAGTGTGGTGCGCCTAGATTTAGAGGAGCTGAATTGATTAATATTTTCAGTAATGTATTAACTATAAAACGTTACTATTGAAATCAGTTCATATTCTGTTTAAAATAATAAAGATTAAAAAAACAAATAAAACAAAACACACCTAAGAAGGTACATAATAATACAGCACGAATATACATGCACACACACACAAACATGCAATACTGACAAAGCCTGTAAATATGTATTATCTTTGAATGTGCTTATGACTTTAGAGTAGATCACCGTGTGACCAAAAAAAAAACTCTTTTGTTGTAGTTTTCCTTGTGAACCTCAACATGTAGAAAACAGGGAGCGATTCACGGAGTGGCGTGACTGCGCTTGCTACAATTAGGCAGTGATGGACAGCTTGACTCGGCTGCGATTTTTATCCACAAGCAACAAAGACACGCGCCGTGGTCTTCGGGGACTCGCAGCAGCGAAGGCATCCTTATCTGCGGCTGGGTGACGGCTAAGCCCCCGGGCGGAAAGAGAGCTGGCCGAACTCCGCGCAATCAATCTTGAAAAATGAGAAGAAAAATGCAGGTGGAGGCGTATAATTGACTAACCAAATATTCTTAGGGATTTAGTTTTTTCCTTTATACGACAAAGTAACCATCAATATATTTCTGGATATAGCTTCTTTAAAGCACACTGAACAGGAAGGCCATATGATTTATAGGAGCAACCCTGCTGCTTAGTAAACATATATAGCTCACCGTGACTCATTAGTTATCTTTACCCACATAGACTCAGAACAGTCGCATACGCCATATATTAGGCCTAACTTTGAAAACGCATTTTAGACCGCCGGCCAAAGGCCGTACACGAGCGCATGTTGGTAATATTGAATAGGAGGTTTTGCAGATTCGGGGCACGGATTTCAAATTGCTTGAACCGGCATTAGGCGATTTCCCTTACATGTATTTTATTTTAATAAGCGGGAGCAGCGTTGAATCCACAATTAAAAGTGAAGTGTAAAACTTTGGGTTGGGACGGGGCACAATTATCCAAAATTTTATGTGTTACCAAGTCATTGCAAGTGAGATTGCATAATAATAATAATAATTTCCACAGTTTATAATTGCCGTCCAGCAACGTGACTGCAACAGGTTATATCCGCGATCTACGGATTACTGTCACTGCTGATAAACTGTGTAAATAGGACTACTTGTTTCCATGACTAAATATTGTCAGGCCTATGTAGTTAAACTAATACTTTATTTGTTTACGTTTCCAGAAATAATAAAAATTAAAACGGACACGTACTTGCACGGTTAAACCATTCAGAGAGCGTTAAAATAAAACATCCACCTAAACAGATTCTGACAATGTATTTTCATTACGGCTCTTCTTAATATTAATATTTCAAAAATGTAAAACTTATTCTCTGTTGTCAGACATTCGTTTCATTGCTTAAGGCACCAGCGTAAAAAATGAAGGTAAAAATGGTGAAGTTTTACCGGGTCTAGTATTTTTTATTTAATATATTCATCTTACGTTTTATTTATCATTGCATGTCGGAGTGCTTATTAAAAACTGCATTGTATTATATTGAGACGAACCGAATATTATATACTATATTATATATTATATATATTATATACCGAATATATATAATATATACCAATTAGTATAGTGAGTCGTACATGAACGTGCAGTATTTTACGCAGAAATTAATCTCAGTTTGCCGTATATCATTGTTCCCTCGGGAGGACAGTTCTCCTTGCCTGACTGACCGCACACAGCAGGATTTATCCCATTTCTTGCGAATGTGTGAAATATAGCACTTATTCTCCGCCCGAAGTAATAATAATAACAAAAAAATTAAGTGTACATTTAAAGCTTTAAAGAATTTAATGAAGGCGGCAAAACATTTACTTAACTTATTAAGAAACTGGAGCGAAATTCACACAAGTGTATGAGTGTATGGAAAGCAATCTAAAAAAGAAAAGAAAAAATGATGTTTTCAGAGTGTGAGATAGATGTGCTGAATTATAGTAGTCCCTTCCCCCACCAAAAAAGGCTTTCCTTTGATCTGTGTTGTGCTAGATCAGTGTGAAAAATAAAATAAAGAGCTAAATTCCTTTCCGCCTTGAAGGTCTCCCCTTCTCTGTAGAAGAGGGAGACATGGGGATATGTCCTCAGACTTAAGTCTCTCTATCCTTTTCTTCTTAAATTACTTTTATGGCATTATTAGGTGTCATAATAAAGAGTGCTGTGTGTTTGTTTCTCATTTGCTTGCTCAACAGGTGCTATCATCCATGAGTATAGAGAACAAACGAAACAGTATCCGTCATGCGGAAGAAGACCTAACAGGCGATTCCGCTGAAGTGTCTTTCCATAGGGCACATAGGAAGAGTCTGTTCTAAATCCACTGCCTTCCCACTAACAATGCTGTCGGCAGATATAAAGGTAACATCTCTATTTGGTCTGTGTTCATTTTGCAGTGAAAAATTACCTTTAAACTACAACCCAGTTTTTCAAGATAATATATGTGGATGTATATAGCATTTGTGACAATGACATTTATGTATCTTGTCACTAAACCTTCCCGTCGGACATGAGAAAAAAATACACAGTCGGTTTAGCACTCAATAGCTTAATTAACGTTCAACTTAACTGACTGCTGCTATGAATGTTTTTACTGCGATAACTGTCATTTCAAGGATGGTTAAGAAAGGTTGAAAAGGAGAATTCCATGCATGCAGGTGAGTTATTTTCCTTTACAAGATGATGTTTGATGTTTCCATTAAATTTACATTATTTGGTAAGCGCTTTTATCTGAAGCGACGTATGATTGAGAAAGCGGGGTCAGCCAGTCCCCGGAGCGACTGGGGTTTAAGAGCCTTGCTCAAGGGCCCAACGGTGACATCACTCTGCCAATCCGGGGATATTGAACCGGCAACCTTCCAATGACGGGCACAGAGCCACACTCCACCCGCGAGTGTGAGTTAAATTACACACACCTTGAAAATGAGCATCGCCATGGATACCAAAATGTGTATTAGCCTTTGCACTACAGCCTTACTTTTCCTTGCGTTTCCTTACCTATTGCTCTTAAATAGAAATATTCAAAATTAAAAATGAAAGTGAAAATATATATATATATATAGAATAGCCACTGCCTTTATTCATGATTGTCTATTGCAGGATGATTTGATCTGTTCTGCAGCAACATGCTTATATCACAGTACTTGCAGTTCGACCTTTACATTTTAATTGTTTTGGGGTGGATGAGTGATTATACCTGCTTTAGAGCCCCGGGGGGGGGGGGTAAGGGGGTTCTGTAACTGTCATGGGCCCCACAGATGAATGTGGGGGTGTTTTGGAGGATGCTATAATAGGACCTTTGAAATGAGTTTGCTGCTTATGGGTGTAGATTGTGGGAAAGTTTGAAATCTTCTCCCTCAGACTCCTGTCGTGAGTGGCGTAGGGAGAAGACCCCTCCTGTCTTTTTCTAGATTCTAATCAGTAGATTTCCATACATCCTTGCTGCTACAGAGAGGTAAGGAAATTCTACAGGATGGTGAGATTCTGTTTTTTGATAGGATAAAACATCCTGCTACCAGCTGCAGTCCCCAAACCAGGAAATACGAAAAGCATAACGCCGATGGCATTATAACCTGCAGAAGTAAACATGAAATCTAAGATTTCAGTCTGAAGGAGAGGTGCACTGCAGCTAATGATGCATGATTTCTGTCTTGATGCACAGTTAATTTTGCATTTAAGTGCATTTTTCACTTTTTTTAAAATATCAGAAACAACATATTAAAAAATAAAAATACATTTGACACGGCATATTCACGTTTTTCATTGCTAACTTTGTATGTCCTTAATATTTTAGATAACTCTAAAGTGAAGGAACTCAACATGAATTATAACTGAAAGAAAATCTGTCCATCCATCCATCCATCCATCCATCCATCCATCCATCCATCCATCCATCCATCCATCCATCCATCCATTTTCCATACCAGCCTATCCTAGGCAGGGCCGTGGGAGGTCCACAGTCAATCCCAGAAGCTAGGGGCATACGGCAGAGAAAAACTCCACATAAATAGATGATAAATAAATCAAATCATCTGCTTGAAAAGTCTGTAGCCCATACTCACCACGTTTCCAGTCTCCGATCTAACCCCATCTTCTGAGCCTGACAAGACTGGGAATCCTTCCCAGAGGCAAGCAGGCACTGGAAGATTCTCCAGCTGTCAGTGGGAGTAAACAGAGCAGGTGGGAACGTGTTATTGTTGCATTTTAATTTTCCTCTAATTGTAAATCAGTGGGGTGTGATGAACAAACATACTTGGCACAGTCAGGTTGCTTTGCATTCATCCCTGTTACATATCATGGTTTTTTTTCTTACTCGCTGTGTACTGTAAGATATTTGTATGGCGCGGTCTGAAATTTTACTATCTGTTTCACCCGGTATTTTTACTAAGCCAATTTCAGTACATGGGACAGGTTTCAAGACTTTGAAACCTATCGCAAGTAAGGTTGGCCATTGTTTGTATTTGCAGTGTTCAGTATTCTTCCTAGAATTTGTGCAGTGCAAAATAACCAGGTAATAACAACAGAATACAGGGCAAAAACACAAGACAAGGGGAAATCTAAATTATGTATAGTAATACAGTATATACATGTAAACCGTTATATAAATTTATATGCAACTTTATGTAACAGTCTTTTGAAGTGTTTGGTTATTTGTGATGCCTTTTTTTGTATCAAAATTGCATAAATGGTCCAGAGGTCGTCCCCAATGCGTTTCTAATTAGAAATGAAATATCTCGGTGTTGACATGATTAGCTGGCTTCTGCCGCTTTGAAGCCGTGATCTGCCCTCACCGCATTTGACTTTGACGAATTTATAGCCCGGGACCCCGGGCAATTAGTGAAAGTGCCACTTGGAGAGAAATGGCTGGCGTGGCTCTTTTTTAATGCCGTCTTTCTTCTCAGAGGCTGCAGTGAAGAGAAGGATCTCAGGAAAAGTTGTGCTGGATTACAGTTTGATCCATTTTGAGCCAGCATCTAACACCGTACCGAGGTTCCTGCACGGCAGTCATTCAGCTCTGTAAGGCACAGCAAATAAATGTGTCCGGTGGATTTAATATTGTAGTTTGTTTAATGAAATGGCAGCTAAATGCATTTTTTAAAATCTTCGCGAAACTAAAAAGGGTATTGAATTGTGTTAAACTGTTTCGTAAAATGTAATTTTTCCAGTAAACCATTGCCATCATGTGACATCCTTTCCTTTGGACTGACCGCATCTTGTTTCCAGTGCATTTTTGAATTACAGAATTAATTTAAAAATAAGATTCAGGAAGCGCCGAAGTTCCTGTCTATTGAGCACAAAATTAGTGTCGAGGCTCATTTTTGCCTGCAGTTTATTTGAAGAAAAGCAGCTGGATCTCACGGGGTTAAGTCAGAACCGGTCACATGATGTCCAGGGTCTTATTTGTCTGTCTCACATGCAGAGGAAATAAACATGCCAGGGGATGCAAGCATTCAAATGCTGGCCTTTTTACTACAGTATAATGGAGTCTGTACCCATTTCCCAGCAGGCAATGGGGAGATGTTTATATCAAAGTGTTGACAGTCATCTGGGGTGTCCAGAGATCAGAGCAACTAATTCATCTGCTGTGATACAAGAAGAAAAAAATAAACAATTAAACCGAAACTATAACAACAACAATACCGGTACTGCTACTACTAATGAAAATAATCGTAATAATAAAGCCTGGTCTAATATGTAGAACTCTTTACAATGTGCAGTTGTTTCTGTTATTAAGTACAAGGGCTTTTTGCTAGGATCTGCACGGTGTTAAATTAATTTTAGTCAGCTGGGGTTGCAGAAATGTCTGTGACGGCAAAACACCTGTGATGTGTGAATCTGTGTAATCATGCTCACTCAAAGAGCCCCTTAGGCACTTCTGTGGGTCTTGAAAGGACAGGTGACCCTCAGCTGCGGGACACTTTCACAGGAAACAGGCACAGTGCCAAGCCGATGATGGATTGATGCATTCGTGAGACAACCATCTTTGCGGCTACTTTAAGCTCAGCAAATACCACCTCAACAAGCCACTGTGAAGCCTAATGTATTTTCATATTTGTTTTTATGTTTCCGCACTGGTGGCCTGAGCGATATTTCTGAGACATGACTGACATGTTGCGGTGACGGTTTCACCAGCATATTGCAGAAAGATCATTACTCAGGAGTTTAAATATTTTTATTGTAAATACATATACATTGATGGGCAGTAGATAATACACCGCTCCGTTAACACCTAGAGAATTAATTCAAGACCAGATTTTGCATACTTGGCTGCCTTTGTTCTTTTTGGATAAAAACCAAAGCAGAAACTTCAGTTTTGCAGAGTGCTGAGTCTAGGACTCAGTGATAGGAAGGTTGCCGATTAAAATCCCAGAATGATGTCATCGTTGGGAACCAGGCCAGGGCCCCTAAGCCCCAATTGCTCCAGGGACCGCCTCACTCTGCTTTCATAAATGTAAGTCACTTTGGATAGAAATGTCTATGTCTACTAAATAAATAAAATGTATGATTTACACCTGCATGTGCCTCAAATGCATATAAACTCCACTGTATTAGTGAATAGTTCACTTGCGGCACTTGAAGCTATGTATGTAGTTGAACTCCTAGGGTTTCCCCATTTCAAGATAAAACTAAACTGGTCAACATAGAGTTGTTGTATCTCATTTGTTTTGACTTTTATTTTCAGTTACTGCTTGTTATGGCAACAAAAAATGTGTTATATTGTTGTGAGACAGTTGTAATTTAATATAAAGAAATATAAACAACAGCATTAAATCATAATGTCTAAAGAATATGTATTATATGTATTATATTATATATAATATGCTTATGTATGTGACATGGCTTTATGTATGTGACATGGCTTTATGTATGTGACATGGCTTTATGTATGTGACATAGCTTTATGTATGTGGCATGGCTTTATGTATGTGACATATCTTTATGTATGTGACATGGCTTTATGTATGTGACATGGTTTATGTATGTGGCATGGTTTATGTATGTGACATTATGTATGTGACATGGCTTTATGTATGTGGCACGGCTTTATGTATGTGGCACAGCTTTATGTATGTGGCATGGCTTTATGTATGTGGCATGGTTTATGTATGTGACATTATGTATGTGACATGGCTTTATGCATGTGACATAGCTTTATGTATGTGGCATGGCTTTATGTATGTGGCATGGTTTATGTATGTGGCATGGTTTATGTATGTGACATTATGTATGTGACATGGCTTTATGTATGTGACATAGCTTTATGTATGTGACATTATGTATGTGACATGGCTTTATGTATGTGACATGGCTTTATGTATGTGACATGGCTTTATGATTTCTCTGCATGTGATTTACCTTGCTGACATCTTTCAAAGCGTGATCCCCTGCCTTGTGTCCCAGGCTGCTTGGGATGAGCTCCTGATCCCACAGCCCAATACTGGACAATGATGAGAAAGTGGAAGGATGGATGGATGGATGGATGTTAGCAGTATTCTAGCCAGCTGTTTGACATTTAGGATGCATTATTGTTCCACTTACAAAATGTTTGCGCACTCAAGGGAATGAAATCCTCAACAGAAAAAAAGAATAATTTAATCAATAGCATTTTGTTTGCACTTCCCTTCAATGACTACAAAAGTATACAAGTAAATTACACAAAAACATTAAGGGAAAGAGAGGAAGAGAGAGAGTATAATAGAGTAAATACTGATTTAATTAAATGTGTTAGATGTGGTAGATCTTCAGCAGTCAGCGCTGTCAGTGGTGGCAGATAGTTGGCGCGTATTTGTTTTGGCAGTTGGACACTTAGGAAGACATGATAACCTCAGCTTATTAAAGCAGCAGTTAAACTGTAACTCCTTAAGCTGAATCAGGGGGTTGCCTAGGCAGGTATGAAAGCAGGAAGTGAGTTTTTTTTTTTTTGAATACGCATGGCAGTTTGTGTGTGTGTGCACGTGTGTGTGTGTGTGTGTGTGTGTGTGTGTGTCTGCAGAGCTATGTAGAGAAACATACAGAATGTGGAGTGAAATTCACCTTAGACTAGAGTATTAGTAACGATTGTAACTAAATAGTAACTTTTATACAACCCTCAGCACTATTTAGCAATGAGACTTAAGGGCTGCGCACAATTCCTGAATTAGGCAGCAAAAGCACTTTGATCCGTCGCAGATTTATGTCAGACATGATTAGCGCCTTGCCAGCCCTTTGAACTCTGCTCTGCATCACTCCTGGGACCTTCTGTCCTGGATCAGGAGGTTCTGCTTCGAGCTTTTAGTCACAGAAAGGCAGATGCGCTGGGGGTGTCAAAGCCGCCGTTGTATTATTCAAATCCCCCTGTTGCTTTTAAAGAAGTGAGCAGTGTGAAATACCTTCCGCCGTCCTCATCCCCCCCCCCCCCCCCCCCCCCGAAAAAAACCCCACTACCTAACAGATGAGAGCACAAAGTGTCCTTTTATATCTCGGCTTTTAAAAAATCATGTACAAGATGAAATATTAAGAAAAACCTTCATTGTAACTCAATAAACACCCGGTGTTTTTCAGTTGTTCAGCTGTGATGGTATCAGTATCAATTCAACAGTAATGTGTCATGCCAGTAATGAAATTAATATATCACTCAGTCACACTTTAAAAAAAAAAAACCCCGACTCTTCAAAATGAATGAAATTGTCATCTTCACCTTTGTTCCCCTGCCTTTGAAGACTCATTATATCAGTGACATGTGGTTCCTCAAGTCTTCACTTGTGAATTTCTGCATTAATCTGGCTTTATTCTTTGATGGTATTCAACTCGGAATTATTATCTTTGAAAAATCCCTGACAGCTGACCTACTGTTTTCATCTTAAAAACATATCAAGTATCGTCAGTATAAATTTCTTTAGTAAATGAATAAACAAATTTTCCCGGCAAAAATTCATTTTCAGAAATGTTAACAATGAAGAAGTAGATTTGATATACTATCAAATCGTAAACGGTGATCGAGCGGATAATACTTTGGCCTCACAACTGTACCATTGATAAGGATCGATTTCTGTCTCAGCTCTACATGTAGGAAGTAACATTTTTTTCCCTCTGTCTATGTGAGTTTCCTCTGGGAACTCCGGTTACAGCAGTTTAGCTGAATTAGCATCTTTAAAATTCCCATAGTACATGAGAGTGTGAACCTGAGATGGATCAGCACCATGTCAATAGTGTCCTCTGTCTCATTCACTTTTCCCTGCCACTGGTTCTGGAAAACGGTTAGCTAAAATGATGGTGATAGAGTGATAGTAATAGAATTGAGAAAATAAGCCTATATCCATATGAATACAATATGATATAAAGGTAAACAAAAGCAAAGAAACATGGTTCATGAATGCATTTCTGTGGGTTTGAAATGTGCTAAAAAGTAATTTTGTTTTAGTGGTGGATTTTCTTAATGGAGAAGCCACTGAAAGTTTGCCATTCCTCCCAGAATTCTTCTTCAAGAAATTATCCAGCCATGTGTGACATGCTGAATGGCCCTTATCGTGTCGCACACATCCGGGTAATGCCCAGTGCCAGGCCTCAGCACAGGGCCTGTTCTCTCCTATGAGCTGTCCTGTAGATGAGAATGTGGCTTATGTATTCCCAATAAATCTGCCAGGCTGTAATGAGCCCCTTTCAAGTAGATTCACGGCCACACTGACAGGTCAAATTGTCGGTGTGACTGGCTGGCGAGGAATTACATGAAGGTCTGCCACATTCCTCCTGGGGCGTGCTGAGGGAGAGAGGACAGTTTCGAACCACTTTGGCTCCTGCACTGTCATGACTTATGGTCTTTCAAGTGGATAATGAGCGAGCAGAGGAGCCTCATGTGGGGTTACAGCGATGAGGCGAGTCAGGGCCTCACCACAGAGGAGCACGTGTCTCAATGCATGCTTCACACACATTAGACCAAATTATAATTCATATTAAATGAATTACGGAAGGCGGTAGAAGCAACCATTCTTTGAAAAATTCATATTACGCAAACACACACTACCATTGCCCAAATTATAATAGCCAAAAAAACTAATAACAGAGATTAATCTCACCTATAACTCATCCATTAAATAACAACTATTGAGCTGAAAAATTCCGTGTTGCTAATTTGCAGCGTAGCACCATGTAGGCTGACAGATTGCAATAATAAAACATGAAATATCTGTGAACTCCAGTAGACGTGCGCAGTTGAGCAAAATGCCGCTGTCTTTGGTATCGGCATGCGGCTCTCCAGGTAGCAGTGTCCTGGTAACGTATGGCTCTGCTGTAAGAGGTCAGCCAAGAATCGCGGTGCCTTGCTCTTTACCTTAGATTCGCCGCTAAAGGCTCAGTAACAGTGACTGGTGGAAAAGCGGCCGCAGAAGCAGGCGTGGCGGGCGGGGGAAGGAGGGGCGTGGCGGGCGAGGGAAGGAGGGGCGTGGCGGGCGGGGGAAGGAGGGGCGTGGCTAAAGGAGCGACAGCAGGAAGGACAATAAAATGGAGGGAAAAAAGACAGCCTCATCAAATGAGAAAAAAAATTGCACCCTGTGCAAATTAAAAACGGCATTTTTTTCCTTTTCATTCTTCATCCTCCAAACATCCTCTCTCTCCTTTATTATGGAGAAACTCCACAATGTTAAACACCTGGTGTCTCTGTTGTTCTTTTGTTTCCACTTTTCGAAGGGGGGGGGGGGGTTACACCCAGAGATACTCCATCCTCAGTTAGGAATTGTGGGACGACCGTCATTTTCCTAAATTCCCACCAGGCAAATGAGGGCATTTAGTCACTTTTAAAATGACAAGGACCTGAATGTGTAAGTTTTTTTCTAAATAAAGCTCATTACGTCGTGTTTCTTTTAGCCTTTTTTCACAGTCACAAACGTAAAAACACAGATACCAGACTATGAATTAGTGAAGGACAGTTGATAGCTGAGAGATTTAGGTAGAAGTTCATCTATGATAAATATTTTCAGGGACCTGGATGATCTGGACTCATCATGCTAGTTTGTTTTAATGCACTTTTATGTCTATCTTGTTTGTTAATGTGTGTTTTTGGTGATTTAGTCTTGGGTGTTGAAAACATGCCTTGATACTATGTTACAAACACACATTATGTGTAAGTATAACTTCAGTCAAAGGTCCTGAAGTAGGGAGCTTATTAACTAATTATATAGTGCAGCAGAAATCCTGATTTTGTGCATGTAACATTGTTTTTCAGGCTACTTTTCTTAAAAATGTTACTACTATTATAGCTCAGTTCTGTGTGTACAAATTAATCAGCCAGTCGCCTAATAAAAATTTGTGACATTTTGGTTTTAGATTTATAGGGACTGTGAGCGGACATCAATAAATTATAAAAAGTAAGGGGGCCTCACCACACTAGCAGATGCGACACATGTATCATGGAAGATACAAATGACGGCTTGTCCTTCTGACCAAAGTACACGACTTTCTGTGGCGACACTTGACTTTTCCGCTTCCTGCCTCTCTCCTTCCCCTTAGCAACTCCGCTCGGCGGTTTTGTTCAAATGCTCCACCGAAGTATGTGACAGGAAGTACTTACAATAGGGTTTTACAGTTCATTTACTCAATCGCTTGTTTACATGCAATAAATTGTTGTGAAAATCGCACTCAGATGAGCCAGAGCATTTGGAACCGATTATCAAATGTACTTACAATGAAGTGGTTGCTTCGCCTCGTAAGACCTCTTTCCGTTTAATTCAAATCAGCCCCCCCCCGCCCCCCACCGCATGCGAGTAAATCAAACCCACTTTGTCAGGCATAATCTATGCAGCTAGAATGAAGAGCTAAGAGTTTCAATATGACAAACCCATTGCCATTCCGAGAAGCCTTATAGTGGAGAGGCTTAGTGAAGTTAGATAGGTGTCTGTGTGAAACACGAATTTACCATTAGAGGTTAGTATACTAAAATAAGCCTGTATGCGAAATGCATCAGGTAAAGCAGAGTTTCAGCAGAATATGCTTAGAAATAATCCCCTTGCAGGATGGAGAGCTGCATGCCCTGGCTCTTGTCTCCTGTTATCGGATAGTACCTTTGAACATCTGTGCTTGTTTGTGTGTTTATTCATCTAATAGTCTCTTTGTGAAATGTTATAGTCCTGAAATTTAGCCTAAAACTGTAGAAGTAAAACTAAAAATACAAATGTTTGTGAGTTCAGATGCACACTGCAATGCCCCAAATATGATCCCTGGATGTTTTTGGAAAAAATATGTTAACCCTTTCTGTATAAAGGGAAAAATAAATGCAAAACATATGTATACTGTATATAATTCATTCGTTTTATTTTGCTTGTTAGTAAACTGTACAGACTATGGAAAAACGAGATTTAAAATATCAATTTCGTTGTACTGTATAGTTCCTTATATATGACACGGCCAATACATGTATGGCAAACATTTTCTTTTGCTTCTAAAAAATATCTTATTCCCAGGCAAGTCAATCCCTTTTATAAAAACATGTTTTCACTAAAATCCTATTTGTCAACTGTAGTTTTTCCTTTTTTTTGTACTTAAAAAGATGACTGCAGGAATCCCTGGGGGGGGGGGGGGGCTGGGCTGTTTTCCCACAATGTAACAGCGACTTTCAGCGACAAATAACAGGGACTCGTCACATCGAAGGGCAACAGCTATACAGATGGATACAGAAGAAGAATCATGTCTCTATTGAGAAGCAACACAGGACAGGATGAGGGGGCAGACTCAAGCATTAAGATTTTTACCTTGCTGCTACAGGGTACTATTCATATAAATGAGAGTTTTACAGAGTAATCCAAGAGACCTAATTCCCATAATTAGAGACATTTTTTTATCCCGAGTAATGTAATGTCACAATGGTAAAGAACCACTTGATTTGTAGGATTTTTTTTTCCTTAAAGGGTTTTTTTTTTTTGTTTTTTTTTTTGTGAGATTCCCACAAACACTTGCAGTTAATAGCTTATCAGACAGATTCACAGTTTGTTGATGAACCGACACAGTGACTTATCAGCATCTGTTATACAACAAGATGCAGACTCTTGTGTCAAAACTTCATCCTCCCAGGATTCAACAAAAAGCAAATATAGACGTCCAATTTTTTTTCCAGTAATGCTCAAAAAAAGAAAGAGTGACTATCAAGAAAGGGTGCAGCAGAATCCTGGAAACAGAGTTTTTCAAAGTGAAGTATGTGAAGTAATGCAATAAATTACAGAGAATAAGCTGTGTTCAGTTTCATGTCGCTGAATTTCACAAAGGTGCTGCAGGCAAGTGTGATGAATTTAAAAGGATTAATATTAATTGAAGGCAAGGAAACATTATTCTGGTCAAACAATGATAGCGATCAATATTGTAACGTAATACTCAGCTACAGTGTGGCGTTTAGTCACGGCTAAGTAACTGGGTATCTCACTTATAGTCACGCATCGCTTCCCAACTGTGAAAAATGTGTTAGTAGGCGATTTTGCTGTTGTGCAAACTTCACTGAATATACTTACACACTACAGCTCTGGAAAAAATTAGGAGACCACAGCATTATTTTTAGTTTCACTCATTTCTCAATTTATAGGTATCTTTTTGTGTAAAACATACCTTTATTTGTGAACTCCAGCCTGGCTCTTCTCTGTTTTCCATTGATGAAGGGCTTCTTCCTTGCTTTATGGATTTTCAGTCCTGCTTCTTGGAGCCTGTTATGAACTGTCCTAGCAGCGCATTTCACACAACTTTATGTTTTCCATTCTTTTAGAAACCCACTTGATGTCATCCTCCGATTCATGAGAAACTGTCCGATAAATTGATGATCATCTCTGACATTAGAAAGTCACTTCTGCCATCTACCTGGCTTGTTTTTGGTCATTCCCAGTGTCTCCTGTTTCATATTGTTCTTGTGCAGTGCGGTCATAGACATTTTCAGCCTGGAAGCAACCTGCCACCCAGCATAGACTTCTGGCAGTATAATCAGGATTAAACTAGGAATTAATAATGCGGATTCTTATAAAATATGGAGTGTATAACACTTCATACTGTTTTACAGTAAACTTTTTTATAAGTAGAAAAAGTACACTTTAAAATAATGATAAAAAGTACGTTATAGTGAATATAGAAAACAGTAACATACCTGTTTATTATCATTGCCATGTAGTATAATCTTATTGACCACTGCTATGCGGTCCACTGTTGACTGAAACATTGTCATATGATGTATGACTATATTCATCTCATTGCATGTTTCACTGAATCCATCCAACCATTTTTCAATTAACCTTTTGTCGAATAAAGCGGCAGAGTGAGCCTAGAGGCTTCCCAGGAATCACAGGGTACAAGGCAGGAGAAACCTGGGACAGGATGGCTGTCGATTGCGGAGCAATTTACAGACACCCATTTACATAACTGAGCATGTTTGGCAGGAAACTGGAAGACTTGAAGGAAAGCCACATAAACACAGGGGGAACAGGCAAACTCCACACGTCGTACCCACAGCACTGAAGGTAAGAAGGGGAAATGCTAAGAGCTGGCTACTGCACCATCCTCAACAAACAACATTATCAACAAGCCAACAAATACATGGTAGCTGAGGCAAACCTGTCCATTTTCTATTGCTGTCCCAGAAGCTATGGGCGCAAGGCAGGGAATGACCCAGGATGGGGTGCCAACCTATGAGAGGGCACAAACACCATATGGTAACTGCAATTCACCTAGCATGTGTTTGGACTGCAGGGGAAACCTGCGCAGCCAGAGGAAGCCCCATAACACGGGGAGACAAATGCAAACGTTACACACGGAGCCAACGAGCAGACACTCAAATCCCGGGTCCCAGAGGTGTGAGGCAACAGTGCTAACCAGTGTGCCACCATGCCTCAACCCTAAAGGCAAACCATTTATTCAAAAGCTTTGATGGATAAGACTGGGAACCTGTAGATGCTAAAAAAAAGAATAACATCCACACATGAAGTACATAAACAGAGTAGGTTTTTAAGCTGTTTTCAGGTTACACATGAGATTCCACATGGTTTTTTCATATGGTGAGCTGCTTTCATACTGAGGTCTCACGCCTGAAAAATATTCTTCAATCTCAACAGGATTACCAGATAAAACAAAATACAAAATATAAACCCCAAACCCCAATTTAATAATAATTCCACCCGTAACAATTAAACCCATGCAGAGTTACCCTGAGCTTTGAACTCTGCTAAGCACAAGACACAAGGCAGGACACATCATTGACAGGACGAAAATCCAGCACAAAGACACAAACACAATTGTTTTAGTCATTTGGGGCATAGAATGAAAGTGGGAGTACGTAGGGGAACATTGTGTACCCACTTGAACCCTGAGAGAATATGCAAAAGGGACACACTGAGATAATTCACTTGAAGACACGCAATCGTGGCAATACACAAGCACAGTTCTACCCACTGAGTAATCATGCCGCTCCTCAAATGGTCCTGATAATCCAAAAAAAACAAAAATGGCCGCTAAAGTTTTTCCATAACTATTCAGTCATAATCTTAAACGCTTTTCATTATATGTGAAGTACAGACGCCTGCTATATATAACTACTGGTTTATGATATAAAAATTTTGGGCCACAACTGTTTATGAGAAACAAATCAGTTAATCAGCAAACTAATATTTAACCTATTAAAATTAATAATTAACAAGACTCATCTTGAGATATAGTTTTTGTTTCAATCAAGGACAAAGCAATGAAGAACTTTTATATTACTAAAGGATCATTACATGATCATTGATTCTAGTTAAGAGTGACAAACACACAGATACACACACAGACACAGACAAAGTCCATGTATTCATATCTTTGTGGGGACTCTCCGTTCATTTCTATGGACATAACCTTGATGCCAAAAAGGCCAACCTTAAACCCCACCCAGCCTTAACCTCAAGCATCACTTCCCAAACAACATACAAAAGATTTTTGTCATTTTTACTTTTTGAACGCAGTTCATTATAATTATTATACAAATTATTACAAATTATTATAAATTTGAGGTTAACCTTGTGGGGACCAAAAAAAGTGCCCACAAGGTAAAAGGTTACAGGTTTTTATCACCTTGTGGAAAAATTGGGTCCCCACAATGTAATAATTACAGAAACGCATCTAGGTGTGTTTTTCTCTGCTCTGACGGGTCCTTCCGCACAAAACCGAGCCTCTTTCCTGTTCCCCCGAGCATCTGTGCCACATATTCACTCAACAGACTCAGGATGTTTTGTTTTTGTCACAGTACAAATATGCACCCTTGCATGAAAACCGGATCACACAGCGAGGCCGTTTAATCATGCCGATTGTTGCTTACCAACAGTACACAGACTATGGGGAGGTCACTGCGATATACTGTTTGTCTGTATGGAATGGCCACCCTCATTTATCCTATTACGCTGATCCTAAATGTTTGACTGATTGGATTATAGCAGTGTAATGATTCATAGTAACGAAACACAATTCAACACAATTCAAGCAATACATATCTCTTCACACAATGCACCTTTAAACAATATGTATTAAAGTATGCTATATATGGTGTGTATGACAATAGATATATTTAAAAACTTAATTGAATGAAACTTTAAGTAAAACTACACAATAATTATAAAGCACTTAATATACTTAATATACTTAATATATTAATATTAATATGATAACTATTTTTTCTTTATTTCTTTTGAGTACATTCAACTTACTTGCAATCCCTGCTCACATCGCGAAACAAAATGCAAAATGTAGTTAAAAATATACGCTGAGAAAACACACTGGCGAGATCAGTTACCTGGAATCTGAGATGCCTTAGAAAAGAAAGAATTGTTGAGCTATACAGACTGGTCAGGTGACCCTGTCACCTCTCTGTTGGTCAGCAGGGAGCTTAGGGTGTGGAGTCAGACCCTCAGGCCACAGGGGTCTAACTACACCCCCGCTAAAGTGCCACTGGACACCTGCCCCCCAAAAAGCTCACCCTGTTCCTTTTGTTTGTATGATATACCACCACCTCTTTAACTATAGGATTCTTGGGAAAAAAATCACCATTACATCAGCACAGATTATTTAAAGAGATGGCGCATGGGACTGATTTTGTTTAAAGAGAGAAAGCTAGAACTTAAAAGATTAAAATTCATTTTCAATTCAGTTATTCTTTGATGACTTAATGCTTAATGGTTTTCTGGAAAAGTAGCTCTACATAGCGTGCATGGAAGAGGAAAACCACCAAACAGCAACAAGCATAGATGCTGCAGTTAGAGCAATGAGTAATGGTTACTATGAAAAGCATTCAAAACACAAGTGGCTCATGTGAATAGCTCTCTAATGTTGTTCAGTCTAATGGCATATTTTCTATAAAGCAGTCCACCCACACACATAGACGGCACACGGTTTTGAAGCTTTTTTCCCATGCTGTAGAAAAAACTTAATTTGGGTTGGCAGGATTAACCACACTATAGGGAAGATTATATAAAACTGGGCGCAGTTCCCTTGTATTCAATATCCAACTCCACCTCCACTAGACCATTTCTGAAGCTATATTCTGCTGTTTTGCTGACTGTTAAGCAGGCATAATATTCCAAATATTGGGATTTGAAATTAAGTGAAAGTCATTGTTCTACTAATCAACTGTATAGCTAGTTAACCTGGAAAAAAAATGAACAATTAATTTAGTAATATTTTTCTAAAACCCAAATAGTGATCAAACATTGACTGCAGCTGATTAAAAAATGACCATCGATGACAAATGATTGTCTAGATTGTCCTTAAAATTCCTTAAACACACTCCTACTTTACTCCATTTCCATAAATATAGAGGTTGAATCAGTGATGTAATATAGATTTCCTGGTAAGCAAAGGAAGTGAGAAATTTCGCTGTATCTGTGATTAGTACAATTAGTATTTCTAGACAGTGAAAAATTCAGCCTTTGTTGATGCATATAGACTAACTTGTGTTGTTGTTCAGATTTGGAATTTTATCTTGGAGCTTCTCTTACTTTAATCATAGCCACTTATCCAGTAAAGGGTTACACTCTTTTTTTTTATTTCACACACTCTATTTAAAATGTAAATAGCAGGGGAAATGTGTGTGTGTGTGTGTGTGTCAGTTATTTTATACTATCCAGCTTCTCAGGCAATGTATATAATATATGCTGGCCTGCTGCTGTAACATTTCGAAGAGTTAGGGCCCAGTTTACCTGTCCTGCTAAATCACAGACAGCAGCCTCGGTTATGGAAAGTGGCTGGAAAGTGTGGGTTATGCAGATTCCATCCCATTTCAATGCCCCCTCGCAACCTTCCCATGAACAAAGAGGACAATAAGAAGCAGAGGTGCCATATGCAGCCCAGCATCTCGTGAGGTGCTGGGACCCGGACGGGAGCATTGAAACATGTAAACAGGATAAGCACTGAAATGAAAGAGCAGCGTTCGCACTTGCGGTCTGATCGACCCTGTTCCCACTTCACTGGCTTCCTTTCTGGTTAGTCTGACTTTCTCAGGATCAGTCCATCTCAAACAGAACCATGTGAAATAAGTAAGGATCACTGCTGGCCATGTCAGGTGGAGAAAGCAGAAGACGTGACTATTCCCTATGTTGTCTAAAATAAATCTGTAGTTTATCCACACAGGCCTACAAAAGGAAATCTGATGAAAACGTCGGGGGGGCATACTACACGAGAGGCTGGGAAGGGACGCAGGGGAACCAGTTTCTGCAACTTCCATATTGTGGGTTTAATATGGCTCCTATTTGCTCAGAAGATATAAAAATATCAAGCGGTTATGACGATCTCGCGAACACACAACTGGCTGAACGCTAAGCAAATTAATAAACGGTATCACCAGATCATCAAATATCACCTCACTTCTGAGTCTAAGGAGTAGTGGAGATGCCTTTGGAAGCCATGTGGCACACAGACATGCACATGTGGCACTAAGAATGCGCACTACGAAGAGGCACATCAGCCCACAGAAGAGGTTTATGCAAAAGCAGAGCACGGCACTCAGGCAAGGAGTATTCGGGAGCTGGCTGGGACAAAAAAAAAGGAAAAAAAAACATGTCATGGAATGAATGTCAAGCCACGGCGTGACCTGAAGCTCAGCTAGTGCCACTTGTGTTTTTTCCCCCGCTGGAAGCAGTCAGGGACCTTGAGACCCTGGCCCCATTACTGAGCCGCCCATGAAAGTTCCAGAAACCCTTTATGTTTCACATGTGACTATTTGAACTAGGGTGGGGTCGCCGATGATTGTAATTAGTGGCGGGGGGGGTGAGGTGTGGTGCTGCGGGAGGGATAGTATCGCGAGGTGAGGGAGGCAGGCCTGGGCTGGGCCCGTGTCAGAGCACAAAGCAAAGGGGCAGGGAGAGTTGGGGACGGGGGTGCATAGGGGGCTGGGGGATCGTAAATGTCTTTCAGATGGGTTGCACTGTGTCTGGGGGGAGCGGCAGACCCCGGGCGGAGGCCTGCAGGCCTGAAAAGCATCCTGAGCCCACACGGCTCCAGGCTCTGTTACCGCCTCCCGAAGCCGAGACTAAACAAAATCGGCCAGAGCTTTTCATTGAAGACGTTAGGCTGACATTATCGGCCCCTGGTGCAGGGGAAGCGGAGGGTGGAGTTACGTTACCAGACACCGCTGCCTTGCTCTGCTCCACTGCGAGATGCCGGGCTGAGCCGAGCAAAGGATCCAGAAAGTTAGCATTCATTTCCAGGTGACTTTCACCTCGTCCCGCAAACAAGCATTAAAAACTGTATCTAATCGTCAGTGATAAAAGTGTTACATGTGGCACCTGTTACCTTTTTTCTACTTTTAAAGCACAAAACTGGTTTACAGATTTAGAGGTTTAATATTTACTAATTAGTGGAAATGTTGCATTATAATGTAAAAAAAAACATTTATTGATCGTTGTTCATAAATTGGGGGAAACGTTTGCAAGCTTTTATATGCATAACATGTTTGCACAATTGCTATTATATTATATGCACGTGCAGCATTTTTCTATAGACAATCAATAAGAATAATTGCTGTTACTGGACAATGATTTTAGTGTTTTATAATGTGAAATGGTTTGCCATCTTGTGTCTGTGCTATGCAAATATAGGTAAACAAAACCCTTGTTCTACTTCTAGTTTTATTTATTTTAAGCATATATTATGTATTATTTATATTCGATTAATAGATATTTCAAAAATGATCGGACTGATTAAAATGATCACTCTCATGATATTTTACAAAACATCCCAAATGAAAACACCAACCGTTGTTTATAACTAACACTGCTTGTTTAAATGTCGCTTCACTACGGCAAGAAAATATTTAACAAAAGATCACTCGCAACATCTTTGCATATAAACGGTAGCCTTGAAAATTAAAATAACATTAAAATACCAGAAGCTTATAAATTCTTCTGTCAAATGTTTAATCTTTAATAAGCTGTATACATTGCACAAAGTAGTTATAAAAAATAATAGAATTTAAATTTATTATAATTTAAACACATAGTTACAGTAATTATAATTATTTTCATTATATTTTAAAATGTTTTTATTAACCTAAATAGGTTCGACAATGCTAGAAGAGACATTACATAATGAATTGAAAATTAATAGGTACTATATACCACAAACCAGATATGCGAACGCTTTAGTTAAAAAAAAATTAAAACATTTTCAAGTCGGTCATAGCAAGAGGCAGATACGCATTTCCTCAGAATATGGTAGAAATTCTGGAAAGAGATGTAAGAGGGACACCTAGTGTTCAAAGGGCGAACTGGATTCAACATCTCACACGATAGTTAAATTCCGGGTATCTGGCACTCGGAGGGCGCACCCGGTACGCAATTTAGAGACCCACATGACACGGGGAGAACAAACAAACTCCACACACATACAGAAGAGAGGTGGGGCTCGAACCCCAGCCCTGAAGGTGTGAGGCTCCCCTCTGAGTCAAATTATACTTCTGACATAGAATAACACTTGATAATCTGCCTGTGAGAGAATGGAAGGCACGGCCGCTGTCAGTTCTGCATGGGTGAGGTCCCTGGCTTTTTTGCGTATTGACTCATTCCGCTCGTTTCTCGTTGCAGCATTTCTATATATCGGTCTGTTTGTGCTGCCTTTGTTTTGATGGTAACCCTACCCCACCCCCCATGTTAATCTGTGCACTGTTTGTCTTTTTATATTCCCCGCTGAAATGCTGATTTTTACATACGTTTTCTCAGAATGCCTTTTGCTCTCCCAACTTCTCTACATTCTTTCCACCCCTGAAAAGGGGACCTCCAGCAAAGCTGGGCTCCTTTGGGTCTCTTCATGCCTTTTTATTCTGAGCCGCTTCTGCTTCTCACCATGCTGTGCAAAACATCGAGGGCAATGATATCCTGTGACTCCGAATGGCTGAAAATGTACTTCGTCTGTATAGTTTGAAACAACATTGACAGTATTAATGGAATCACTATTGAAATTAGCAATAAGGAGATTTGCTTTAAACTTGTTCACTGTGTATCCATGCCAAATGCAACAAACATTATTTAAAAAATGTCCCAAAAACAAGGATTTGACAAAAGGGGACAAAGCCCATGTAGGATAACAAATTAATGTGATCAGAAGATCGCTGGTTCAAAACCTGTGGATGTCAGTGTGATGTCACCATTGGGCCCTTGGGCAAAGCCCTCAATCCCAATTACTCCATGGACAGGCTGACCCTGCTTTTTCAAACGAAAAAAAAAAGTATTTCCTAAATAAATGTAAGTTGGCAAAAATAAACTGTCATTTGAAGAAAATATTTATGCAAGTTCAGAGGAAGTATGGCACCTACTTCTAAACACACTCTGTGGAATAGTTACACACATCTTGTTCTTTAGTAGCTGAATATTCTCATAGATCTCATGATCTAAGTGGCAGTTGTCAGCCTCCTCACATAGTTTATGACCCTATTTTTTCAGGTAACATTCTTCACTGAAAGAAGCCACAGTTTGCAGTATTGCATATGTCAAAAGTTTAAAAATGCAGTCCCTGGTGGAGTTAGTTATATTCATCTCCAGCAAGTGCATGTAACAAAAGCTGGACCATTTTAGGAAACTGCAAATTTCAGTTCCATATAATCATCTATGCTTCTCATTCATGGACCATAACAGTTCTTTTTCAGTTCATTTATGTTTAATGGATTTCATGTTAGGGATATTTTACTCATTGCCTGAAGACTGTGTTGCATCAGAATCTTTGGATTTCTTAGAATGTGATTGGTCGTTTTCGTCATGTGACGCGTGAACTTTGAGAATATTTTGTAATGCTACCCCATGTTGTTGTTGTTATGTATATGAAGCTCCACTCTCCTGCCGATTATTTCCACAAGCTATTTCCGCAAATATATTATATTACTAACGGACTTTTTCTGCTTCTGTTTATGTGTTTCTGCTAAGATGGTGACTTTCCTGTTTTCAGCTAGATTGGCCTTGATGTCAGCTGATGTTCTGTTAGAGGCGATTTTGGAACTGGATTTACACTTGAAGCAGCAAACACATGCCAAGTGAGAATTTAAAGATCAAGCTTCACGTTTGCCTCAGAGCAGAGAGAAACAGACAGAGGAAAAACACAAAAAATTATTGTAAACCATGAATCAAATGACATGAGAATAGTGACAATCTCAAGGGTCAGCTAATGTGTGGATCAATAGCAATTAACAGTATTGGTAACAAAACAGGAGTAGATGAACAAGTTTATTATTTTAAAATAGCTCAAAATAGTTCAGTATTCACAGCACTATTCACACAATGGCAGCGGTGGATAGTTCTGGTCCAGAAAGTAAAACTCCAACCCAAGATTTTGTTTCAATCAACCAGTTGAGCATAAAGCCCTTAACAGTTTCTCTCTCCAAACTGAGACTGAGTTTCCTGTTCAACAAATTTAACCATTTTTCCACTTCTGTGCAGCTCAGGTCAAATACCTTTTCAGAGGTAGATCACTAGGGTCTAGTGCCTCTACTCCAACTTCTCCACTCCGATCTTCCAGTAAATTTGGTTGCTTATTTCAATTTAGCAAATTAAGTTCATATTGTTTATACTGTAATAAACAGTGAAATAAGACACAGTACATAAAGACTTTATGAATGAATTCTTTATAAAGAATTAAGAAACTGCGAACAGCCGATGTACTCTAGACATCATGAGTGTTTTGTATATGTAGGAACTCAGCAATATCGTGCATCACTTAGGTAAATGTGCTGTTTTCAGAATGTGCTCTTAATTCCTGTGGCTCCCCCTGGTGTTATTAGCATGTCATTGCTGAATGTTAATTTTTTTCCTTGGCTGACTAGTTGTAGTTGTATGGTACTTTTTTTTTTTTAACCGTAAATCTTGTTACATGCAATAGCTGCAATAGCTACAATTGTTTATTTTTTGACTAAATAAAGGAAATCCAAATGTTAAAGTTTTCCCTCTTTTTTTAAATAGCTAAAGAATGCTCCCATACTCACAAAGTATGTTTAAAAAAGCGTATTAACTCTGTTGTGATGTAAGATCCTGCATGGAAAACAAATGAAGAATGAACCCTCACATGCTGAACTACCAAATACTTATTGCAGTGACAAGATTAATGAGAAACTAAGGTATGTGTTGCTATAATTTAAAATTCTAATAATCAACTATAATTCTTTTTTCATACCTCCCCCATCATTCTCTCTACAGGTGAGAGCAAGCTGGTCACGAAGAGCAGCCACCCACAGCAGCAACCAGGGAGCTGGGGGGTGTTAAGAGTATAATTTAAGGACCCGCAGATGTGCCAAGGCTGGGCTTGAACCAGTACCCTTCCAATCACAGACACAGAGGCTTAGCCCACTGAGTCAGACACATCAAAATAAAACAAGAATTTTTAGAAAGGACTGCACGATATATGTTTAAAAATTTATAATATTTAATAATAAAAATGCACATATTAGCTTTAGGGCAGAGCCTAGCTGCAATAATAATAATAAAAAATAAAATAAAAATAATAATAATAATAATAATAATAAAGTGTCATGTTTTGGTTTTACATTATAAACAAGTAGCAGTGTTTGTATGCCGTAGACAATGCCTGCACAGGTCTTTGCGTCTTGTTTTCCCGTCGCTGGAGTGTCATCTCAGAGCGAGCACACACAGGGGCTGCCGCAAAAGGCAAGTGGCCACTGGATGGAGGCAAAGACCCAGTGAATATGCACTGCGGGGCTCTGGTGGCAGGCCGGCCCCTGTGTTAATGACACTCCATCAGAGGCTTTAGGGCCCAGTACATACTACTGTTAGATGTCAGTTAGATGAGGGTAAACCTGTAGAATAATGATGAGTCATTATTTAACAGAAAAACTGCATTTATGGTGCAATGCTTTGAGGAACAACTTCATTCCATTAGAGCAGTGTTTCTCAACCTGGTCTTCAGCGACCCCCCGGGCGGTTCACGTTTTTGCTCCCTGACCAACAGTTCATATTTTTGCTCCCTACCAGCTCCCAGTAGCAAAACGGTGAACTGCCTGGGGTTCCACAAGGACCAGGTTGAGAAACACTGAATTAAAGACATTCTCTGGACATAGCAATTAAATCAGTTACGTTTACCCTTTGCCTGTTTGCGTTGTCATAGGTGAGATTGGGAAGATGTTATTACTCCAGTGCATACTGAACATTTGCCAGTTTCTTCATCACAGTCAGGTGCCCCAAGATAACACGCAATCACATTCATAATGAGCCAAGACTGTCATGCATAATAGAAGCAAACTTCCTTCTTCAAGCTTGTCTTCATCCTAACTTGACAGCTTCTTTTTTTTTACAAGGTACTTTGTTTTGTAATGATACGTGAGCAGCAATAGTAAGAGACTTTTGTCAGCATCAGTGGGAATTACCTCAGATCTCTACTTTGTGATATACATTGATATTGTCTTCAGGATTACATGAACAGTGTTTAAATTTCCTTCAACTACCACTCACTGTGGTGATAATTGACGATCTGTCTCCTTTCCTGGTTCATTATTTTCACCTTTCCCGGCACCATAGGAGAAGCAGCCTGCATACAAAGTTACAATGTTTACGAGTGAGATGACAATGCGCCGCGGCGGAGAATCAGACAATGCGCCTGTCTGCCGGGAGCCTGCAGCCCCATCTGTTATTTCGCCGTGAATTGCTTAGTGCCTTGTGTTCACTAGTAAACCCTGTTTTCCTTTGAAATGTATTTCATTGAGGGGGAAATGTCTAATTCACACTTTACAGGAAGCTTATTAACAGCACAAGGGTCACGAGTGTTATGTTCATAAATAAACAACTGGCTGTTGTTAAGAAGGGGGTAATTTAAATTTGGGGGCTGTGTTTTTGACAGTATTTTTTTTTCTAATTAGAACTCCTGTTGTGAAAATCTGTTTATTAGTCATTTATAAAGCATCTGCATGGAAATGTTAATTTTATAACAATAATGACAGTTTTGTTTTCCAAAAACACCTGCCATTACTGTAGATATTCTGACATAAAGGTGAAGTGTATGATGAATGTATGATTTATCCATGAACTCATCCATCCATCATCTACCTGGGTACTCTGTTCGGGCTTGGCAGCCTGTAGTCCATCCCGGACAGCACAGACCGAAAAAAATGGTCCACACAATGTGAAAATAACAGTTTTTTTAATCACATTGTGGGGACCAAATGTAATATACACACAACCTATACAGCAGAAGATCAATCCCCCTACCCTGGAGGCCTAAGGCAACAGCACTACCCACTGAGCCATTGTGGCATCCTTATCAAGGAGCTGTTAGGTAGAATTACCTAGAAAAAAAAGATGTCTTATGCAGTTTGAATAGACTAGACATCTTCTGCAGCTGAAATTGAATGGTTTGCTGTTGGAGTCAGAAAAGGAAGCAACAAAGTATCTCCTCAGAGGCCTCAGATAATCAATTCATCCAGTTTTTGGCTAGATCCAAATGAAAAGTGACTATAACTGTCGACCACACATCCATAATTTAATGATTTGATTGATTATTTTGGCTTTGAAGTATGCGGAGGTCGACCCGGAAACTAAGCGACGCCACTGTCCTAGATCAGCGCATGAGTGGCTGGGAACGGCCTTGGGTGGTGATGTATGATTGGATCTCCTGCTGTACGACACAAGGCTGCCTCAGAGTAATAAACATCATTTCAGGAAGAGGCCTTGTGTCTCTGATCAGGACAAATGATGGAGTGATAGAGAGAGAAACATGATTATGGAGATATTCCGTGGGCAGTATTCGTGTTTTTAGGGTCTTTGAAAATTATTCAAAGATAGCATGGAAGACATTAGACAAATAATGAACAAAAAATACTAACTGATGATAACGTGTTGACTGGATCTGGCTCTAGGCTTTCAGGTCATGATGACTTTGAGGACAAAAAATGTAGAACCATAAAATTTCAGCAGCAACTCAGCTTGCAGGTCAGATCAGTTTTGATAAACTATGTTGTAAATTTGAAAGTTTTAAACTAATTTTGATGGTTTGGTAAGCAATGGGGAATGGTTTGTGTGATTCATTGTTTTGCACAGCAAAGACTGACAAGGCTTGAAGAGGGAATGAGTGTGACAGGGTGAATATGTAAGCATGTGACAGGATCGGGGAAGCTGCCTCGGGTCAACGAACACTCTGTGTGTATGGGTGTGTGTGCGTGTGTCTGTGTGTGTGTGTGTGTCTGTGTGTGTGTGTGTGTGTGTCTGTGTGTGTGTGTGTCTGTGTGTGTATGGGTGTGTGTGCGTGTGACTGTGTGTGTGTGTGTGTGTCTGTGTGTGTGTGTGTGTGTGTGTGTGTCTGTGTGTGTGTGTGTGTGTGTGCACGTTTTTGAAATTATTGCATTGCAGGGACCAGCCTTCCCCACTATGTGATAAAAACTGGTAACTTTTTTTCTTGTGGGAACATTTTTTCGGTCCCCACAAGGATAACCTCTTTTTTTTTAAGAAAAATCTGTGACAGCAATCAAAAAAGTAAACATGCCAAAAGTTCCGTATTTTGTTTGGTTACTTATGGTTAAGGTTAGGGCTGGGTGGGGCTTTAGGTCGTGGTGTTGGGATCAGGGTTTTCCCCACGGAAATAAATGGAGAGTCCCCACAAAGATGTAATTACAAACCGTGTGTGTGTGCATAACGTAAATAGATCAACATTTGTAGGAGGTTGTGAAAGCGTTGTGGAAAAACTGGCCTCCAGCAGTTTTTTTTTTTTCGGTACAGCCCCAGAAACATTGTGCATACTGACAAATGAATTACAAAGCATTTCTGAAACATCTCTACAACATACTGCAAAGATCTAGTCTTATTTGAAGAGCTTCTATATTCTGAAGATCTCCAGTGGGTTTTTTTTTTCTTTGAAGTCCTTTTGATGCATATCTTAAAGCCGCCTATAGGAAAGAAGGGAGACCCGGCATCGGACGCCCATGTGCTGTAGGACACGTGCTCCGGCACTGCTGCCTGTTTAGAGAGACCGGGTCACTCATCTACTTTATTTTGGACCCCGAGCAGAAACCGGACCCTGTAGGATACCCACACAGACACGGAAGGAACGTGCACAGAAAACGCACCAACACACGAAGCCAGAACGAAAGCTAGTGGGCCACTATACCTCCTTCAGCTGTTTTGTTTGTAAGTCTCCCTAGTATAATCCACACTGTGATTAATGTAACCGGCTTTATCCTGTGTATAATCACACAAACCAGTGTATTTTATGTTTCATTGCAGTCCATACCTGACAGTTATGTCCTCTGTACTTGCTTGTATGTGTATTGTATACGGGCTCCACCCCTTTTCCCCATACATTCATATGTTTCGCGTGCGTAAGTCCTCACCAGATCCAATACATACTGTCGAGGGGGTAGGCCTTTGTATCCCCCCTCCCCCTTTATAATTTTAGAATTGTCCATCATGTTAAGTTATTCTCTTGTATAATGTTATTTTCCATTCATGCCAATAATGCCCAGTGACACCCATTTTATTTTGTTGCTTAATGTGTGTTATTATGCCGAAACTCCCATAGCTCATGTAGTGTGTAGAACTGGAGCCTGTACGCTACATTTACTAAGAGGAGTTCATGTCAGTTTTTACAGTAAAAGGAGAGAATCTCCAGTGAGTCCACAACAGTCAGAGTGTGCTTGACTACGAAAGAAACACAAAGGAGCAAAGGATGTAGACAAAAGATACAAACGCGGTTAAGGATGTGATCGTATAGCCGGAAGGTTATAAGCTCAAATCCCTCATAGGGAACCCTGCTCTGTTTGTGGAGATGTCATGTGCACCCGATGTATGAGTTCACACTGGCTGCTCATATAGGCCAACTATATAAATAAAGGATGAGCTGTTATCTGAAAACTTTAGTGATTGGGGATCCTTTGGTGAACTTGCATCACATGCAGGTTGTGCCCTGTCTGCGTTCCAGTGCTCCTTTGGCTCTGGTGCTGCTTCACCTGACATGCTGTGACCATACGATCCCCTTAAAGGAAGCAGTAATGAAGGCTGCAGCTCTTCCTTCATTTTCACCTTCCTCACAGGCTTATTCTCCTTCATGTCCACTTCTGGCACGAGGACACGCGTATGCTTATGTTCTGTTGTTGTTTTTTTCTATCCAGATTTAACAGCCATTGAACTTATGAAGCATGTGAGAGTAGCGCTGTACTGGCAGTAGAATTTTAAAACGAGGTGCATCCAGGTGTCATGGAAATCCACAGCAGCGAGCATCTGTGACAATCCAGTTTGCCAAGTACATCAGTAACCGGCTTCTTTTCTGTATCAGTCTTTGTGATGTGGAGGGTTTCTCCCTGTTTCCGGAGACTACAGAGTCTGGCCCAAATGCCTGTTCAGTCCCCGTTTCCCCTGCTTGGCAAGGCACCTGCAGTGAACCCTCAGAAGGCTCTGGTAATTGATGACCAGATACTTATAAGTGTGAGGAGCAGAAGACCAGCCACCATAGTCAATTGCCCCCCCGGGATGCAAGAAACAGACTTTGAGTCAAATTTACAGATGATGGCTTAAAGGAAATATGTATTTTCATAAACTGCTATTCATGTCAGCTCTAAAGATGTCTTGCCAGGGGGTATTTTTCAATAATGAGTCAGCGCGACATGTCACAATCAGTGGAGGGGGCAAAAGGGAATTCTGTGAGCCAATAATACTGGATCACCATATGAAAGCATTAATAACAGAGTATTACACAGACATGGCAGTGCATAATATAATGATAGGTGGTATTTACATAGCTACACTTTCTTTGAGTTTTTCTAATTGGCTGGTGCCTGAAGTAACTGGCATGTATTTCCATGGAAGACTTATTTAAATCACTGTTTACATCCACATATCACAGTTCCAGTTAGGTGCTAGAATAGAAGGGTGGATTTAAACCTCTGAGTTACAACGTGTTTTTTAAAAGATTGTTTTGTTTTCATCCATCCACTTTCCATAAACAGTTATCCACTGCGGCTTCACAGTGGGCTGGATCCAGTGCCAGTAAACAGAGGGCTTTCAGCAAGGGACACCCTGGATGGAACACCTGTTTTCTTTACAGATGTTAATTACAATCGGTATTTATTATCATATTACATTTAAATGACAAATTACAATGTGTGTTATGGTATTCTGGTATGGATGGAGTTCCAGGTGACAAACGTGTAGCATCATTTTTGTACATATTCTAAAGTCTTTTAAAAGATTGGCAATTAAGCCCTTATTGAGTCAGTTAAAGTAAAGAAGCTTTTCTGTATTATTCCTGTTCCATTTATCTCAGTTCCTAGTAAAAAAAAAGGAAAAGAGCAGCTCTTTACTGGCTATAGTGCGTATGGATAAAACTGGCAAAATGGAAAACAGCTAATGTCAAAGAAAATACATACTGTACACACTAATAAAGTCGTAGTCTGTTCATCCATCCATCCAGCTCATGGAACGCAAACATACACATGCAGGTAGACATTGAAGCAGAACCTTCACTGCCCAACCATCTCAATAGATTTAATAGTAGATTTAAGAAGCCAAGGACTGACGCCCCCCTCCCACAACATGGCCACAGTCATCCTGCAACACCTGGTATGTCTCCCCCCACCCCCCCCACAGCATCCCACCTCCCGATCACCATCACTGATCAGCTAGTAATGGCGTCTTTCCATTGCCACCGAGAACTGAGCTGGACCCAAGCTGCTCTGCGAACTGACGGGTTTCGGTCAGTACTCTTACTGTTACATGTACTCTTAGTGTTACATGTACTCTTACTGTTACATGTACTCTTACTGTTACATGTACTCTTAGTGTTACATGCCTTCCCAACTCCGCAGACTCCGCGGGAGTTAAAACGTTTCCTGGCAATAGCTGGTTATTATCGTCGTTTCTGCCGGAACCTTTCAAATGTGGTTGCACCCCTTACTCAGTTGCTCCCTAAAGGGGTGAAGTTTGTTTGGTCCCCCTGTGCTCCAGGCCGCCTTCGATGCTCTTAAACTGCTGCTGTTTTGGCTGCCCCAGACTTCACTAGGCCCTTCAAGCTGGAGGTAGACGCTAGTGGCGTGGGTGCCGGTGCAGTCCTTCTGCAGGAGGATCGCCCAAGACTTGATCACCCGGTATGCTATTTCTCCAAGAAATTTGTGAAGCACCAATTAGCCTATAGTGCTATCGAGAAGGAAGCGCTAGCTCTCTTGTTGGCATTGGAACAAGGGCCAGTCCCTAAAAAACAAAATATCTCGTGTGACTGACTGCAGATTGGTGACCCTGACCTCTCTGAGTATGAATTGTTTTGCAAAATTTAATCTAACAAGCATTCAAAACCATAACTGAAGCTCTGTGAGACCCTCTACAGCAGGGGTCTCCAACTCCAGTCCTGGAGGGCTTCCGTCCAGTAGGTTTTCTATCCTACCTGGCTTCTGATGAGCCACACCTGTTCTCAGGTAAATATCAGGAACCCCTGCTCTACAGTTTGCCTACAGATCAAATTTGTTGACAATGCCATCAATCTGACTCTGCCCTACACCTTTCAACCCCTGGACATCTCTTAGACTTTTCCCCAGACCCTGATAACTTATTTCAGCCATTTAACAGAGGTTTTCGTTTAAATAAAATAACGTACCTATCATTTCCAAACACTTCATCTTCAAGAGTAGACTGAAACACCCCTAATTAGTTCTCACTAGAGAAAAAAGGTTCTGAGCTACAGTGAAAATCTGACACAAGAATGTCGTGACCTTAGCAGCTAATGCTGCACAACCGGCAATGTTATTACCATGTAGTTTCCGTTAACCAGAGGAGGTTGGGGCAAAGCAACACAATCAAATAAACAGACACAATTATACGAGACGACTTAATTACCCCTTTAAATAAAGGTAATTGTGCAGCAACCCAAGCAAAAACTCCAATAAAAGGAACACAGCTAAATGAAATAATTAGCCTAACAAGGTCACAAATGGAACCAGCATCCCAAAATCCAAATCTTACCAGCAGATGATTTAAGCCTAATGAGACAATTAGTCCAGGGTCATCTGGGAATCAGAAACTGCCTCCTTCTGTTGATCCCTTTAAAACAATTGGAATGGACTTCACTGGGCTATTAAATCAAAGTGTCTGAGTACATCTCTTGCTGTTATTGTAGACCAGGCAGTGCAATAACCTCCTGGCAATATTCCAGCTAATAATATAGCTGAGGCACTCTGGGTTGTTTTTTTTTTTTACGTGTCAAAATCCAGACCAATTCTGACATCAAAGAATGGAAGTTATGGCAAGTATATTGAGGGAGAAACATGAACTATTAAGTCGGAAAACAATTTGAGCTATTGTCTAGGAGTCGGGTACTTTATCCACACCATAAACACCATGGTTTCTGGGTTTGTTCACAAACGTTTAATCATTTATGCAAATAAATAAACCAGGTGGGTTTTCTTCAGGTATTCTGGTTTCCCCGTGCAGTCCAAAGACATTTAAGTTAAGCTAATTGGTATCACTGTACTGCCCAGAGCAGAGCGGTCTCAAGTCTACATATGAATATATAACTCGGCTCGTCATGTACTCAGGTGAATTTTTCCTCGATCTTGACTCAGACTCAAACACTCGTGTCTCAAAAAACCTTCCCGAGTGAGGAACAGAAATGAAAAGTCCTCTGAGGAAATGAAGCACATAGTCTCCTTTCCTATATACTACATGACATATGGGGATCATAATCGATTGTTACATGGCTCTAATCGTGTATCGGCAGCCTATAAACAGCTTTATCCCCGCCCTCTCCCCAGGGACGGATTATGGGTTGTGTGGGCCCCTGGGCAAAACATTCGCGAGGGCCCCCCCCCCCCACCCCCACCAGCACCACCACCACCACCACCACAATTCATGGGCCCTTGGCAGCCAAACACCCTCCCTATAGGGTCAGGGGCCCTTGTAGGCAGAGGATCAAAGAATGTAGGCCCTCTAAAATAGACAAACGAAAATACATTGTTGATAAGTGTTGCATAATCCGTAATCCGTCCCTGCCTTTCCCTAATTTCTTATATTAGTTTCAATGTTTCTTGAGTAACTCATGTGGTCATAATGCTTAATGAGTTTCCGTGCAAGACATCAGGTAAAAAGAAGTACATTGTGGAATCCAAATACAGTGGTACCTCAGTTCTCGAACTCCTTAGAACTCGAATTTCTTAAAAGTCGAACCAACCAGTTTGAAAAAAAAATTAGCTAGAACTTGAACTGAATCGCAGAAGTCGAACCGTGAACGCTGACCTAAGATAACTTGTACGCGTGGGGCAATGAGTCAGTTACAACCTGACATACAACAATGTTACAACCTAAAAGTTTGCGATTTACAAACAAATGAACGAATACAGAGTAATAATAAAAATAAATAAAGGACCGCATGGCATAGCCTAGTGTTGGCGCAGTGTTGGCGCAGTGTTGGTGCAGTGTTGGCGCAGTGTTGGTGCAGTGTTGGCACAGTGTTGGTGCAGTGTTGGTGCAGTGTTGGTGCATGGCTTGTGGTTGTCACAATCTGTCGAGCCGGGACCGGGGAAGCAGGGACAGGACTCAAGCGATCGGGAAACACGGGGTTTAATTGAGAACAGGCAGAACAACACAATGACGTTACAATGACCAGACTGGGGAAAGAAACTGAAACATGGAGTAAATACAGAGGACTAATGACAACAACCAGAAACAGCTGATCACAAGGGGATTCCACATGAGGTTAACGAGGGGGCGTGGCACATGCAAGGAGCGGATCATCGGGGCTGGATAGGGGTAGTGTTGTGCTACATTCTTTATTGTCTTGGAAGTCATTAAGAAAGAAAATGCTCTTCTTGTGTTATCCTGTTCATTTTGTGTTTAAATGCTAAAAAAAAAAAACATACAGTATTTACATTAGGTGTCATTTTTTGTGGCCAGGAACCAATTAATTGGTTTTCCATTAGTTCTTAAAATTCAATCAGAACTCGAACTTTTTAGGATTCGAACCAGAGTTCTGAACGGATTAAGTTGGAGTTCTGAAGTACCACTGTACTGCAAAGCATTGTTAACTGATTTGTGGTGAACTCAATTTGTTGGGAGGCAATGGCTGGTAAGAGTTCAGCAAAAATATCTTTTATATAGTAATCTAGCGATAGCTATCCAGCAAGCCAGTCAACATCTTATTAGTTATTATTAAATATTTCAATATTTTTATTAATGACCAACATTATACTTTATTAATCCCCATGTCCGAAAGGATCATTCTTACACATCACAAACCAGTGTTTGGATTCTGTGAGGTGGTGACATTTAAAGATTTTAGGAGAGCCTGGGACAACTGAAGAACAGGGTAGGTTCAGGATTGCACAGTATCTCACATTATACCCAGGCCTGCCCTGTGTCTTGTTTGTGGGACATGCGTGAGCAGTATAAAAGTTTAGATGCAGGTATTTTCTGGTTGGTCATGCACATGGAATTGGGGTATGGGAAATTCCCAGAAAATATTGCCTAATCTTATTGAAGGTGAGTGTTTTATCCTTATGTTATATATTATATATCCTTATACTGCATTATTAAGGCTACAAAGTCTAATAAAACACTGACTATGTAAAACAGTTGTTTGTAAATCAATTCTGATATCAGCCTGGCTGGGTGATATGGTACAATATGCTGTCATGTGTTTTTCATATCAATGTATGGTCACATTTATGCAAGTTTTATTATAGGAAAGTTAGAAAGCTTATGCTGAGGTGGCGACAAAGCAACACTATTCCAGTATTTTGAAATCTTTTTGATAAGATAGGTGCTCCCCATGATACATTTCGCTGCTAAATTTCCAAAAATATATAAACCCAAAATTCAGTGATATAATGTATCAAAATTCAGTAATATAATGTATCACTTTAATATTACTGAAGCCTTGGTAAGTTCTTGAATGGACTATTAAACACACTTTAATGCCAAGAAAATAATGCCTTTAAATGTAGCAGGGATTTATTGTGAATGTGTGAAATTCATGTCTGACTTTTTTAAAGTAGGTTAAAGTTTGTTGAACAACAAACCATGTTTAGCAATTGTCCCCAGTCGCTCCCACAAGGGCCTAACGATGGTGTGATTGATCTGCTAGGAACAGAATCAAACCAGTTTTAACCTGATGAGTCATACACTACATTCTGATTTAACACATTAAACCTTAGGTAGCTACACATTGTTACTGATATGCTTAAGTGAAGTGATTGGTGCATTTTTTTAAATCAATGATGTTATATCTGCTGTTGGTAGCTACTAACTGGATAGTTGTAAAAACCATGTAATTGGTGGACTAAGGTAGAAATTAACAATGATAAATTAACGATAGCAACATTTGGAATTCTACAAGTAGAAAAAAAAATGGCAAGCAAGTGTGAATTCATTGAACATGTAATGCAGGAGGAGGGGACATTAAGTTAGCTGGCTGGGGACATTTACATTTATCTGACATATTTATAGTGAATTTAAAATGTGGATTTTTTTAGATCTATATTCACTTCAGTTTATGATTTTTATTCAAATTCATGGTCTAGAATTGAAATGAACCTGGTCCCATCTGAGATTTGCCGTCCAGACTTGGTCTTGACTCTGACTCAGTTTGAGAAAAATATGGTCTTGAATCTGAATCATCTAAGGTGAACTTCATCGAAACACTGGCTAAGGCTGGGCAATAAAACAATAACGATAATCATTTTTCCTCTATATCAATATGACAGTTACTTAATAAAACTTCAATATAATTTAAGACCTAATGTGTCTTACAAATTAAAGTAATCCAAAATGAATATCCACAGTAATATTCAGTCTGCGAGTAAACCAAGCACTAATAATCCACAGAGAATTAAAAAATGCTTGGAAGAATGTGAGCGGTGGTGTTACTGTATGGTGGTGATACTAGCACAGACTAAATACATTGGACTAATGACAATGATCAAAAACAGCTGGTAAACACGGGGAATCCACATGGGGTAGATGGGAGGATTGGATGATTGGGGCATGACAGGTGGCGTTTTTTGGTGATATCTAAAATAACCAGTTCAACTTTTACCTCAGATTTGTGAAATGTGAAATGCTGCTTGGCAAGTGTTTGTTATTTATCGCATGATAAAGAATAGTTCAAAACCATGAGTAACCATCTGGGGTGAGATCTCCAAAATCAGTGTCTCTTAGCATGTGACGAAGACTTGAGGGATATACCTTACTGAAGATGTACACTATTGTAAGAGGTTGTGGTCCAAACAATGGGGGCCACTAGCATAATGAGCTGACAATATCTATAAATTATAGCTAAGACCGGATTACAGCAAACTTCGTATCTCGGACACAAGATAAGGTGATACATAGATAAGGATGTTTCAGAGAACAACTTGGATACAACTTAAGGTAGAACTTACAAATGACACAAAATTAAGGTTTCACAGAATTTTCGCTTATAAGCAAAACTCAGCTTTTAAACTGAAAAGAAATAATGGTTATCATAAATTGTGATAATTCTTGATATTGACTGATATTAAATTATTTTATCACGATAACATTTTTGGCTGAATCTCCAAGCCCTAACACTGGTCCTTAGTATACAGCTCTGGGCCAGATGATGACCTGGCATCCTTTCCAGGATATACCCCGGCATTGTGCCCTGGGATAGGCTCCAGCCCAAGTGGGATCATAACCAGGAAATGTGGCTGAATGGATGGATTAATAGATGGAATCGATGGATGGAATTAACCATTATTGTTTGTTACATGGCTAATTGAATTATTATACTGAGGCTGTGAGCTTGGACTTTATTAAGGGTCCAAATCCATCTAAAAATTTAAATATTTCCAGGACCTTTGAACAGAACTCTTTGATTTAGTGGTTATTCTGTGAAAGCATATGTTTTAGCCCAGGACATAGAACACAAAGCCTCCAACAGTTTTTAATTTGGTGCTTTTACAAGAGGAGGTAATTTGGCCTACTTATAAAAGAGTCAGTACAGTATGTACTTTCAAGGTCACAGGCTGTTTTGGGGATATAGACCATAGAGTTGGATGGACAAACTGGGACAATGTGATATATTGCATTAACATCTGGAAATCTGATACATATTTAGTGGTTGTCTGTGGTGTGGCATATTGAAATGATGTCACTGTATTCTTTCATCTCTGAGGGAGTTTTAGTTTTTCCTTTTCCATGCTACCAAACAGCTGAATGTTGGTGGGGGGAGGGGGGTGATGCCTGGGGTCCTCTTCAGAAATGAATTGGTTCAACCCCAAAAAGACAAAACGGTGGCAATTACAGCTAAATAAATAAACAAACAAACAATTAAATAAGTTAATAAAACAACTGACATATCTTTGGTAGGGAAAATCACAATTCTTAGCCATAGTTAGCCTCACTTCAGACATGAGACAGACATGATAAATTCTGAAATGAATAGGAAATGAATAAGAGCATAACATTATTAAAACACATTTAAATCCTAGTTTGTTTTTTGTTTTAGTCTATTGTGTGATTAGTCAACAATCCTTAACATTCTACACCTACCTACTGCATCCTGATTGGAGTCAAAACTTTTGTCTCTTGGATTTTTTTATTTATTTTTTATATATATATATATATATATATACTTCCTCTGTATTGAGTGCAGCCTTTTCAATATAGAAAAACCTTTGACCGGTCTGTAGCAGGTTTATCCGCAGACAGCAATCAGTAATTTTTCAATAAGTGAAATTTAATAACATAATAGTTCATGGCTTAGACATACATTTTACATATTACTATGAATTTGTATGAATTCTGGAATTCAAATCTTAAACCGTTGTAAGCCCAGGACGTTAAACTGAAAATGATTATCATTAAGACTCTGGCTAATAAATTATAATGCATAAGCAAAACTTTCTGTGTGATGCATAAAGCTCAACTGCCGGCACACATTTAAAATGCCCATATTGTATGAGTTTGGGGGGCAGCAATTAATTAGCAAGACCAGCATTTGTTCTGTCCTGACACTTTGCACCTCTGAATAAGCGGTTTGTAGGTACCTTACAAGTAGACAAGATAATGGGTTATGTGTGCATCAGATATGTGTGTTAACACATAGGGAAAGCAAGATGTTTTGTTTTTTTTGTGCAGACATCTGCTACGTTATGTTATGTGCCGTATTCCAGCATTTTAAAAGTCACATTACAAACCATTCACACACAAAACACATCTTTTCCTGAATGAAACATCGCGTTTCTGTTTCATTTCTTGCTTAGAAGTACATAGATTCCATTTTTAAGTCTACAAGATCTAGGAACGGTATTGAAGAAAAAAAAAAGCGATTGATTTGAATAATTCAGCACGTTGTTGAATAATTGAGTCAGTATAAGTTCTTTACAAGAGAGGAGCGTAAAAGCCTGACCTTCCTTTGCCTATTGTGCGGCAAGCATGGTCCTGGATCAGTGTGAAAGGCTTTTAAAATATCAAAGTGCATCGGAGAACCAGGCGCTCTTGAGTGTGTTTTACAGATTTGTGATATGAAAGAGTTTCCTTTATCTAGCAGAAAAAGTGTCACACACATGAACACATGCATTGAGGTGGCTGCATCTTTTTATTTAAACTTAATAAAAATATTTATAAAATAGTATTTAAAATGATCATTTTACATCTATAATATATTTAACTATGCCTTTAGTTTTTTTCCATTGAATATATTTCTTTTGGTATTATGCATAAATTATCAGCAAATACTCACATGAGTAAACTTGAACACCGTGATGAAATAGCTCAACGTTTACGCCACAAACATTAAAATCAGCTCCTGCTAGGTTTGTAGATGCAAAGGGACTATCTCTAATGTCCTAGCATGAGTGAAAAATGCAAAATTTGGTATCGATTGCTCCAGATTGTTTCTGTGCCTGTGTAATGGTTTGGGCAAATGATAAATTGTTCCAATTCAAGGACTACAAATTGCCTGATGCTGGCTGCAGTAGCCAATTTCTCTTTTTGTTCTGTTCATATTTTGTCAAGAGAATTTCTCCATTCTTTCCATATGACCCTGGAACCAGCAGTGGGTTTCCTCATTTCTGTATTTCCATCTTTGTACTCAAGTATGGAGTTTCATGCTTTATCCATGAAAGTGCTTTTGAATGAAATTGTCAGGTTTTTTTTTTTGTAATCAATAAATATTGACTGCAAACAGCCCCCACCCAGCTGTAGCGGGTCACAGCTTCGTGTCTCATTTTTATACAAGTGAAAGTGACTAGACTGAAATTGTTGTATTTTTATAGAAATTATAAATGCACTCAAATTCAATTCAATTCATAGCTGTAAGTACACAAGATACCTTCACACAAGATATCTAGATATAACTAGTTATACACAGTGTAAGGTATTACAGTATGTGTTACAAATTTAATTTGAATACCTGTGAAGCAGATTATGATGATTTAGATGATTAAAAAGTATAATTAACAGCTAAACAACGTGAACATAGTAGTACTTGTCACTATTTCACTACAGAAACATGCTTAATTGTTTACAGATGTGATTTTACTCCAGTCTCCTTTCAAATCCTGTTTCACTTACTGTAGACTAATTGTGTATAAAGGATTAAAGTTAATGCATACAGGAATGACTGCTGACTTAGACCCCCTTCTCTCTGTTATGGGGTGAGCAAAATGGAAAAAATGACAAAATAACTGCATGCACTGTTTCAGAGAAAGGACCTTTATAAAATCTTCATATATTTCTAGCTATTTTAAGTTAAATTTATTTAGATTTTTTAAATAGCCTTAATTATGTAGTTAAAATATAGCGATAAGTGAAAGCACACAGATCCAGTGAAACAATTTATATTTTGAAATACAGCTCCCAATTTGTTTGTCTAACCTTAAAGTGCCAAATGTAACTGGTAAACTGGTCAGAGTGGTAAGATTAGGAGGTGAGTCTGCAGTCATACTGTATCAACACTTCTCACTAATGTGCGAAGTTTGTTTTTCAATAAAGTTTTACAAGAGTAACTTCAAACTGTGAACGCAATCACATGGCTTAAAGTACGAGAGAGAAGCAGAGCAGCTGAGCCACTGAGGGTGATTTAAATAAGTTTTTAATAGGAAGGTCGTAATTAATTTCATGACTTTTTTTCATTTGAATAAATCCAATAGGATCTGCTTAGAATGTTTGAAGTCAAATACAGCATTATATTATCATTACATTTGGCTAAAGCTAAGAATAAGATGTGCAATTTCAATGTCATATTTCAATAAAGAACAACAGCGCGGATAAAACAAATAAACTGAGGAAGAAGACCAACCAATTTTCATGTTACAGACAAATGTATCAGTCAACCAAATACATCCTCGCTGTTTTCACACTGAAAAACTGTCCTTCGGCTATGAATAACCGTCTGATGTGCAGAAACTGCTAAAGGGAGTTTAACAGTCTGTCTCCCGCCGAGGCAGCAGGAGATTGTTTGGAAATAGATACCGTTTGTTGGGAGAGAAATTCACTGCCGTCTTGCAGATCTATCTTGTCACATGTTGCGAAAGAGCTAGGAGGGAAAATCAGTTATGTAAAAACAAGAACAAATGCTTACTACACAGCTTTGTTCTGTTAAAAACAAAATGGTTAAATGTGTGAACATTTCAGGGTTTTGTATAAAAGGATAACAGAATGTTTTAGGAACATGTTTTAGAATGTGTCAAAGGAACAATAAGTAACCATGAAAAAGTGTGTAATTTGTCTTAAAAAACACTTTTTTGAGAATAAACCATGCACATTCAAGGATATTATACACTTTTCCTGCTGCCAAAATATTTTATTCCTAGACAGTGGTCTTTATAACAAGCTAACATTTAACATAGGAGAAGACATAAAATAACTGTGCAAGACATGCCTGTTTCTACTTGAATAGCATCCGATCAAGGCTGTATGCCGGCCTCGTACCCTGACCAGCACAAGCACTTAAAAGATGACCGTAATACTAAAATATATGCTGCAAGCCAGTGGTTCTCATCCTTCTTTGCACCAAAACCCAATTTTTAACATGCCAGCTCAGTCGCGATTCTATATCAAGTACAGGTTAAAATGAATGCTATGAGGAAGCACACAGAGCACTCTGCAGTTTATGTCAATCAATGCCTATCGCACAAATCTGATTGGATGTGCCGGTGAATTTTGAATTAAGCATCTGTGGTCTGGCTTCATGGATTGGTTGATTGTTCGCTAGTTTTGCGCTAAGTTAAGCATTGTGCTAAGACCCAAGACTTGTTTATATAGGTTAACTGGGCTGAGAAGTCTGATTGTGGGTCAGCATAGGAGCTTGCTGGTTTTAAAATGCTTACCCTTTCAAAATTTGCCGCAACCAAAATTTGGGTCGCGACCTATGGGTTGAAAATTACTGCTTCAGACTACGTCAGAACATTGAAGTGTTAAATGCTGCAAAATATAATAAAACTTTTCAAAATAATTCTACTGAAGACCAAATCAAATCAGATAATATTAAAAACCTTGAAAATAACATAATGGAAATTTAAATAAATTAATTGAAACACACATATTATAAACAGACTGCTTCTGGTTGGTCTCCTCCTTGAAAAAAATGACAGAGAAGGAATTACATCTTCCAGACACTGTAGTGCAGATTGTCAATTCAAGTCTTTTGCGGCTACTGACCATACTTGGGGTATGTTTCTAAAAACACAGTTGCTAAAAGATTTAGCAACTTAAAAAGGTAGAACCATGCAATTAAATGGTTCCAACTATGTAACTTGCTAACGGGAGCTTTTGGGAAATGCACCCTTGGATGAGAAGAGAAGACAGAAAGACGAGGTGTGAAGCAGCAATGCTGACTGCTGGATGTGTTTGATTTTAGCTTCAACATGTGACTGTCACTAGCTGAGCGACAGGAGGCGGAGAGGACACAGATGTCTCAGGGCAGAACGTAATGCATACGTAAAAAACTGCTTTCTGAAAAAAGGAAAAAAAATGGCTAACCACTTCACTTAGTATCACAGTGCTCCTAGCAACATGAGCTATGAAAGTCAATCAGTGGTTCTCATGGAAATCAAGGACATTTCCGTACTTGCTTATTTTTCCTATTTGACGAAACATTTGACTGTCCAATTATGAAGAAATGGAGAGGTATTGTATCTGAAAACAAAAGTCCATCACTATGAGTAGAATTTATAGAAAGAAATGCAGGCAACCTATTCTGAATCATGAAAAACCATATAAAACCCCATAAAGATAAAAATATAGGTGAAATATTGAAAAATGCCATGCAAATTAAGTTTGTGCTTCTGTTGTGATCCTCAGGCATTGCTTTTACAATAAAAAATTAAGTGTATTTCAAAATAATAGGCCAATCCAGTTCATGTCTAAACCATGACATTCATCGCTGCAAGCTCTTTTGCAGCAGAAAAATATAATTACATCATTCTGTTTACAGAGAGACTAATCAGTATCATGGCTGTTTTTGTTTTACAGCTTGATTGATCTACTGTTGTCTGAAAGTTGGTAATTGTCAATGATGAGTCTTGTCTTGATTCTCCAGAACATACTTAGGTCTCATGGTGCCATATTATTTGCTACCTGAAATGGAGTTTCAGGCATGTGGAAATCAGTATAACGGATTTGTTTTGGCTTTTTGAATAAACAGGTGTGAGAAAATTCAACTCGGGCTATCACAATCATGAAATTGTAATTGACAATTAATTATCATACAAATACTTGTGATTACCCCGCGACCCAGTAGGATAAGCGGTTTGGAAAATGGATGGATGGATACTTGTGTTTAACCATTTAATTGTCTTTTTCTGCTCATTTTATAACACTATTCTAGAGTTAGTCTACTCATTGTTTAATAATATACATCCACGTCATGAAGAAGAAGAGCTATTAATTAGCTCTGAACACTGGAAGATACAAATAAAAATTGCATTTCTGTTTGCCTTTTAAGCTTTGTAAACAAAAATTCTACAGGGCAGATATAAGAAGTTAAATGCTTAAAGAAACAGTTGTTGTTGTCACTACCTGATCTATCCCACCTGCCTAACTTTACCTCACACATCCGCACGTGCACAGGATTTACGAGCTGGCGTACACCGCATCTCATTTTCTGCCACTGCCTCATCCATTCGTCCCGCCATCTTATGGCAAATTAAATAGCCCGCATTTATACCGAGCCGGATAACTTGTCGGAAGTAAAGTAGTCTGGGCTAAATATAAGTGAAAAAAGATAGAGTCCATTTAATCTGGGGGTACCTTAAATCTGACAAGTTATCCAACTGAGCAAGGAATTCAGCTTCAAGATGCAGGCCCCTGGTGTTAACAATTCCACTGACTAAAAAAAAAAAACTGGTTTCTTTGCCTGCCATTTTAAGTGTTAAGTCTGGTTGTCTATTTCCAGTCCTTGGATAAACTCTATTACCTGTTACAATGGGGCATAGAGAAGGAGGGAAAAAAGGGCCGGACCACAGAGCGGCTCCAACGAAAGTAAAAAACCGAAACAAACACTGAACACAGGGCAAACCCACAAAATAGAGGGATCAAGAAAACGAAACAGGAAAAATAAGAACTGGCAAAAAGAACAGCAAAATAACACACTGCTGAATAAAGTAAGACAGGGAAACAAACACAGCTACAAACATGCAGCAACAAGCTATACTAGGAAAGGCTAGGAACACAAGAACATAATTAAACAAGGCATGGCAAGGGTAAACCAAAAGAGCAAAGACATAGATTAAAAAAAACAGACACTAGGGGAAAATGAACCAATTAAACAAAAGATGAGGCTGGACTGAAACTCGCTAGTACAGGGATAACAGCTTCAAAGCATCACTCAGCCCACTGAGCCATGGGGAGCAGGGAATGTAGAGAAGGGCAACTGCAAAGAGGATGGCCGGTGTGACCTGCTGGCCGAATGGGGAAAAGGCAGGCGGGACAGGGCCAGACAGGCACCGACCCTGAGAATTATCTAAATATCCCATATCTGCAATGTTAGTTTATATTTCTGTCACTTGAAATTGCAGCCATCCGCGTCATGGTATTTTGGTGAACTTATAGCCTTGTTTCAGTCTGGATGTCTGTTGTATTTTGTGTCTTTTTTAGCGAAATTTATATCACTCCAAATCAGTGCGATCAGAAAAATTGCAGCTGGACAAAATAACATGCATTTCTCTAGTTGATTGTCCTATTGGCGTAAGACTGCTGCAGCATAATAGTGGCAGCCGACAGGGACATATACGGTCACCCCGCCATGACTGGGAAACTCAGACTCAAGTGCAGGTGCTTTGAAGAACTTTTCTTAAACAGACGGAGAACACGAATAATCCAAAATCATGATATGTAACTGAATATCCCTTTCGGGGCTGGTGGAGATCTCTCACTGGCACTCTGTAAAATAAACCTGGTGTTGTGAGAAGAAACATTGTCAGGTAGAAGATCTTGAAAGAAAGAGGTACAAATCGGACACTGTGGTAAAACCATGGTAATGTCATGATGTGTAATGCTGCAGAAGTACAAATATGGACTGATTCAGAAACAGAACGTGATGACATCATTAAATGAGCGCCAGTCAAACGCTACACAGTAGAAAACAAAATGGAAGTAGTGACCGAAATATGATCTTTCTGTTTCATCCAGCTATTTTCATACAGATGAATGGAGATGATTCTAGCGATTATGCAAAACAATCACGGTCACCTTAAATAATTACAATCAAGCGATTATGTAAAAAATGTGTCAGGCTTAAATTCAATGCCGTTAACAAAGAAACAATGAGTATGCATAATTTAACGAGGATGTGAGTTACTATTAACTGCAGGGCACCCCTACATACACTGTAGTAATATCATCTTTCCACCACAAAGTTCACAACATCTGGGGCCTCTCAGGAAACACAGGGATGGGATGCCAGCCTGTCACTGGGCACATACAGTACATGGTATGGGCAATTCAGAACCCCCAGTTCACCCAGCTTCACTTTTTCAGAGTGCACACTGGGAGAACAGGAAAATTCTGCAGACATAACAGAGGCAGGATCTAAACGCCCAATCCTGAAGGCGTGAGGTACCAGAAAGCCCCACCCCACACCATCATGCCCCCTGGCATGACATCACTCCATACACACATACTCCACTCTCTGTCGACATGGTGTAACAAGTGTCACAGCAAATATAGCCTGACTGACTAATAATGATATGCCGTCACTCCTAAAAGTACTACTTTCTGTATGAAACTTTTTTTTTTTTTACCAGGTTTATTGATTGCAAATTACATTATAACTGGGGACAAATGTATGAAGAAAAAAGGGAAATGTCAATTATTTGATTTAATTGCATATCTAATCCAGCTTTCTGTATCATTTGTCATAGAGCTTCACAAATATTAATATGTGAGCTATTAATTTAATCCCCTATTGCTATTGCCATTCATAAAAACTCAAAAGTTTCAGAAGATATGGCTACAGAAGAAACCTTGCTTCTAATTACAGTATATATATTTTTTCTTGCTGAATTATCCTAAAAGCCTCTTTAGAAAACGTCTGTCTTGTGTCTCTGAAAATAACTGGTAAGCGATGGGACAATTTTCATTTTATTTTATGTATTAAAAAGAAATTCTGAACAGCTGCGTTCAGTTATTTACGGCTGAGGCTTGATTTAGATATTCTGTAGCTGTTCAGTCAAGTATAATGTTATTATTGGAGGCAATAGAATGGCGTGACAGCAAAATGATTACAAACAGATTTCTGAGCCTGTGAAACATGGCCCTCATTGCGTTTGAGGTGGTGAGAGATTGCATAATGTATTAGGATAGCACATCTTCACATGAGAAAATTTGAAGTACCCTAAAATTTAGTAGGTAGTGTGGTGCTAAAGGACACCCATCACTATAAAAGTTTCCAGCTGAAATCAGAAGATGAACTTTTCAGAAAGTTACTTAATCTATCTGTCTGTCAGTCTGTCTGTTTTTCTTTCATTTACTGGCTCTCCCATCCTACCGTCTACTTATCAAACAAAGGGGTGCTTCATATGAGCATTTCATTTCATTCATGTGAGCATTTCATTCCTTGTTTTTTGCTTTCTGCCAGAGGGGTGTGTGAGACTCTCACTAAGCAAGACCCCACCTGAGACATCAGAACCTGCAAATAAACATCAAGCAATGACACCAGACACTGCTGGCATTCTGAGTAAATTCTGTTCTTGTTTCATCCCGGTTTACTTTTGACCCTAAACTTGCACCGAAATTTAGAAATGTACTTGAAAAGACTAAAATATTTAAACAGGACACAGTCAATCTGTGTTAGACTCCTACATTTACTTTCTTGTGGCTTCTGTGTGTAGCTTTTTTATTTCTGTGCTGAATCTGCTTCCCAACATCATAAAAACTTGTAAATTCATTCTGATTTTAAAACGTATTCAGACAAAGCAATCCTTTCTTTGATGTAGTTGCAATCTCAAATCATTAGATTACCATGTGGACCATGAAAAGCCAGAGGGACATTTTCATTTTTTAGCACCCACAAGAAAGGAATAAAGCCCAAGATGATAACTTTCTCCTCTTTGGTATCAATATAAAGATCATTTTCAGATATTTTTAATAAATCATGGCATTGCACAGACTTTCCACCCTGTCAGAAAAGCAAGCCCTCAGATCCAAGAGCTTCACCCAAAACTGGAAAAACAGTAGCTATACAGCATAACAGAATTACATAAGAAAAGTCAATGTCTCATGTAAAAGAATGCCTCTTAAATGTACAAATGTAATAGATTTTTTAAATGAAAAGTAGTAGATTTTTGAAAAATATAACAGAAAACTGTCAAACACTATATGAACTCCTTAAATGAACAATGAATAGCAAACCCTCTTCTTAGATTACTGTCACAGTCACAATGACACCCTATACCAAGATGTGGGCGTACCCCTTCCACAGAGTACTAACCGCATAACGAGTAACACCTAAGCTTAATTACCTCATTTAGTCTAATAATCTGCAGGGGGTCCAAAGACTGTTTAATTCTCCCTCACAAAACAGTGGAAGGTCTCGTCTGTCTTTGATAGCAATTCTCAGTGTTTGAAATATCTTCTGGGTTTCAAGGTTTTGATTATTGCCTATTGTTCTTTGTCTAATGAGTTTTGGATCTTCCTTGTTGTTCCTGTTTGCCACTGATTACCTTCGTCTGTTTCTTTGAATTCTGTCTTTGCCTGAATCGTAATGTTAAATTCTGCAACCGTATTCCATGCAACCTGAGCTTATTACAATTACACATTAAAATCAACAAAAAAAAAAATCACCTTTATGTCAATTGCTGGAAGTGCCAAACGCTACACGATGGTTTGTCCGCAGCGTACATTTCTAAAAAAAAGAAAGAAAAATTGAGGTCAAAGGAATTTTGGTACCACTTTTATCTTTTTAAATGGTTTATAAATGGTTTATAATCTGATTATTAATTAGGTTGTAACACTGTACATCATTAGTAGACAATTATAAACAAGTTATAACAGTTCTCTTTTTATTAATGAGTTATAAGCAGCAAAAGGGAGCCTTATTGTAAAGTGCTACCTGAATTTTAGTTATACGTGGCAAAGTTTCATGTTGATCTGACTGTCGGTACAGATGAGAGGTGCTTGTGGCAGACCTTCCACAGAAAAGCAGGAGGCTCCAAACTAAGCCTCACAGTGGCCAAAAAGTGCCTTTCAACTACACAAAAGTGAAGCACACATCATCGGGGGGGCTGCATTTTTGTTTTCAGTGAAAACAGCTAGATGGTTGACATGACATCCAGGGTGTCCCCTGTCAAGTTCCCTGTGTTTCCTGGGAGAGGATTCAGTCCTCTGTGACCTTTATTCATGGGAAACGAATAGATGCTCATCACCTGAGCCCGAGGCTGCTCAGTATCATTCCATACAAGTTCTGCAGGCATAATTATTAATGAGTTGGGCTTCAGTGCACCATGGAGGCAGCGAGAATGGAATGTAATTAGTCGACTGGCAACACTGGCTGTGTCTGGGGAATTTCACAAAGTCCTCAGTTATTAGCTATCAAGAGGTCCTCGATCTCCACACAACGCTTGGTCATGACAGCACAGTTTTCTTAAAATCGCATCATGGGCGTCTACTTCCAGCCCATTACAGGCAGTGAGAAGGGATCTCTGGTTTAACACCGTGGCAGATTTCTTGTGACTGGTTTTTGAATTACTCAGAGTTTACTGACCATCTTCTCCATGCCATACTGGAGTGAATACATTTTGTCATCACAAGGTATACAATCAGAGATGTCTCCAGTGAGAGACTGACATTCAGGTTATGGTGAAATGGCCCCTGATGCAGGACAGACTGCAATCTGCCACACCAGGATTTTTCATTCACTTGGTTGATCATTGGCAGCTTTGATTGTGAATGATTGTGCTGGATGGCAGATTCACATTATATTTTGTGGATTCTCTTCACTTTGGTGTTGCACAATTTAGAACGCAGGGTCAGCCAGTCCCTGGGGCAACTGGGATTAAGAGTCATGCTCGAGGGCACAGTGATGACATCACACTAACATCCACAGGATTTGAATCGACGACCTTCTGATCATAGGCATGGAGTCGCACGCTGCCTCCAGAGAGGATGGATGACCGCCTGGGAAATGCCTCATTGCTATTTTTGCGGCTTTGTTGACCTTCCCACCTTTTTTACTTATTACTTAAGTAGCACATGGATCGATACATTTGTATAAAATATTAATTCAAGAAGCATCATTTCCCTAATTTGCTGCTGATTTGTTCAAATGGTTTTTCAGTACAAGACGCAAATGTCTTTCTTCAATAAAATAAGAGGACAATAAGTAGCCTGGGTGATTTGTATCTGTCAGATCAGCGTACGATCTATGTTCAGTGTGAGCTGTTCATATAATCACCGATATGGTGTCACACTTACACACTGATGAGTTTCTGATTGGTTAACTGCTTAGTGGGAAGCCTTGCATGTTGGTCTCACCTTTTCTCAGTGGTGTGGATGTGAAGAAATATATGTGAGTCATTAGGAAAAGGTACATTAGGTGTGGTGCTTTCATAAATTACACAATAAACAATTCCACCCAGAGCATTAAGGCTGACTGTCTGCTTCAGGTGTGTGCAGTGAATAATGGGTAAAATTAAATGGAAGTGACATATTACAGAAGGCACATGCAGGTTTTGCTCTGCATCTCAGGCTATTATTTGTTCCATCCATCCATTTTCCAAACCACTTATCCTACTGGGTCGCGGGGGGTCCGGAGCCTATCCCAGAAGCAATGGGCACAAGGCAGGGATCAACCCAGGATGGGGGGCCAGCTCATCGTAGGGCTATTATTTTTTTTCACTGTGAATTTGTGAGAGCATGAGATTTTATGGAAATGGGTAAAACTTTACTTGAGGGGATATGAGTCATGTTATAGTACATGCTTACTTAATGCATTAATTAACCAGTAACTAAGTATTGAGTACTGATCCTATGTTCATTCATCACTAACCTATATTAGTTCATGATTTGTTCGAGTACTCCATGAGTTAATAGATCATTTTTGCCCTCTCAAGTGGTCTTACCATTATTAACTAATTAGCTTAACTAATACAGTGCCTGAATGGAATACATGAACTGTCGTGATTGATTAATGATGAACAAGCCTGGGATCAGTATGTAATTAACACTTAGTTACTGGTCAATTAATGTATTAACTAAGCATGTACTACTACATCATTCATATCCCCTCTAGTAAAGTGTGACCAGGAAATGCTTTGTACTTTATATTGTGCTAACAAAAGCATGACAAAAAATACCATTTTAGGTTATAGAGCAATGTTTTAGAATTATAATTAAACAAAAAGAATATTATTTTAATGTATAGCACCTGTCATACATGTGGACACACCAAGCTGCCTACTAAGGAGAGTGATAGTGTTGCATGACCTGGCCTCCTGATCTAAACACAGCAGAAATGGTTTGGGAGAAGTTTGTGAAGGAAAAATTGCCACTGAGTGCTCAGCATATATGTGGGACGTCCTTCAGGACAGCAAGAAAAGCATCCCAGGAGGCCACCTCATGGAACTGGAGTAGAGGAGACAGTCGGGTCTGTCAGTCCCTGCAGCAATTGGAGTTAAGGGCCTTGCTCAAACGCCTAAAGGTGGAATCACTCTGCTGACCCAGGGATTTGAACCAGCAGCCTTCTGAGTCCCAACCCACAGAGCTGCCCCACCCCCCAGAAATTTTCTTCCTTAACACTTTATTGGTCAGCACAATCCATATATGTTATTTTGTAGTTTAGATGGCTTAAAATGTATTCTAAAATGAAGAGAATAGTATAAATAAACTATTGTATGGGAAGGAGTGTACACACTTTTGACAAGTACGTAATGTTTAATGTTGCTTAATAGGTTTATTAATTGAAAGCATCTTTGAAGAAAAGTGTCTTTAAAATAAATTAAGTTAAATAAATGCACGTTATGACTGGCAGGTGTTAGGATAAAGTAGGGGGGGGTAGGGCCAATCTGGAGTGGGGAAAATGAGGTCACAAGGGTATTTATTCACTTGACTTTACTAGTAAATTTATAAAATGAGGTTCTATTTATTCGCGCACTTGGACGCAGAGTCCTCAGATTACATGACCCCACCACAATGACCTCACACGAGTTTCCACTCTCCTGTCTATTTCTCAGTTAATAATGTCACAAGGTTCTGTTGGCTGTCCTCCTGGGCGGAAGTCTTCCCCTTTCCTTTGCGCATAGCTAAAGGTCATTTTATCTCATAGAAGTGACATTCGTTTTCTTTATGTAAAAGATGCATTATATGCTGTCTGGCGGCAGCATGCTAGGCTGATCAGGCCAGGCGTCTATAAATAGAGTGGTGCATAATTTTATATATACTGTGCCTTTCTCACTGCTATGCAGCAGTTGCATTGAAACAAAGAAACAAACAAAAAGTGAAGAGATTTGTCTCTCAGGAATTGTCATAATTGTACATAGGAGTGTACAGAGTACCCACTTCGTGTCTGAGCTAAGGAACCGCATTTCCATAAGGCCAATAATCGCATGAGTGTCATTTGTTGGAGGATTTACTAAAGTTTGGTAAAATACAATTTTAATCAGATTGTACGTCAATGAAATGCAGGCAATGAGAATTTCCTGACCCTTGTGTCACTCTTCATATCCGAGATGTGACCAGACTGCTATCAATTACTTTAGTTATTAAAATCATGATCACAGACTGAATTTCATCCCTCTTTCTTTAGGTAAGTTAATAACCTTTTAGATTGGGGGTAACAAAATGATTTTATGTGCATCGCAAGCTCATTATCTTATCCACTGTGCTACCTGCTTTGGCGAGCTGCATTCAGGTACTACAGGCGTGTTGGACATTCAGATTGTGGTGTAAAGCTAAATCAAATAGAAACAATCCGCATTAACATAGCTCCAACTGGCACATACACCAGAATCCTCTCCGAAAATCGGTTATGTCCAAAATATAGCTTCTGTAGCTGTTTCATCACCTTTAAACTTCATCTCTTTGGGGAAAGTATTTGGGCACCAAGTTGTCCAACATCTCACCAAGGGTATTTATATACATTTGGTCAGCCTGTTGTTGCTATAGCAGCAGCTAGTCTTCTGGGAAGGCATTACATTAGATTGCTTGATCATTGATGGTGGGAATTGCTGCCATTTAAGTTGGGTATGTGTGTTGGATGAGCAGGTCCCTTTCCGTTGAGTCTGTGTGGCCTATCACTTGCTTTCAGATGGTTCAACTTCACAGTGACTTCGCACTGGACAGGGCAGGTCTAGCAGGGCAGAACTGTGGTGAACTGACATGTGGGAAAGATGTCGTCCTATGATGGTGCCAAGTTGAATGTTGCAACCATCCATTGTTCTACTAATGTTCATTGCTGCTGCATATATATATATATATATATATATAGAGAGAGAGAGAGAGAGAGCGAGAGAGAGAGAGAGGGATTGATACAGATATAGATACGTATTGTTGTGATGCGCAGGTGAATTACAGAGTGAGGAAAGCACCTCTTTCACTAGGTGTTTCACCAGATTTCATCCCCTGTAGGATGGTCCCGCTCCAACTGCCTAAATCCCGCGCCACGGGCTCACCCTGGACCTCAGGCTGATTTAGCCAGTAAATGACTTCCCTGAGCAGACCGAGGTGCTGGTTCTCAGTCAGAGGAGGCTTCTCTTCTGTGAGATCTGTCATTCTGTCGTGATCCGTAGGCGAGCAGGGGAATGACGGAGCGAGAAATCAGGGTCGAGAAGCCGGGGAGTCAGGAAACGGGGTTTATTCCGGACAGACAGGCTGACATGAGAACATAAGAAACTTACAAACGAGAGGAGGCCATTCAGCCCATCAAGCTCGTTTGGGGAGAACTTAACTAATAGCTCAGAGTTGTTAAAATCTTATCTAGCTCTGATTTAAAGGAACCCAGGGTTTTAGCTTACACTATACTAGCCGGAAGAATATTCCACACTCCAACTACACACTGTGTAAAGCAGCATTTTCTTAAATTCATTTTAAAATGTTCTCCCGCTAATTTCCACCTATGGCGAGTTCTAGTATTTAAACTAATATTAAAGCAGCCATTTGGCTGAGCAGCATCCAGACCTGTTAGAATCTTATATACCTGGATCATGTCCCCCCTTAGTCTCTTTTGCACGAGGCTGATCAGATTCTCCTCATTCCTCTAAGACCAGGAATCATTCTTGTGGCCCTGCGTTGAACCTTTTCCAAGGCAGCAATGTCCTTCTTAAGGTATGGTGACCAAACCTGCACACAATATTCTACTTGGAGTCTTACCAAGGAATTGACTTAAACTTAAACTCTGCATGCCTAGAGATGTAACCCAACATCCTATTGGCCTTTTTTATTGCTTCCCCACACTGGTGAGAGCGGGACATGGAAGCATCAACATACACACCGAGGTCTTTCCCATAATCAGCTTCCTTTATTTCAGTGGAACCCATAAAATATCTGTACTTTATATATCTGCTCCCTGCATGGATTACCTTACATTTATCTATGTTAAATTTAATCTGCCAGGTATAAGCCCAGTCACTAACTAAATCAAGATCCCATTGTAGCCTCTGTGCTGCTAATTTAGTATCTGCTACACCACCCACCTTGGTGTCGTCTGCAAATTTAACCAGTTTACTGTACGTATTGGTGTGAATATCCATCCATCCATCCATCCATCCATCCAATCTCCAAACCGCTTATCCTACTGGGTCACGGGGGGTCCGGAGCCTATCCCGGAAGCAATGGGCACAACAGGGCAGAGAACAAACCAGGATGGGGGGCCAGCCCATCCCAGGGCACAGTCATACACCATGCACTCACACATGCACACCTACGGGCAATTTAGCAAGTCCAATCAGCCTCAGCATGTTTTTGGACTGTGGGGGGGAAACCAGAGTACCCGGAGGAAACCCCACGACGACATGGGGAGAACATGCAAATTCCGCATACATATAACCCAGGCGGAGACTCGAACCTGGGTCCCAGAGGTGTGAGGCAACAGTGCTAACCACTGCACCACCATGCCGCCCCCCTGGAGTGAATATCATTAATGTAAATTAGGAACAATAATGGTCCTAAAATTGAACCCTGCGGTACCCTACTATGAACGCAGGCCCACTGTGACATTGTGCCTCTAATAACCACCTGCTGTCTCCTGTCTGGTAACCAGTTTTTGATCCAATCTACTACAGTTCCTAAATTCCCTGCCACTTTGAGCTTAAGCAAGAGCCATTTGTGGGGGACAACATCAAAGGCCTTCTGGAAATCTACTGTAAATAATCATGTTGTAGGCGTTTTTGTGATCAATTTCTCTTGTAGCTTCCTCAAAGAACTCAAGTAAATTAGTTAAATAAGACATACCTCTCCTAATTCTATGTTGGCTATCCCTCAGAAGGTTATTTGAATCCAGGTAATGAACCATTTTCACTTGGACTATAGCTTCCATTACCTTTCCAGTTATGCAATTTAAACTGATTGGCTTATAGTTTGCTGGGTTACTTCTATCACCTTTTTTGAATATGGGTGTTATGTTAGGATTTGTAATAAATGGTGGTAAGCTACTCGTGTTCTCTACTGCGAACACCCATGTAAAATAATCATTAAACTCATTTACTACATCAATTTCATTTTCAATTATAAGACCCTTACTATCCTGCAGATTAGTGATTTCAGCTTTTAGAGCTCTTTTGGAGTTAAAATATAGGCACATAGAATAGTACAGACTTCACAAGACTTCAATGGCAGATCTGGGGATGCATGCTCTGACGTGAACTTAAATACACAAGACTAATTGGGAATAACAAGAAACAGCTGATGACATCAAGATTTCACACGAGGTTAACGAGGGGGGCGTGGCACACAAGAGGATCGGACGATCTGGCATGACAGATATATATTTGAGGATGGTTTTTTCTTCCATACCTTAAATCTGTTATTCTCTGTTATTTGCTCTCAGTACAAATGTAGCGTGTACAGAGAACCATTCAATGCGGCTTAGATTTCAAAAGCTCTTGTGTTCGATAGTCTGCCATCTTCAGACATCCTTTGAAATTCCAGCAGGCTCAGCCGGCAGAACGAACTTCACACGCATAAAGGAGACAGACTGGAGACTGGAACATTATTTTCTGCAGATGAAAAGATGCTCCGTCATAGATTTTAAGTGCCTTTTTTACAGGCAGTGAGAAGGTATCCCTAATTGCAGTCTGGAGGTATTCAAGTATAGTGGCGCAAGTTGCCCCAGACAAACATTATACTTGATAGCAGCATTTGTTGCAAATGTTACATCTCATTTTTTTATCTTCTGGTTTGAAAGAGCCACTGAAACAGCCTTAACATTTCTGCATGCTTGGGCATTGTTATCATGTGTATACAGATATTTAAAAGAACAACCAACCTGTAACAGGTACAGTTGATCTTCAGTTTGGCTTTCTTAGATTTCTGATCTCTCTTTACCAGGCATTGGTTTGACTAAATGATGAACCCCATGCAATTTTATTGTGCTTTAATTACCAACTTGTGTTATACTGGTCTTTTAGACAATTTATTATGGACTATGTCATCAGAACAGTTTAAGAAATGACTTGCTAATTAATGTATTGAGTAGATGGAAACTAGTTTACAGCAGCTGAAAATAAAAAAGGGAGTAACAATAATAAAATCAATGAAAATATATAGACATGCTCCTCACTTTGCAATGCGTGTGACTTTTTGATATATCAGCTTTATGATGTTGAAATAGCTATGCACAGTCAATAGTGGTCAGACTTTGAATTTCAATCTGTTCCCCGGCTAGCAATATGTGGTACAATACTTTAATCTGCTGCTGAGCGACAGCATCGTCCAGCCAGCCACGATTCCAGTCTCTGTAGTGACTGTGAGCTTAAACATATCATACAGTGTTTCACAATGGTATTTTTGATATAGGAACATAAGGCTGTTTTAAGTTGAGAAGCATTTGTATGAGGTAGTTATAAATGCCATTTTGGGAGAGTACTATTTAACCAATGGTGTAACAGTTACAGTATTATAATATAATGAATATATTTAAAATCTTTCCAGATTTTTAATAATTCATTTGCAAAGAGCTAAATATATACATTTTTACAGTTTTAAATCTCTGTCAAGAAAAATATGTCAAAAATTTCAAATTTTTGTGTGTAATGATTTGTTTCAATCCTCTAGGTACACATAACTGTTACAAATTAACATCCCATCCATCCATCCATTTTCCAAACCGCTTATCCTACTGGGTCGCGGGGGGTCCGGAGCCTATCCCGGGAGCAATGGGCACGAAGCAGGGAACAACCCAGGATGGGGGGCCAGCCCATCGCAGGACACACTCACACACCATTCACTCACACATGCACACCTACGGGCAATTTAGCCTCAGCATGTCTTTGGACTGTGGGGGGAAACCGGAGTACAAATTAACATGATTTATAGTAATATAAGTGTTTAAGCCCATGCAATATAAATCAAAATGCAATAAATCCTCCTGTCACATAATGTGAAGTAAAATATATTACATTGTATCTCAGTCAACCCAAGGTCAATCTATTGAGTAAATGGTTTAGATTTAAAGCAAGTGTTACTTAATATCACACCAAAACAAACTACAATTTCATGCAGGTAAAGAAAATGCCACCTTTCTCTAGAGCATTTTTATTCTAGTATATGCATTATATTACTATATAATCTGTTTTAAATTGGCATCCCATCCAGGGTGTGCCCCTTTGTCCCCTGTGTTGCCTGGGATGGGCTCCTGGTCTCCTTCAACTATGAAGATACACAGATGCAAGATAGATGGATGGATTCATTGATAGACTGATTGATAGTTGCATTCATGCAATTCATATTCAGACAGAATTAAGATAAGCATAACTCACACCAGGAGACACGATTTTACCAAAATGTAATAAAAAAAGTCGTCCATCCATCCATCCATCCGTCCATCCATCCATTCATCCATCCATCCATCCATCATCCATCCATCCATCCATCCATCCATCCAGTTTTGCACTTAAACTGGCATCAACTATTAACAGATACCCACTGAATCACTGAACCAGTTGGTTTAAAGATTTAGCAGTGGATCTAGCTGTTTAAGCAAGAACTTTTAGTATCAAACTGTGTATTGTGAACATTGCAATAAATAAGCACCTCTGACTAAGCATGTACATTAGTCACCATTCAGGTCCAGCACTGTAATTTCTAATGCCAGTACGTTTCTGTTTGGGCACAATCAGCATGTGGTCCTTCTTTTTATTTGGATTTTTCTACATATGCTCTGTTTTTCTTCTACGGCACAGAAAGATGATTAAAAAATAAATCTATAATTGCCCTGTGGTGGAACGGAGCCTTTTCTGTGATGTATTCTGCCTACAAAATATACTTTCAGTGACATACCATTTCACATGGACAGAAAATACGCTTGGGAATGCTGCAAACACTGCAAATCTCATTTTCTCTCACTTCATTTACATCCATCCATTTTCCCACTGCTTGTCCGTGACAGGTTTCCAGGTATTCTGGATCGTGTACCGCACAGCATAGGGCATGAGAGAGGGACACACCTGGCATGAGATGCTAACCCCTTGCAGGGCAAATTCACAAACACTCACACTACCGACATGTTACAGAATAATGTTCTTCTGGGAGGGGTCAAAACAGCTTTCTTGAATAGTTCACCCCATTGTGTTTTTGTTTAAAATTTAATTCACAGACATGTTATAAAACACTCATTATAATGACTAAAATATATATATATATTTTTTTTACAAACATTCCTACATTACAAACAATCTAACTACTTGGAGACCCTACCACCTACATATTGCAGACTGTAATATCCTATTACACAGTAATACCCAACATATCACCAGAGTATTTTCAAGCTGGCAAATTAACAATGAGGCTGTGAGACGTCCCTTGTCTCTGAGCGCTGTCTTGAGACTGTTGTTGGCTAAAATTTGTCACGCAATCTGACACGTATTCCATAACGAGTGAGAAGATTACCAACTTCCATATTCCTTTGCTGCACAATTTATCACATCAAGGCTTAATGATATTGTTGTTTGATGTGAAAACCCAAGTAATTATAATATCAAGCTTACTTCAATGGCTTTGGCAAATGAAGAAAGAAGAGAGGTGTTTTGAAGGGTTGCCAGGCAACTACGGTATAACAGGGTCATGTCTACTACTCAAGGTAAATTTAATTGTTTTCATGCATAGTTATTGACTTTTGACTGATTTCATGCTACACGAGGCCAAGTCTGTGACCGTACTTTGATGGACGCCAGAGAAGCTGTTGCACCTGAACTCCTGAAAGACATAACAAAACAATTAAGTGAGACTGACAAGCATACTAATGATGGTATTCTCAGCTAGCTTCCAGTCACTCATCCTGGGTGCAAGGCTGGGGCACACCATGGTTGGGATGCCAGTCCGTTGCAGGGCACATACACAACAAGAAATCTGGACATGGCATTTAGCTGCTTCACTGGGAACACGGCAGGTATGTAAGTGTGACCGCAAAGCAGTACAGGGGGAATATGCAATTTATGCATCCCCATATTCGTGCAAAAAAATAGTTGCTTCACAAGCAATATCCTTACAGACATAAATGTAAATATACGTTTCTATTTATAAACTTCACTTTTATATTGCTCTAAATAAATTTACACAGACAGTATATTTTTAGCAGGACTATGCTTCATCTCTGCTTCTAATGATAAATTGGCAGAGCAATGCTGTTTCATGTTTCGTACCATTTTAGAAAAAGGTCTTTTAAATTTTGTATTAAATTAAATTTCTATTCCGTAAAACAGTAAAGCAATCATCCTTCAATTACTTATCTGTTACAAATTTGCTGTGAGCCTGGAGTACAGTATATCCATAAGGAATCACAAGGCAGGGGACACCGTGGATTGGTTGCAGGTTCATAGCACGGCACACACACACACACACACACACACACACACACACACACACACACACACACACACACACTACAAGCAATGACCATGTGCCAATTAACTCACACAACACAGAGAGAACATTCAGACTACAGTCAGACCCCAGCCCAAAGAGTGGGAGACAGCAGCACTACCCACTGAGTCACCTTTCCACCCTAAAGGAAAGAAAAATTGGAGGAAAAGAATGAAACATCATGTTTGTTTTGAACTACCTGCTGTCTAACTGTCTATAGCTTAATGCCTGCTTGGGTTCTGCGCCGTCAGTGATCAGTTGAGGGGTAACAAAAGGGTATCACAAGAATAGTTTCCACCAGCAGAAAATGCATTTATTTCAACCTATATCAGTGTACAGAACATTAAATCAAAGCTTATATGATATAAATGTCGTGTGTGTGAAATGGAAGCTGGATTATATCAAAGGTAACACGCTCATGGTTTCTCATAGCTGCCTTTATGACTGTCATCACACATCGATCACATAAATTATGTAAATATGGAATATCGAAAGCATGCCTTGTCCAACTATAAATAATCTCTGCAAGATATAATATGTATAATGCAAAATTTTATGGTATCCACTATCTTTTTTTCTTTATAGTAAGTTACATTCACGTTGGGTCATGATCAAAGCATGCTCGGTTAGATCAGGTGTCGGACATGAAAACGAGCAACTGCATGCTAAGATGGAGGAATGGAGAGATGAATAATGTGGTCCAGGGCAGGTGGGATGTGGTGGAATACGAGTCTCGGGGGATAAAGTGGCGTAGGGGGGTGGGACTCCTGTTTCACAACCTGTGTTTTCAAAGCCGAGATGACAGGATCCAGCCTAGAAGAGGCGGCATTACTGGAGCTGACAGCTACACTTCTGTTATTCTACAGTATATAGCTGTATGCAATATATATATATATGGATATCAATTTATCTATATATGTTGTGTTATATATGTTGTGTTTATTATTTTTACAGTTGCGACCATATGTAAAACATTTTGGGTACCCCTAGCTCCCCTGTGTGTTAATGTTTGTACATTCTCTATTTTTATTTATTAGCTATCATTCTCCTTTTCTCCTCTCTCGCATGTGTTGCACTTGTCTTGTTTCCTACCTCTGCACTTTATGTATATACTCTGTGTATATATACTGCACTGTGGTCCCAGGGAATGTTATTCTGTGTCATTGGATGCTGTGAATTGTATATAGATGGTATGACAACAAAGAGGCACTTGACTTGACTCGACATATGTGCATGGAAAAGCTCAGCGGGCAGCCCATTCCAAAGACACGTGTATTGTGATCTAGAGAAGGTGTCTGTTTCTGAGATGCTGGAGTAACCGTGTCTGGTATCGACAATTACACCACACTCAAAATCATTTAGATTATGCTTCTCAGCTGGTGCTTCTTTACCGTCAGTGATTCTCTTGACCTTGTCTGCATGCTATGTGTATTGAATTGCAGCCACACGATTCGATGAGAGCAGGATGTTAATCTTAGCATGCAAACCCTTTGTGACCTGTTCAGTATTATGTTGAAATTCCTTATGAGGGCATCTGTGAATAAGTGCTGGACAAGTATCAATGTTGCATGTCACAAAGGTTAAGTCAGATATAAGACCGGGCAGATTATTGAAATCTAGCATCTCTGCACACATATGCCAAGTCCAATCAGCAGAGGTGTGCTGTTCGTTTTCAGTAGCACAAAAGGAAGAGGCTCAGAGGCTAAGACTTAGGTTTACTGTATCAGTTGTGCTCTAGGGTGGAATGAATGAATGAATGAATGAATGAATGAATGAATGAATGAATGAATGGACTTACCACAGGTTCTTTGCCTGAGCTTGACCAAGCAGCAGCTACAGCCAGTACCAGTCCAAGCCAATATGGCGCCCTAAGCGAGCATCAGTGCAGGCACCCCCTGTCCAAGGCGAAATGAAAGTGGCTGGTAAGTTGGTGCCCCACTCAGCAGCAGGTGCCCAAGGCAGCCACCTATGCCACTATATGAATTAGCGGCCCCTGCTAACAGCTGTTTGAACAGGCATCAGTGCCTCTGTCCTTTGTCTCAACACCAAATCAAATTTGTTAAATGAGCAGCTAAATGAGTTAGCGATCTGTACGCCCCTCCCCTCCACCCCCCATTCTTTTCCTCAATTTCCAGTTGCATTATGGCATCGTGTAAACATCCCCATCGATCATTGTCTTTGTTTTTCCAAGGACTGACCTTTCAGACTTTGTATGATATTTTTCCTAACAAGCAATTCAAAAGGTTATAAATAAATATAGCCTGATACATTTATATTTAAAAAATGCAATACAAATGCACATACCACATATTAATTGTCAATCAAATGATACAGTATTAATTTTCTAAATTAGTATTCTTTGTACTATTCATGATAATTTCATTATTATATGTTTTTTCTTGGTAACACTTTATTTGACGGGGCACAAATAATATAGTATTAAACTATTACTGATGTATTAATTAACCACAAACTATATGTTATTTACATACTGATCATTAATCGTGACGCATGTTTTATGTTAAGCAGTTACTATATTTGTTCCATATCTGTTAATTCTGTAAACCACTGTGAACTACTGAAGGAGCCACTGAAGGAACAACTCATGAATAAGGCGGATAAAACACTGATGGCATAATTTACAACTAAAATTGCATGAATTAACAGAACTTCGTACCCTTCATTCTGTATCTGTTTTTTTTCACACCCACAATGTAATAATAATAATAATAATAATAATAATAATAATAATAACAATAAAATTCACATCCCTTTATTGTCTTGGCAAAACAATTCTTTTCACTATGATTCTTTATTGATTGTTGTTTCTGTTCTTGCAGCCATTATCTGTTCTTGACAGAATTATTACTCACAATACAAATAATCAAAAGCATGTTGTTGCCAATGGCAACGCAATGACCAGCTAGGGAGTCCTGTGCCCTGAAGACTGTGGCTCCGATTCTGATCTCAGCTATGTGTGCCTGGAGTCTCTATGCTCCTCCTCTGCTCATGCAGGCTCCAGAAACCTATGATGGGCTGGACGGATGCCCCTCAATTCCAAATAGATCATGATCATCAGTGGCTGTGTCCTGTTCCAGGTTTCACACGCTTCACTGTGACCCTGCAGTAGGGCAGAGTTTAGAGGGGTGGTTGTGGGTCAGTGGGTCTGCATGCTGTACTTGTAATCCAGTGATCTTCAGTTCAAATCCCATATCTGACAGACTGATGTCACTGTTGAGCAGGGTCTTTAACCTCAATCGCTTCAGGCACTGGTTGATCCTGCCCTCTCAGTTCTGCATCACTTTGGACAAATAAATGTTATATCAATGTATGAACAGATCTCAATGTCAAAATGGGACCTATTTTGACTATTCATTCTAATCACACAAATACACAAACCACTGGAATGTTTCATGAGGCTGCTTACTGCAAAGTATATTTTCCTTGATTATCCTGTAATTGTACTGTATCCTACATTTGGAACAGAGGAATAACAGCATTGTATCGTTCTATATGGTTGTGATGTGCCATTTGTTTGATCCCTTTCCAGAATGTTCCGCAGGTATCGTCTTTTCCCTGTATGCGGATCTCAGCCAGAGCCTTATAAGTCCCAGACCACTAAAGGAGGTGCTGGTTAGTTAAACAATGAAGGACTCACAACAAAGTTCACAGCGGCTTCCGCCCCCTGGGTTTCATTGTTATAATTGTAAATTTTCCAAATTAAGCAGGCATACATTAGCATGTTTCAACACGAGTGCCCTTTCTAACATCAAAGAACAATTACACACTTCTGGGAACGTTTTCAATTAATTGGACTTGGGCGTATTCTTCTCTGTTTGTCCCTGCACTTCACTCATGTCATTACCTCTGTATGTCTGGAGGGCTATGAAAGATTTGAAAATGAAACGGGGCTTTAATCAATTTCAATACACCCTTGAATTTATTGTAATGAACTTTTATGTTTCTGCTCGCCATCGCCGATCCCAGTGGCCCTGTCTCGTTAGGGCTGCTTCATTTACAAACAATTTCAAATAAAACAAATTAAATAATTAAATATTCTCAGATGAAGGTTTCTTAAGACCAGATATTTATCCACAAAATCATGTGTAATATTTCTATTGCAAACCTCTTAAAATATCCTCAAAATGTGTGTATCAGATATGGCATGGATTTCCCCGGGTTAGGCAAAGCCAGGTGCTGAGCCCATTCATTCGTGCCTTATTACTGATAATTACGCTGAACTTTGGTAGCTGAAGAGCAGAGTCACTGCAGAATCTGCTTTGAAAGGGTTCAGAATATAGTTATAAAGGATTACTGCTATTACAAAAATTATAGCATTATGAATGTGATCACTTATTGAGAATTTCATTCAAACGGTTGCCAAAGTTCAAAATGCATTAATCCTTGATAAAGTCTTCTTGTGTGCTCTGAGAAGAATTTTCTTACAGAGGTAGAACACTGCCACTCAAAGGAAGAGTAGAGAGGATCACTTAATCTCTCACTATCATTGGCTTATATTGTTGATCCTCTAATGATGGTCAGATTTGCACACAGGTTGCGCAAAGTATAACAGGCATCTCCAGAAGTTCCACCATAAGTATCCACCATGAGCACCACAGTCAGCTGCTGCCACATCTTCAAACCTTAATAAAAAACTGTCATCAGTACAACCTCTCAGCACCCAGCATCACTGGCCCTAATGTTTGATTGCATGTTGATGTGACCTGCACATCTCTGCTTCAGTTGCTTGCCAAAACAGGAATATGCAGCATGAGCATATGCAATCCACATTGACATGCTATGGTATGGTGCTACCAACTGATCCTCAGATTTATAACAGACAATGAGGCTGTGTCCTTTCTGAGCCAGTTTGCTGACATCAACACAACTAACGGTTCACCAATGCATTTTGAGAGCGGTATTCTGATTTATTTTGCCTTGATTCTTAACTGATGCACTAATTATTTTGGTACCATGGGAGGACTTAGCTGAAAAATCTCCCTCTAGACCAGCAATCTCTGGGATTTGTAGGCCTTTCCAAGGTATAGGGCCTGGGATGGGGGGTTCTGGGGCAATTCCCAGGCTGCAAAGATAAACATAATATGTAGGTTCAGCGTGATATATACTTTTTCCTTGACTAAAGTATTGAACTTGTTTTGGGGGTCTGTTCATTATCATTTGTCATCAACTCAGCTGAGGTATAATAATTGAACATCTGCCACCAATTATTGATACAGCACATAATATACGAATGCTGTTAACATGTAAATTAGATCCCGGGTTTTATTTCTAATGGAACGCTTAGTCTGTAATGGCAGGAAATTGCATTATGAAATGCTTGTCGGGGACACAGAAACAAGTTCCATTATTGCTGGGAGACATGACAAAGGATGTTGGCATTTACAACATTAATCTCCTGTTGTTCGGGGCGATGCGTACTGTTGGTTGCTGTCAGATGTGTTACAATGCCAGCAGAGCTTCCTAACCCCTTAATGATCTGATTCTGTAGTTTACACTACAGTAGCTGACTGCTGTCCATTCATCTCCACCACGTATGTGCTGTGCATCCAATTGTTAGCATTACTATTAGGCGTGCACAAACATGTCCACCATTCAGCACCATGCAACACGGTACAAGAAAACTGAAATTGCGGGGAAATACACACACTTTTTTTTATAGCTATTTCAATACGTAGAGTTATAATACAGAGTTTATATTCTATGTTTTATCCGTCTACATTAGTTTTTTTTTTGTTTTTAGATTGTTTAGTGATCGTTCACGCATCAATTACTTTTAGTTGGTTGGAAGACCAGAGTAGATGAATGTAAACATACAGACTGGTCAGTTTGCATTTTTTCTATTATGAAATGAATCAATCAACCTTCCATCCAATCATCCATAGGGTTGTGGGGGGAGGGGTGGTAGGGTAAGAAAAATAAGCATTCCATTTTCTAGTAAATATATGTATTGCAGTACACTACTTACTGACAGGAAGGATGCATATAGTATATTACTGCAATTTTTTCCTATTCATATTACTAACATAGTTATATAAAGATCGAACATGTTTTTCATGACCATAAATGTAATTACTGGACAGGGAGAGGATCCAAATGCAGAGACAACAAGTTTATTTACAGAACTGTAGTTCACAGACAGGTAAAGGGTCGAATATCAGATAAATCCACACTGTGATCCAAATCCACAGCCCAAACACAGGCAGCAGTCGATACAGGAAGTACGGGGCAAATAACTGACCCCAAATCATTAGACAGGACACAAGCCAGGAAAGCAGGCAGGAGTCACTCACAGAAAGCAGCCAGTTAGCATGGTGGGACACTCAGTACTCCATAACGAGGTAATTAAACCCGGGTGCCTTTATGCTGTGCTATTAATCAAGTTTATGAGCTACAGGTGTGGTTCAGTATGCATGGGAGGCAGAGTGGCAACTTACTGGGCGTGGCTGGGATAGACATGTGGATGGACTTCATATCTGTAGACCCTACATCTTGCTGTTTACTCCATATAAAGAGGTTTTGCCTCCTCCTATTTCAATGGTGGAAGACGTACAAGCAAGGAGATGCTAATTTTGGTATGAATGTGCCTTTGACAGGGGCGGCATGGTGGTGCAGTGGTTAGCACTGTTGCCTCACACCTCTGGGTCACAGGTTCCAGTCTCTGCCTGGGTCACATGTGTGTGGAGTTTGCATGTTCTCCCCATGTCGTCGTGGGGTTTCCTCCGGGTACTCCGGTTTCCCCCCACAGTCCAAAAACATGCTGAGGCTAATTGGAGTTACTAAATTGCCCGTAGGTGTGCATGTGTGAGTGAATGGTGTGTGAGTGTGCCCTGCGATGGGCTGGCCCCCCATCCTGGGTTGATCCCTGCCTCGTGCCCATTGCTTCCGGGATAGGCTCCGGACCCCCCGCAACCCAGTAGGATAAGCGGATTGGAAAATGGATGGATGGATAGATGGATGGATAGAAGGATGGATGGATGTGCCTTTGACACAACATAAACGAATGACTTTGTTAGACTCTTTGTAATGAAGCAGTGTAAAGAATGTGCAATAATTATCCATTAAGCAATGGCAATTTCTGGAAAATGCTAACATATTTCTCTAGGCAGACTATAATGGATCATACTCTACTTGGTCTGTCCTAAGGACAGACGATAGCAGTTTTGTTGCTGACCGTGCTATTAGACTTGCTCTTGAGAAAATCATAGTTATGTCCTAGTCTCTGTACAGCAAAACTGTCTCAGCAATATCCCCAAGAAAATGAATTATTGATGCTTTTTTTTGTAGTGGGGGAAAAAAAAGTGAAAAACCATGCTCGACATACGTTTTCTTTATTTATTGAAGCATGAAAATGAATACCCTCAATTGTTGACAGATGGTGCCTTTCAACAAATTCTGCAGCAAAACTTGTCTGGTCTTGCCACAGGTTTCCTTGTTATATAGGTGTCTAGGATGCCAATAAATAATGGCAATGCCCTTTAGCCATTAGACTGTGCAGGTGTGCTTTTAAGACTTTGTTGGCTATTTTTTGACATGCTATGAAGAGAATGACCTCATTCCAAAAGCAATGGCTTATGCTAATGTTTCTTTTCAATGAAGCCTTCATATTTCTCTCCATGTCTAATTAGGAATTTGCCAGGTTTTTCAAAAAACAATTCATTGACCATTGAATTGACCCGTCTTACAGCTCTTTGCAGCATCTTGCACTTTTTGATTGGCACAATATTGACAAATCACTGACTAATCGTTGCACTTGGATTGTATTATTGACCAATTTTTGTACGGCAGCCTTCTTTTGGAAGAAAAGATTCTCATGCAAGCACGATGCACTTGGTGCTTAATGCTTATGTGCGTTCAATCAGAAAACTAATGCTGATGTTTATTACCTTACGGAGTTTCACTGAATGATTCTCTAAAAGCATCCCAAAAACCCCAAAAATCAATATTTATTGATTTGACTTTTTCATGAATCTCATTTATTGATTAATCTCAGCTTAATGTTGTTGTAGAGTATAATAAAATATTGGGAGCCCATTCATTTACTCTTATCTGTGGTCATTAGCATTCAGTTCAGCTAAGTGTCAATTTAAGGAAAGAAAAGAAAAAAATATGCATATATATTTCTATTTGTATGTGTGTGTATTTATACACACACACACACACACACACACACACACACACACACACACAAGCATACATACACTCTTTTGGGTCTACCAGTACTATGCAGCATATTCTCCTGCCACTGGATGCAACTCACTACCAAACTGTGATCAGTTGACAGTGCAGCTCCTCTCTTGGTCACCCTTGCGGCAGGTGGTGGGCTCACAGGAGGGTGGACTTTTGTGAGGGTGTTACCCTTTCAGGTTATGCTCAGCCAGGCTCAATGGGTAGAGGTCCAGCCATCAGGCCCTCGCCCAAGAGCTTTACCCCCAGGCCTTCCTCCAGGGCACGGCTCCATTCTTCCCGATCAGTGTGGGCTCACATTATCCTTAATATTACGCATCATGGGGGTTTTCTGAATTGCACTTAGGGCTCTATTTTTCAGCTTCGCAAAGCAGGATGAAAAGTGGTTTTGCTAGCTTTGTACCAGGGCAGTGGTCGTTTTCACATCATGTGCACAAGTCATCATAATAGTAATACCACTCGTAGGAGTGGTGTTTTGATGAGGTGTGGCCGGGTGCATTGTTGGCACATTGCTATTTTAAGGCAGCGCAATATCATCGCGTTTTTGACCAACAAAAACCACGCCTGCACTCAGTGGCACGTTGTTAAATGGTATTTAAGCGACTCATTTTAGAAACGTGCGAGTGCACGAGGCTTGTTATTGACGCAAGTATGTGTTTGATGTGCTAATGAGTTTTTATTTTATTTAAATAAGTTCTATTATAGAGTACATCTGGGAAATATATATTAAGTAAAGAACAAACTGTATAATTAGAAAATCTTTCATGTTCATTAACAGGATTTTACCCATGCTGTTTACAGCAGGGGGGAGAACTGTTGACCTCAAATGGGGATATATTCAGGCGATGGAAGAAGTATTTCAAGGACCTTCTGAATCCCATTGATGCGCCTTCTATAGAGGAAGTAAAGCTCAGAGATGGAGGTCACTGAAGTAATCGGAAAACTCTTCAGTGGTAGGGGTCCAGGAGCGGATGACAGTCGCCCGGAGTTCTTGAAAGCTCTGTATGTTGTTGGGCTGTCTTGGCTGACATGCCTCTTTAGCATGTTGTGGATAGTACCTTTGGATTGGCAGACTGGGTGGTTATCGGAGGATGTGTTCCAACTTCAGTGGGATCTTACTCCTCAGCCTCCTTAGGAAGGTCTATGCTGGGTTACTGGAGAGGAGAGCTGACCCGTTGGACAAACCTCGGATCTAAGAGGAACAATGTGGATTCCATCCTGGTTGTAGAACGACGGACCAGCTCTTCACCTTCACAACGATACTGGAAGGATCAGGAGAGTTTGCCCAACCAGCATACATGTCTTTTGAGGACTTGGACAAGGCATATGACCATTTTCCTTGGGGGGATCTGGTGGGGGGGGGGGGGTGCTTCAGCAATACGGAGTCTATTGTTGCAGGCCATGTGGTCCCTGTATAAAAGGAGGAAGAGTTTGGTTCGTATCACCAGCAGTAAGTCAGACTCGTAACGGTGGGTACTGGGCCCCACTACGGCAGCCTTTTGTCACCAATCCTGTTTGTAACTTTTATGGACGGAATTTCTAAGCACAGCCAAGAGACGGAGAGGATCTGGTTAGGCGACCTCAGGATTGCTTCTCTGCTTTTTTTTTGGCGTCATCTGGCTGTGACCTACAGCCTGAACTGTGTTTGTGGCTGAGTGTGAAGGGGCCAGGATGAGGATTGGCACCTCCAAGTCTAAGGTCATGGTTCTCGTTCATGAAAAGGTGGATCGCCCTCTCCTGGCGGAGGATGAGTTACTGCCTCAAGCGAGGACTTTTAGTATCTTGGGGTCTTGTTCACAAGTGAAGGAAGAAGAGACCTGGAGATCAATATGCGGATTGGTGCAGGACTGGCAGTCGGAAGGCAAAGCTATTGATTTACTGTTCGATCTGTGTTCCTATCCATTTCTTTTACATGCACAAGCTTTGGGTAGTTAGTGACCAAAAGAACAGAATTGCAAATTCAAATGAGAGAGATACGTTTCCTTCATAGAGTATCTGGGCTCAGTCTTAGCGATATGCTGAGGCCCTCTGGCATTCTGAACGCGCTGCAGTGTGGAATAGTTCGACATGGATTTCACATATGAGTCACAAAATTTTTGTTTGAACTCCATAGCATAAATGACCAAAAGCCTGAAGTGAGACCGAACAATTGTGCTCTCAGTTACAGATCTGACCTTCCGGAACATTACTGCCTCTCATAATGAATTCTAATTAAATGACATCCATTGCAGCAGGCTAGACCGTAAGTTAGAATTTTAATTCTGGTGATACTTGCATTAAAAAAAGCATTATATTGTTATGCCTCAGTTTCTAGCATAATAAACACAGAAAAATACCATGATATCACAACCAAAATATGCATTTCAGCTAAAATATGTTTTTAACAGGCTAAAGTGTGGTGGAGTAACTGAAATACATTATGAGTCAGCTCACAGGACACCCCAAGAAGTAAAATAGATGGTGTGTTCCAGAAAATAGACCAAAGTTATCTGGTATCGGCAAAGTGGAACCCAAAACTATTTACTTATACTGTACCTACCGCAGAACAAGAACAAACCCACCAACCAGACTGTCACATGTATTTGCATTTTCATCAGAATAAAGGCAAATATATGAAGCATCACAAATTATTATTTTTATTTAATCATTTACTTATTTTTTCTACTCCATTAGTAATTTTCTGACTTACCTACAAATTAGACTTAGAGATCTCATTTGTATCCCAGGGTCTTTATCAGTGTGTGTGTGTGTGTGTGTATATATATATATATACACACACACACACACCGATGAGCTATAACATTAAAACCACCTGCCTCATATTGTGCGAGTCCCCCTTGTGCCACCAAAGCAGCTCTGATTCATCGAGGCATGGACTCCACAAGACCTCTGAAGGTTACCTATGGTATCTCCCACCAAGGCATTAGCAACAGATCCTTTAAGTTCTGTAAGTCGTGAGGTGGGGCTTCCATGGATCAAACTTGTTTGTCCAGCACATCCCACAGATACTCAATCAGATTGAGATCTGGGGGATTTTCAGGCCAAGTCAACACCTTGAACTCTTTTTCATGTCCCTCAAACTATTCCTGAACAATTTTTGCAGTGTAGCAGGGCACATTATCCTGCTGAAAGAGGCCACTTGCCTTTGGGAAATACTGTTGCCATGAAGGGATGTACATCCACATGAATGCCCAAATCCAAGCTTTCTTAGCAGAACATTGGTATCAAAAAACTACCAAAAGTCTTGTATTTTATTTGGTTACTTATGGTTAAGGTTATCATTGTTGGGATTAAAGTTTTCTCATAGAAATAAATTTACGGTCCCCACAAACGTGGGTGTGTGTGTATGCGTTTGTGTATCACAGACCTTGCCATGCACATTTACACTAGGTAGTCAACATTATTAATGTCATGTGGGGGTGATCATACTGTTTTAGGTCATTGGTGAATATATATTTAACAGCAAGTTTATATTTAGAAAACACAGAGGAACATAACACATATTCAAAAATGTTGACCTTCCATAGACTTTGAAATCACCCATAATAACAAGCTTGCGTTTGTGGGACCCCTCAAAACGTTATACTGTAAAGGGCTTATCATTTTCACTGTCTAAAATAAGAAACTAATAATTGTGCCATATTTCTTCTTTATTAATGTCAGGCTTAAGGTCAGATATTGGATGTACATGTGGGTTACACTGGAAAGCCAAATGTAGGTGCTATTCAGTCTTCCAGAACACTTCCTTTCCAGGACAGGATATCAATCTAACATTGATGTGAGTTTGCTGACCTTCATTGGCAAGATAAGGATAAGAGAACCAGAAACCTTGTCTTTAGTACCATCCCTTCTTCTGACCAAAATTAATTTATTTTAAATGCATGAGCTTCTAAACATTTATTACAATTTTCACCAGCTTTCTTATGTGTTTCAGATTCACATATAAGTCTTATATATGAACAAGCAATTTGGCCATATTGACTCACATTCTAAATATAATGAATATTAACATAAATTAATATCAATATTTTTTGTGCTCAACTTTATGTAGTCATCTTGTCTGTGTCTTTGTGTTTATGTACTTCATAATCTCTCCAAAAATGTGAATTATAGCTACGGCATACATTAATTCATAAATATTGAAATCATGAAAGATCAGAGAGGCAAGAAAATATAGTGATTGTATTATTTGATCCTATTTTGGTACACTAAAAACAAATTTTAATTATTTTATCAGTTAAAACTAGAGCTACAATTTGTTTTTCTTCAGTAGAAAATTGGACTTCTGTTTCATATTTGTATATTCTGTGTGTGTGCATACAGCATAAAAATGTAAATGCATTATATAACCTGGTTGGGAGGTTTGTTGTGGTCTGTGATTGGTATAAGTAAATGCTTTTTGGGTCCCACAATGATTTATTTTCTGGAGAAGGCCATCCGTTTTTGTATTGTGAGCTTCATTATAACGTATTGCAGTTAGTCGATAACATTTCAGCCTGAAAAAGATATATTTTAGCTGAAATGTGTATTTTGGTTGCGATGTTATAGTAATTTTCTGTGTTTGTTAGGCCATGTTGTTTGACCAAGTTATTTGCTCCCAAAGATAGAAACTAAGTTATAACTTTTTTTTTTTAGTAAATTTAAATGCAAGTTTCACCAGAATTAAATCTCTAACCTACGGTCAAACCTGTTGCTATGGATATCATTTAATTAGAATTCATTATGAGAGATGGGAACGTTCCGGAAGGTCAGATCTTTAACTGAGAGAACAATTGTTCCATCTCACTCCAGGCTTTTGGCCATTTATGCTATGGAGTTCTAACTACTTTTGTGTGACTCAAATATGAAATCCATGCTGAACTATTCCACTATCTTAGCTCTATAAAAAAGGATCCATTCAGAATGAGATATGACTCCTGCTATTTAACTCTAAATAGAATAGGATACTGCTTTTTTCTATTATTTGATAGATATTTAATTTTTACATCTCTTACTTTTTATTATTCAATAATACATTTTCCTGTATTATTCTTTTTGATGGTAGGTCTTCTCCATGGTTTTCCCACCAATGCTATATATGGTTATTTAATATATGAATAAGTCAGCTAAGCCTAGCCAGAGATGGAAAATAAAAATGGTAAAGTGGTCCTTTCAAACAATCCTGCTTCATCTCCAGAAGGGGCTGCAATGAGTGTAATTTACCTTTCAGTAGCAAATTCAATTACAAAGACAAAACCTGTTATCCCAAGACTGACCCCTTTCAACAGAAACACTTTCTGCCTAAATTAACTGCTGTATTGATTTCGGATTCTCACTTTTAATCTGCATGTGTCATTGTTGTTAAAGTATTATATAACTCAGTTTTTATTAGGATTAAATAATAAATCAGACAAGCACATGAGCCATTTTAAAGACTAGAATCTCTCTAGCTGATCTACGATTTTGTCAGTTTCATGTAATCTTTCACAGAAGAGTGAGACTCAGATATTTATGTTACAGGCTTACAGGCTACTCAACCTAAAATTCTAAGAAATTTTTCTTGTTTATTATTAATCAGAAAACGTGCCAGTTTTATTAAAATTTGATGCAGAAGAGCACCTTTCAGCTTCAGTGTTTGCGTTACTGAAGCATACAGCAACATGCACTCTTACAAATAAACACACAAAATGAACAGGTAATTTTCAGGCGGACTGGGGAAGTCACCTCTGTCCCAGTCCTGGGGTGAATTTTATATCCCTCCCCTCCAAAATACAATGGGAAAAACAAAAGAATCACAAGCGTAACTCTTTATGTAGGGGAGTTTTGCATTGATTTCGCAAGCTGCAGCCATTGTTCAGCTAGTCGATTATGACTAAGGGAATCCAAACAAAAAAACATAAAAATCTTAATCACTATTCTTAAAGCTACTGAATCTTGAAAGACAAAATGAGATAGAGGCTTGTGTGTATGAGTATGTGAGATAATATTAAATGACATCCAACACATCCTCTTCAGTCACCTTAAATTTCACAAATAAGTATTTGCTGCTGCACTGAATTTCTGCTTGTGTCTATATTGCAGGAGGGCCATTCCAGGTACTGTCAGCTACAATAGCTTCACTAACTGCGGTGACAAAGGAGGACTGTCAACAGCATGACACTGACACCACTGCTGACACGGAAGTATAGTGAGTATGACCGAGCAGCTGTTTGCCACTGCGCTGCTAAGCTCTAGCATCAACCCCCACTACTCAGAAAACAAGCACTTATCCTTTGTGTGACAAAGAGCATAAGCTCTTTCTATTCCATACAAATATGGTTACATATTGGGCAACCCCAAAATATCTATTGACTGCAATACATGAACTTATTCCTACAGCAGAGATTAAATTACATGGTACATATAACATGCCTTGTCAGAAGAAAATGCACAAACACATGCATCCATCTACTGCTTTGCCTAGACATGATATGGGAGGGGGACATTAAGCAGGAGTACAACCCAGGCTGGGGGCCAGTGCACTGCAGAGCATAAAGAATCATACGCTATGCTGCCCTACACAGGCAAAACACCGTAACTACGCTGACAATGGAAATTGTGAGAAAGAGACTGTCTTGCCTTGGTTTTAAGTGTAGATTTTGTAGGTACTGTAATTTTCACACTCTGTTTTCTTCGAAACTGAAGATGTTTTGTTAGAAGGTAAAACAAAGCCTAAGATACCCAACTTCAGTAATAACTCCATTATTATAATATATGCAGTAGGCGTGTAACGGTGAATCGGTTAAAAATAGTTGTAAATGTATGAACGTGAGATGGCGAGCGAATTTGAAATTGAGGACCCCCCAATCTTAAATCGGCGGTATGGCAGCATTTTAGCTTTCCGGTAATCACAAACTAAAACGGCTAGAAAAGCACAGATTATACAAAAACTGCGTGCAAACATTGTAAAACACTGATAACATACACAAATAGCATGACGAACATGCTTCAGTATGTCCGCCGGCACCACAGTGAGCTCAATTCACCACCGCCAGAGCGAAGATTATTAAAAGGGCAAACCACGCTAAAAAGCTGCGCATGCAAGCCTTAGTTTATTTAGTAACGCTTTATATTAAGTGCACCTTCATAATGCATTCATAGAACATTCATAAGCAGCATGCAAGTATACCTTAACATCTTAACATCCCTTAACAGCTTTAATATACATTAATAACAAACATTACATCCCTCCATCCATCCATCCATTTTCCAAACCGCTTATCCTACTGGGTCGTGGAGCCTATCCCGGAAGCATTGGGCATGAGGCAGCAAACATTACATGATTATACAATTATAATGTTTGTTATTATTATATAATGTTTGTCATTAATGTATATTACAGTTATTAAGGGATGTTAGAATGTAAAGGTATACATGCATGATGTTTATGAGTGATTTCTGAATACTTAATGAATACATTATGAAGGTGTACTGAATGTTTTATGAATGCAATATACAGTAAAAGCATTATGAAGGTGCAGTTAATGTAAAGCGTTACCGTTTGAAGATTTTTTTTTTATTTTGATTTGGGATTTTTTTTTAAACAGCATTTTTTCTTCAATTTCAGTTGCACTATGAAGAAAAGGGCACGTTTTCCACAGTTTAGAAAGATAAATAAAGGAACAGTTTTGAATCAATTTGTCTGCAGCTCATTCTGTTAAAAAATCATGAGGATATCGTATCGTGAACTCAGAATCATGAATTTTATCGAACAGTGAGTTGAATGTATCGTTACATCCCTAATATGCAGTTATGCTGTCTGGCCTTTGTATGGCAGTATGGGCAATATGGAGAGGCGGGTTAACCTAACTGCATGTCTTTTTATTATGGGAGGAATGCTGCATGATACAAGGGGAACATGCAAGCTCCACACTCACAGACAGTGAGGAGGTGGGATCTCATCTGCAATACCCTGGAGATGCGATGAAACCCACTGGCACCATAAAGACAATTAAAACAAGTAAATGCTTTTCTGTTGTCATGGATACTGTAAAGAGTATAGCCCAAACCAGGAGCAAAAGTAGCCCAAAATCTAACCCTTCAAAAACGTCACCCCCTTAAAATGAAGCAATGCACGAGTTAATCTTTGAGGATTTCACCTCATTCACTGCGTTTATGGAAGTATGCTCAGCTACACAGATACTGTAGCCATCCTCATCTCTTTTCATTTGTCCTCATCAGAAGTCACACTTCTGATGGGCATTTTGAATGATGTTATTTGTGTGGAACTGGCTTGAGTTGGAGCGCATCTTGTGTGCCGCTTGTTAGTAAATGCATGTGCCTTCAAGTATTAATGATGGGCTCACAATTCAACTTAACAGTATTTACACAGTGCCTTTGATTTTTCAGAAGGTACCAGAGCAATCCGCTTCTTCAAGAGAAGGTCTGGTTCCCATTCCTTTCTATAAGACTTTGCATATGCTGCCCACTTTCCCATGGTGAATAATGTAGTGTGATGCTAGTTGTCAATACTGCTCACTGGACAGGGGTGGCTGCTATCAACAAAGTGTAAGTGATGCTGTTGCTAGGGGAAAAATTGTGGGGCATTTTAAGCATTCGCCACGTGCGTATCATTGCTTGGAAGATATTCAAACTGAACTGCAAATGTCTCAAAAATGCTTAAAACAGGATTATACAAACGAGGAGGAAAAGCACGTTATGTATGTTTCTAGTAGCCTAACTAACAATGCTTTTTTGGCATACATTTCATCTATATTTACTAGTTAAAAAAGTATAAATATTTACATATCATATATATCAAAATATTAAAGTAGACATAGCTCTTATATTAGAATCTGCCTCAGTATCAGCAGTTGTGTATCGGACCTGAAAAAAATGTGCATCAGCTGTATCAGGCTCCAACTGTCAAATGATTAAATTGTCAAAGAGTTGGACTCACGGTACTAAAACTGCTCTGTCTTCTGTCCCTGAGACCACTGGACAAAATGCCACAAAAACAGAAAAGCATCGTGTTGTGGGACTACTGTCTAGTTGGGTGACTCAAGGATGACAAGACAGTCTTATGAGCAGAGAAATGGATAAACTAGAAACAGTACATGGGGAGCAGGAGACACACTGCTAATGTGGCAAAGTGGTGGGGGCCCAATGGCCCAACAGTATACACTGCATGTAAATAGCCTGACTACACCACCCTGAGACTTTCACCCAAGGACATATTTACCAGTTAACCCAACACAGTAGGTCACTCAGATTAATTCACCAAAAGAGACAGAGGCATGTTTCCAGGTACAAAACAGAATTTATAAACAGATTAATTCTATGAAAAACAGTTACATAAAACAAACTCAACTAGGCGGCACAGGAACTAGCACTGCTGCCTCATAGCAAGAAGGTCCTGGGTTCAGTCCCTGGGTTGGGTGTAGGCTCTGCTAACCCCAGTTGGGATTAAGCGGTGATGGATGGGAACTCCACCCTCGATAGCTCTTACTAATCCGCACACCAGGAAGAGCGAGGTAACAGGCTGGATTTGACTGCTAGAGAGGTGCACTCGCCCGGTAAGCACACACGTGCTCCGAAACAACCAAGGGCACTTGAAACACTGCACTCTAATACGATGGTGTCCTAACAAACCACCGGCAGCAAAGATGGAATTGCATGCAGGGCTTCTGCCACGACAGTGACGTTTCGGAACACAAACCAAATACAAAATTAACGAGGGAGCAGCATAAAATGGGCACAATACCGATAACATTACAAAGAAGGAAACATGGAGGTGAACGTGCGCAGACGCCTAAACGACAGCGAACACAGCGAGAGTAGAATTAAGCAGGAGCAAAACAACAGTGGCTGGTCTTGACTTCTAAATCCCCCTTGGCTCATCCCTCGTTATGCCTGCAAAAACAGAAACACTCAGCAGCAGTTTACAGCTAAGCAACCACATAAAACAGTACCTGAAACTAACCTGCCAGTATGACATACATACTATAAATTATATTAAAATGGTTATACCTTAGCAGTCGACAGTCCAGCAGTGAGTTAGGGGGCGCCAGTAATCAGGTGGGGCACGTAACCACCCGTTCCGTAGCAGCCAGGAAACGAACAGCACAGGGGACAAGCTTTGAAGCTTATGGACCCACAACTCACGCTGCACGTCGGCAGCCGAATGATGGCAGCGGATCCTAGGCGCCCAAAAAGAGGCACCAAACAGGCGGCCAGCGGAAGCCTCCCCTCCTCCCAGCAGACGCTCAAGACCGTGGAGCCCCTGCTTCATATTCAGTGCAAGGACAGGCAAACCTCACTCAGAGTCACGGTGCAGGTGTTACACTGCCTGGCTTCTCAGTCTTCTGGTCAGAATGTTAGTAAGTATTTCAAAATTCTAGCCGTTTAAATTTAATATCGTTTTTACATTTAGATTTTATTTGTTAAGAGATGCTTTTAAACAAAGCAATGTACTGTACAAAGCAGAATGTCTCTGAAGCAGTCAGAGGTTAGTGGCCTTGCTGAGGGGCCCAACGATGACATGACTCAGCCAAACCTGGGACGTGAACCAGCGACCTTCCGATCACAACCAACAGAGCCCAATGAAAAATGAAACAGAATTAAACAAAGGAATAATAATAATAACCATTCACTTAGGTAAAATGTCAATATACATTTAAAGGTAAGTTTATATGCATATGCTGCATTAGTAGTTTGTAAGGGTAATGGGCAAAATTCAAGGGCAAAGAAAAGAAGGCCGACTCACTCTTTTAAATGTACGGATGGAATTGAAATGTTGAGAAGCTCCTTGGCTTTACACATAGTTTTGAAATATATTCTCCCACTTTAGTCAAACCATTTCCTGGTATAGAAGGATTATTGAAATTACTCTTGTCATTCTTCAATAACGAGCTAATGTATACTGTATGTTTAGATCTTTTAGCAAGATGTGTAATTAAAGTGAAACATGGAAACGGACATTTTTCCACTATATTTGCACGTTAATTAGAAGTCTAAATGTTTTCTCAATACCAAAAAAGTGGATAGCATCGCTAATCAGAGCCTATTCCCTGGACGTCTGTCCTTTTCTATTGAGCTGATTACTTTCTGGTCGACAATGGGTTTGTTGCATTAGCTCCCTCTAATTAGCAGAAGGTGGTAGAGCTCTTTGATCACTCGCTCGCATGCTCCGAATACTTCAGAGGCGCCTTTGAAGGCAGCCAGGGCGGCGAAAGCTTCTTTCTGACACCAGCGAGTTCCCCTCCAGGTCCCTCAGAGCAGCTCTGCTTTGCTCACACGGCGATCATCTGAGTGCTGGCTAGCTTGTCCATCATTACAAAGATGAGAGATGGCAGGTTGCATAGGACATGCTCATTTTTAAGACGTTGGGGTCTTGAATAGAGATAAGTGTTATTGGCTTACATGGTTACAAGGAGTGGTACCCTTACTCTCCCCCAGCCTGGGGCAATCGAACCTCACCTGACCCCAAAGTTAGATGCTCTGCACACAGTGCACAGACACGCGAATTAGCCTGTCATTGATACTGACCCATGCCTGCACCATATCTCATACTAATCTTCCTGCAGTGAATGCTCCTTTGCTCTCGATCAATAGCTTATCAGGTGAATTTAGGGATTCAATATGTACCCCAGTTTTTGAAATTTGAAACACTTATTGCTAGATTGCAATTGTCAGGTCTTTCTATGGACTCGGAAAGTTGCAATTGTGAGAGAATGTCTATGCTGAACAGATTATTGATCTTTCCTTGGGTTATTGGTTTATAGAAGCTATGTCTACATTAGTCGCATTATGGATTGCGTTAGTTGCATGACAGCTATGCAACATAGCTTGTCAGGTGAGTTTATGTAAATAGCTGATCAGGTGACCTAAGGGATTCAGTATGTATTCCAATTTTAGAAATTTTTTAATTACAGTACATATTGCTAGACTGCAATCTCCAGGTTCTTCTGTGGACTGCAAGTTGCAGTTGTGAGAGAATGTCTTTCCTGAACAGATCATTGATTTTTCTTGGGGTTGTCAGTTTTTAGAAGTTATTTGTACATTATTTGCATTATTAATTGCATTAGTTGCATGATAGCTATGTAACAGTTGAGTTCAGTGCTGGGATACCTGTTTACTATATGTATCTAATAATTAGGCAGAAAAACAAGCAATGCCTGGGTAATCATACATAATTCCAGGGTGAGAGATGACCAGCCATGGGTTTGCTGGTAACTACCAAACCAGATGACCTCTGTGACCTTTTGTATCTTCAAATCTTTTAGTAGCTATAGTTAGTGGTTTAGCTGGGTAGAGATTAGAGAGGTTTCTTCTCCCTTCAGCTTGCAGGGCATTTATTTAGCTGTATTTAGAGATTTTTAGTTTCTTTATCATAGTATAATAAATGTATTCAAGAACAATAACATTATTGCCCTAAAATTAATCGTGCTGCTTCAAACAAACAAAAAAGTATTCCTTAAATAATTATCTGTGGAATAACAAGAAAAAAAAACATATTTTTGATTGTTTATATGCAAACCTACTGTCTCTATTGTTTTCTCAGTGTGATTGATTATTATATATTTTTAAATATACTTATTGTAATGTACAGCTTTTAAACAAGGAACAAAAACTGACTTAATCCCATAACGATTTAACATTTTGTAGCCTGTTGAATATGCTAAAAATTAAAGAAATTGTATAGTAATATTTTTTATCTTTATAAAAAGGCCATAATAGCTTCTTTTTCTGCTATTACTGTTTACATAAAATTAAGCACATTTATAATAAATTAGTTCTGTCTTTTATATGATCGTAACTAATGCATTCTCTGATTTATGAATTAGCTTAATCAAATGTCCCAGAAAAAGCTGAAATTTCCGTCTTCTTTATGCGCTGACCTTAAACTGCATTATCAGGAGGACACTGAGACGAACAACATCAAAGAACAGAAACAATAAGTTAGCATAATGTATTATAACATGCCGTCACAGAGAGTGGCAAAAGAAATAAAGACAAGAGGTAAACTAAATGAACAACCCTTTGCTCACTGACAGCAGCCATGAAAGCAAGCCAGAATTAGATTGAGCATTTGCTAAATTAGATTAGTGCAGAGGAAAGCATTGATTATTATGGTTGACTTACGATTATGTTGATTTATACTGTAGTCCAAATCAGCTTTTTGGTGTATGAAGCACAGAACATTCTCACAAACATGTACTTGGAAGCAATAACAATCATTTCAGCTTCATTATTTGACCAAAACACTTAATATTTTAAGACGTCGCTCTTCCCCCTTTAGTCATGCCCTGTGATTCTTAGGATAGTCTTTAGATTTGCAATCCTCTGCTGGGTAAACTTATGGAAATGATTTGTATTATATTCATATTTCATTTGTGTCATTTTTTGGAACGACTTTTATGTTATCCGAATTTTACTGAATTCAAAGGAGAGACAATAGTTTTGTTATTTGAAGTGTGGAGTATTGCCACTAAATAGTAAACATTATGGAATGTTATGTGCCCGCCTCTTCCCAGAAAGTCCATCCATCCATTTTATGTACCAGTTTGTGCCATGCAGGGTCATGGAGGTCAAATTGTGATTATATAATCCTTTTCAAATATAATTTATAATTTGTATACATACGTGGTTCCATTGAAGTCCAAGAGCCACATCCGTGACATTAGAAAATTGCGATTTCACCCTGGCTGGCATATATCTGAAGATTTTTATGTAATTCATTGCTCAGTCTTGTCTGACTTTGAACATACCTTTTAGTTAAGCTAATCACTGACATTTGCATGTACGGCCTTCTGCAGTACATGGTCAACTTCCAATGTATCTGTCAATATTCTAGCAGAGCAATTTTCTGGTAACTGTTTCGTCCATAGAGTTCAAAATAATGTGTGACAGTGTATGATGTGTATCAGGACTATACTAATATAGCAAATAAAGGCAAGCTAATTAATTTTGAATTTCTTAATATCATACCCAAAAAGGTCAGCCATTCTTAAGCGTGTTTTTTACCTCAGGCTATAACAGCTAATGCACTCCTTGCTTATGTTGGGGGATATGACAGGTAACATTCAGTCAGGAGCGAATTTGAGACTAGTAGTAAAGTTTATACCTGAGTTCATATTAATCCATCTAAACTAGGATTAAACTCCATTTTATACATTAAACCCCATTATTCAAAATATATAGTATAGCTGTTGTTATTTAAAAAGGAAATGTTCAGTTCTTAGTTGTTATGAAATTATATTCATAGGGATTACAAAAGGTGTTGTTAGCTGCTGTCTATATTCTAAAATGTATTATTAATTTTTCACGCACCTCAACTGTCTACTTAAATCCTTGGTACAGGGTGCTGCTTTAATAACTTTTGACTTTTTTCTGATCTTGACAGCATTATTGCTTGCAATACAACTAATCAGAAGCCCTTCTCTGGTGACAGGAAGTCGCTGTAGGCCACCCGGAAGTAGCCTGAGGATTGTGGGATTGCTTCTCACCAAAGCTGCTGTGTCTGTTTGTGTGTCCTTCCTGTGTTTATCTGTGCTTGCTACAGACAGTCCAGTTTCCTCTGGTGTATTGGTCAGGTCGTCCTCCGCTTTATAACCTGCACCTTTGGGACAGACCCCAGGCTCGAATCACCCTCTTCTGAAATGGTGCTTATTGAAAGTGCATGGATACTGTATACACTATATAAGTATTAATCCTTCATTAGACACACTGTGGTCTTTTTTTCATCGATGTATTAAGCTACAATAACTCAACTGTGAGCATTAAGGTGCAAAAAATTAGGAATAACAAGTAAGACTGTGGTTGATGACCTGGACTAAAATGTTGCAATGCTGTAGTGCTGTATGCACTATGAGGAAAATTGTATTTTAGACATTAAAACCCTATTTTTCAAATAAGTATTCTTGGTTTTGTTCTGGGGCATCGCAATGGCAGAGCAGTTAGGCTGATGGGCGTCTCTGGTGACCCTGACCATGATAAGAGCTTAGAAGATGGATAGCTGGATGGAAAGATTATGTCTTTAAGCATAAACAAACTAGAAGCATATCAATGACAGACATCCGGTCCAGGGTCTCTTGATGTTGTCTGGCATCCTGACCAGGATGAGCGATTAAAAGATGGATGGTTTTTAACAACTCTTTACTACATGTTGAATTTTGATGTGAAATGAAACCATGTACCAGTTATAAAAGGTCAACAGATCTCAACAATATACAGTCACGTGGGAATGAACAACAACATAATTTAGTTCTGATCTATGATTTATTGTGAAATAGGCTGAGCTCAAATCCATTTAAAATTTCAGTTATCCGCTATTGCATCTTCTGTGGGGTACACCACTATTGTTAATGGCATAGGTCACTACACGTCCATGTTATATTGTAAGTAATGTGACTTTATTCCCTTTTGCCTAGATTACAAATATCAAAAGAAACGTTGTGTATGACACAATTTAATATTTTTGCAAATCGAACTGACCTTACGAAACTTTTTTTCAGTTTTTAACAACCCTAATCAGTAAAACACAGATGCCAATTAATTAAATGTGTAATTACTAATTAGTGACTTACATGCATACATGCATATACCTGTATACATACATACATACATAAATAAATATTTTGCAGTTAGATATATTCTGGTCCAAGGTGACTGTGATGTGATTTATTTGTTTATTTGAATATTGGAAACGCAGTAGCCTCATTTGCTGATAGGTACGTTCATCTGTAAAGCAGTTCAATATGCACTTTAATGAATCTCTTAACTTACCTTCTGCAAACAGCATTATTTGAAAAATTTTGATCAAGGTTTGTTTAAGGTTTATAGAAGTATTTAATTACTTAATGCCCGTCATTGCCCAAGGGCTAAAACAATAGGTTTTGTGGAAAATTTATTTTGCTATGCACACTGTTTTTCCAAAAGACCTGCTTTTCAGTGCCACAGCTACAAGACAGCCATAAATAGCAATAGAGGAAGAATTTCCCTCATTTACAATACTGCAAATAAATTTATCGTATTTGAATTCAGTCCATTTATTATGCTGCATATTTCCAAAATGACCCTTTACATGAATATCATTAATAAAGAACTAGTTTCAAATTATAAACACAAAAGCTTGGCATTTTCCAAACAGATGTGAATTATTGGGTTGTTTGGCGTAATTTCCATCTGAAGCAGCTTATTATGAGGAATCAGACTAGGCTCCTTATCTTTAGTTGGCAGACTTTCTATTTTTGAAAAAAAGGGAAGAAAAGAAAAGTTTAATATTATGTGCTGTATTTGAAATTAATGTGCAAAGCTGCTGCTAGTTTCCAGTATGAGGTATAACCCAGAAACCAGTTAGGATAATGGTTCATGGATCGGAATCGTGACCAACAAATTTCAGACTCCTGGTCACTGAAGAATCTTCTTCAATTGAAATGCCCTCCCTCAAAAGGAGGTGTGATCTTTTCCTTAGCTAAATGCTGCAGTGTGCCATTGTCAGTGGCTAGTTAATTGCTGACATCTTACAGGCAAGCTTTTATGCACCTAATCCAGATTTGCAAGTAGAGTGTGATTTGAAAGAACTCTGTCAGAGCCCATCCAACCATTCTGAAAGCAGAGAAGAGACAGGAAGACAGGATGTCATAATGTCACCTCAAACAATCTCAGCCTTCCTGGATGACATTGTTAATTAGGAAGAGATCAGCTCCTCTAATGCCATTAGTGTCATAAACCTGATCCACAAACCTTTAGGCGAGTTACTCTCACCTGATATTGACAGCTCCTCCAGAGTTTGACAGTATATTTGGAAACTATCAGGAATATTTTTAAAGTAGACCATAACTGTGTGGTGCGTAAACTACAACAGAGAGTAACAGGGAGTCGACTCCCAGTAAAATGTTGTAGAATTGAAAACGCAGAAAGAATTGAACCCGGTGACCACCCGACACAAATCTTTGAGGCACTAACTAAGCTTGAAGGGAACTGAGGTCAAGGCAACAGAGCTCCAGCCCCCCCATCTTACCACTAGTGCTGCAATAGCTGTGATGCTAATTGAAAGGTAACTTCTCCAGTGAATACAGCTGCACCGCTCTGCTCAATCCTGACAGATGTGTGCTGGCAGCGGGTATCGGGACTCTGCTACCTGCACAGCAGGCCCATGGAAGCTTGTGGTAGGTATTCATGATGTATAGAGCATGATGGCAAACTAACTGAAAATTGTCCAACTCTTAATTCTCTTACCATGAATTCACGCCTCAGTTAACTAATAAAATGACAATAAAAATCAGCACAAAAAGAAACTAATACTGCTATAGGTCTGTCATAATTAAAAGTATAATAATAATCGTTATCATTAAAATTTCTCTCAGTCATTAGGTTTGATCTATAAATGTAAAGTTAAAGTTAACTTACTTAACTGAAGTTAAGTATCATTATAAAGCTATTTCTTGTCAATGTGTTTTGATATAACGCATGTGTAACTCTCTATGTGATTGTGTGGAGACTTATTTAATTAACTTCTTTTATGTTTCTATTTTCTTAACTCTTACGTTTCCTTGGTTATTTAGCTTTACTTTGAGATTAAAGGGTTAAAATTTGTTTTGCTCTGAGTGAGCGGATTGGTCCCTGGTCATGCGAGGGCGGGAAAAAGGAACAGCGAGAGACGGACTAGCGGGAGGGAAGAAGAAGAAGGGAGAGAGAAGACCCTGCCTGGGAACGTATTCCCAAGATGAAGAACCGAGGCAGATAATCTGGATAACTCTCCAAGTTCCTGGAAGCTTGGGATTCCTCTGGCACTGAAAGAAACTCCGAAACAGGCCTTTTTCCTTCTGTATGGACATAGGGCTGCATGCTTATTTTTGAGTTTTGTAAATATTTGTTATATTGTTATCACTGGGGTTGGTATATATGAATTCTGTAAACTCCCTTAGATTGAATTATTATATTGTTTCTATTACAGTTACAATATCTGGGTATGTTCATTCATTGGGGCGTCAATTGTGTTTTGGAGTGAGCTTTGGGTAGTGAGGGGGGTGATACAGACGCGAGGCTGGTGTGGGGCACACCCAGGGCCCCTTTCCTATTTGTAGGATGGATGGATGGATTCATAATAATAATAAGTATCATAGTTGTATTAAATACTCGAACAACCAATAAAATGAAAGGTACTTCAGAAAAAGCCAGCCTTGCTTCCTGATGTTGTCATCATACGGGGTGACTCTCATCCTAAACTTGATTTGAACCTGTGCTTAGCTACTCTCTTTCTGCGACCGGTAGACTTTCAGAGGCTAAAGCTTGGCGAGTGAGACGGCACACAGTGGGAACTGTCACTCTGAATCCCCCCACCGAGATCTGCAGCGCTGTAAATAAAAGTAATGTCACACAACACTGACATATTACTGTAACACCCACTTGTCAAGGAACTCTGGGATGTGATAACTTGATCACGGTCGCCTGGAGGTCCCTGAGCACGGGAGGCATCCTCGGCTGAGCCAGAAATTAAAAAGGGAATATGTTTCGTCTCAACGCGGGCGTGTTACACCGAGCGCCGAAAATCATCGGCTCAACACAACGGGCTCCCAAGTGTGTCTCTGAAGATCTGCACGCCGAACGTGCACTGACAAGAAGAAAAATTAAAGAGAAGCTCCGCAGGGTGGAGGGAGCTGCTGGAAAATGATGCGTTTTATGTCAAACGCTGTAACTGAGAGAGATTTTTCTGGTCATGAGCAAAAAATAAAGAGTGACCTGCCCTGCCCAGGCAGATCGGCGATGTCCGATCCTGCGCTCCCAACATCCGTGATGGACGCGGCTTTCTGCCAGGTTCTGCCATTTCTTGAGCAGCTCCAGACAACCTCTACCCCCCTGGTGCCCCTGTCACTCGAAGCGGGGGCTCACACAGACCTGCATTGCAGAGAAATGCAGATCCCCCCATGATGAATACCAGTGAATAGGAGGCCTCCTTGTGCATGCTGGCATTTCTCAAAATCTGTCAATTTCGTACCACCTCTGCATTAATTTTATAATTACTAAAATATTTTAGAGTATTTAATACCCACCTCCCCAAGAACATTTCAAACTACTGTTTCTCAATGTGCAATAGCTACAGTTGACCCCTGTCAATGTTCCACATGACCTCAATTAATTTGGTTTGATGGATATGTATTGATATATAATATAATGTAAAATTCCTCATATTAGTTATATTTCCATATAATTTTTGCTCATTTGCTTATACAATGTTAAAAAAATTTAAAAGCTTTTAGAAATTAATGAAACAGTGTAATTTAAACAGGCTTAAAAAGACTTAAATTGAATTAATATAAAAATTTGTTTAGAGAAATCAGCCTTTTAGGTATTTAGAACTCATCTTATTCATTGGCGGGGTACAGAACTTAGTTATTTAAATACTACAGCCAGTTCCTGCGCACTGGGTCAGTGGTTAACACTGTTGCTTCTCGGAAAAGGGTTTGAGTCTCTGCCAGGGTTCCATGTCTGCATGCACTCCCAGTGTTGTTGCGGGGTTTCCTCCCTGGTATTCCAGTCCACACCCCCCCTCCCCAGTTCAAAAATCATGCTGAGGTTAATTGGAGCTGCTAAATTGCCCATAGGCATGAGTCTGCCTATATTGCCTGTAGGTATGCCCTGTGATAGGTTGTTCCCTGCCTTGCGCCCATAGCCAATGGACTCCTGGCAATCCTGAATAGGACAAGTGGTTAGAGAAAATGGATCCCTACACCCCTAAGAATGGATTTATATTTCAACAGCAAGACAATTACTCTTCAGATATTCTATCCATTTTGGACCCACTTGTCCTCTTCAGGGTCACAGGGGTCTGGAGCCAAGGAACAACCCAGGATGGAACCCTAACCTACACACATGGAGCCAGGGCAGATACTTGAATCCTGGTCCCACAGGTGTGGGGCAACAGTGCTTACCAGTGTGCCACCTTTCAAACATTCCATCCTCAGATATTCCTATAATAATAATAATTATAGCAGCAAAAACAGTGGGAAGGCAAGGCAAGTTTATTTATATAGCACAATTGGGATGCAAGGCAATTCAAAGTGCTTTACAGAGGCTCATTGATATATTAAAATAGAAGACATTAAAATCACATTTAAAAAGCAATAAAAACAATTACATAAAAGCAGAGGTGGCAATTTCAGGTCCAGAAAGTAAAAATCCAGACCTGGATTTTGTTTCAACCAACCAGTTGAGCATAAAGAGTCAGTCAGTGGTTGGTTGAAACAAAATCCTGGTCTGGATTTTTACTTTCTGGACCTGAAATTGCCACCTCTGTATAAAAGACAAAACAAACAAATAAGTTACATTGCAGTGAGAGTGAATGAATGAACTCTTGCTGATTTAATTTGCTGAGAAGCTGCAGCAAACAGTAACATTTTAAACCCTGATTTAAATGAGCTGACCGCTATAGCAGACCTCGGGTCTACTGGAAACTTGTTCCACAGACAAGGAGCATAGACACTAAATGCTGCTTCACCTTGTTTAGTCTTGATTCTGGGACACTGAGTAAATCTTTCCCAGATGACCTCAGGGGTCTGGATGTTTCATAACACACAAATAAATCAGAAATGCATTTAGGCCTCAGACCATTTAGTGCTTTGTACACAAGTAATAATATTTACAAATCAATCCTACAATGCATAGGAATTCAGTGCAGTGATTTAAGAACCGGTGTGATGTGCTTTTACCTCCTTGGTGTTCTGGGTGAGCTGCAGCTGCCTGATTGAATTTTTGCCAGGACCTGCGAAGACACCGTTACAATAGTTTAGCCTGCTGAAAACAAATGCATGAACAAAATTTTCTGTGTCTTGTACTGTATAGACCGAAATCCTTTAATACTTGCTGTGTTTTTACGGTGGTAGTTGGCTGATTTTGTGAATGTCCTTATGTGGCTGTTTAACTTTAGGTCTGAGTTCATAACTACACCAAGATTTATGCTTTGATTTCTAGGTTTTACTGTCATTGATTTAAGATGATCACATTCAATCTTTATTTTTAAGGGGCCAGAAACAGTTATTTCAGTTACTTCTGTGGTACGCCGTAGAAAATTCTGGCACATCCACTCACTGATTGGTTCAATGCACTTTTTCAGTGAATCAAAGGGACTATAGTCATGTGGTGATATTGAAATGTAGAGTTCCTGTACTGTATGAATGAACTGTACTTGTAATTTTGTTCACTCAGGTTCATAATTACCTATTAACACAAAGTATTCCTTATCTTGTAAAGATGATGCAAACCAATTCAACAAGGTGCCAGAAGGTCAGACTCACTTTTTTAGTCTGACTGGCAGTATCTTATGGTTAGCTGTGTTGAACACAGCAGTGAGATTAACAGCTTTAATATACATTAATAACAAACATTACATGATTACACAATGATAATGTTTGTTATTGATGTATATTACAGCTGTTAAGGGATGTTAGAGTGTTAAGGTATACATGGATCATGTTTATGAATGTTATTAATATTATTAATGACGTGTACTGAACGTTTAATGAATGCAATATAAAAGCATTGTGAAGGTGCAGTTAATGTAAAGCGTTACCCAATAATCTTAATGAAAAGTGTATGTTTGATCTTATGTTTGTCATGAATTTAAATTTCCAGCTAGTTTCAATGATGATACGAAACCTCAGTATTGCTGATCTCCTTTGAAGAGCGAATATTATCTGTAAATGTTGTACAGCAGTTACTTCTGTGTTTTATTCCTGATGGGAAAGGTGTTTGATTTTTTTATTATAATAGAGCAATGAAGCAGGAGATTGTGCTATCTGGACCCGACTGTAATTTATTTTATGTGTATTTGATTTTCCCTGGAAATTTATAATGTGATTCCCTATCACAGAATGACTTTCTTAATTAATTTATCAAATCTTAAATATTCCTAGAAACCAGGGTTTCCCAAATCTGGTCCTGGAGGGCCATTTTGTAAATCAGTCTGCAGATTTCCCTGCTCAGAAACAATTACTAAACCTGGTAATTAGTTGATTAAGATGAGTTTGAGCAGAGAAGCATGCAAACTATGTTGGATTCTGACCCTCCAGGACCGGAATTGGCCAAGCCTGCTACAAACATTAAAGCAGTCAATGAATGCTTCCTTAGCATTTGATTAGCAAACAGGAAAGCTAGAATGCCAAACATGAAAGGACATTGATACCTGTGTGGGCTCCAGGCCTAGATGGTTATCCCTTGTGTTTTTGGTTTGAATGATGTATTTTATTGTATTATTAAGTTCTTTTGGTGTTGGATGACTCTAGAGCTACATACTATGGTCGCCAAGCATGGTAATGTTATGAGGGCGATTATTGTTCTCCTAATACAGGGAGTGTAGCAAAAAACCGGCACACAAGGCACAACTAAATAGATGTTCTGCTGTTGTGGACACGTATCAGCGGAAATAGTAATTCATGTCAAGCTCAGCTCACTGTACTTTTTAAGTGTAAGCACAATGTAGTTGTGTAGGGATTATGTTGTTCATGTTTTAACTCTTACCTTTTCCATTGAGCTATCCATCCATCATGAAATTTCTGTACCCGTTTGTCACCCGAGTCACGCTGGGTCAGCAACGTTTTTAAAGCAAAGAGCCATTTTCTCCTACGTAAATGTCCGACCCAAGATTTACAAAGAGCCACATTGTGTAAAGGGGGATTGAGATACGATTTTTTAAATGTGATATGTGTATATATGCATTTAACACCAAAACAAAGGTTCAAGTACTTGCAAAAACTATTATGGAAAAACTTTTATTTTATTTATTTATTTATTTTTTTTTTTTGGGGGGGGGGGGGGTCTAGAGCATATTCCAGAAGCAACATGGCAAGGTACGCTGATATTTAGCATTAGCATTCCAGTAAATAACTGTCAAGTGATGTATTTTTCTCTTTTCATTAACCACCTATCCATTCCTATATATGATCCCAGTGAGTCTGGACCCTTTCACAATAAGTACAGACTAGTACAGACAAACACCCAGGAAAGGATGCCATTCCACAGGCACGCAAACACAAAGTCCGGCATTATAGGCAACACTGATACATTGATTTCACCTAACTGCATGTCTTTGGACTGCAGGAGGGTGCTGGGAATGATATAGGATATTGGGAATATGGCAATGAAGGCAGGGCAAATCCATGGTACTGCACTCTGTACCACTGCACTGCCACCCAACAAGATACCAATGAAACCAAATGCACCAGTGAGCTGGACAATACAACCCCACACAAATTTTCACTGGACAAAACATTCCTTTCTTAGGGGAGAGTCAGTGTCTATGCGAATAATATGTCATATATCAGATTCTCTGCTTTAAAAAAGATACCTTATTAAACACCAGCAGAGACTTGGTCATAAAAAATGCAATTTTAGCTCACCAAGTAAATTGTTCTGTTCAATTTACCTCCTACGTGAAGTGTGATCCGCTAAAACGGAGCATATGCTTTATAATCCCGACAATATCCATAGGTGGCCATGGCCAAGCCATCTTCCCCTCTGAAACAAATACAGCGTGGGCTTGATGGAGCTGTCTGTAAGACAATGGGCCCAATACAGCCACAGATATGTGTCTTGGGGTTCCCTGTAGGGAAACGGTCTGTTCAGAAATTTCTGCCAGGAGAGCTACCTACTGCCTGAGAAACCTCTTTTTCTATCAGCAAAAATCAAACAAAACTAGTTTTTTCAGTACTCTTAGGTAAATATTTAAGCAATCAAGGCTGTTACACCTATCTATCCATTTCCCAGCATCTTATTCAGGTTATGACAACTGTTGATCTTACAATACTGCAACATGCAGAAATTACAGATATTAACAGGCATATTAAAAACACTAAATATGAAAAATATAGATATGTTTACTTTTAAAAGGAGCATTTCGCTTTTATAGACTACTTGGCAGTACAATATATTTCTCCAGTTCCTTTTGCTGCACTCTTTTGCCCCATATGCAGACTCCACACTGCAGTAACACACTCCATTACTCTCTGCTCCTGGAGGAGAATTCAGCCACAGTCACTGCACTGTAAGTATAATTGTCACAATGTTATCACAGATGTTCAGGGTTGCCGGTTCGAGTCCCACTTCTGTCCAACCCAGGCAGGATTCCTCTGGAAAACGTGCAATCAGGTTAATTGACATCTATAAATTGCCCATGGCACTGGAACCCCAGCCTTGCGTCCTATTTTGCAAGGGACAGGCTCCAGACCCCCCCCCCCCCCCCTCCCATGATCCTGATCCGAACAAGCAGTTAGAAGATGGATAGACAGAATGAGTGCAGGCAAATGGAGTATAACTGTATTATCCAGTGGACTAGACCCAACAAACACAGCTGGTAAGCTTGCATTAAATAAGGTCTATGCTAAAAGCCAGTTATCAAAGAACCGTGACTTTACATTGAGTAATACAATGAGGGGGATCAGTCAGGCCATATCATCAAATACAGTTTGATTTGCTCGGCCTCATCTCTAACAATGATGAGTCTGCCTACTTGAAGGAAGTGGAGAACCTGGAAAGCTGGTGCCAGGATAACAGCTTCCACCTGAACGTTATCAAAACGAAGGAACTGATTGTGGACTACAGGAGGCAGCAGGACTCTTACCCATCTGTGAACATGAATGGTGCTACGGTGGAGAGGGTGAGCACTTTCAAATACCTCAGCGTCCATGCAGGAGGACCTCACCTGGTCCACACACACAGGTGCTCTGGTCAGCAAGGCGAGGCAGCGGCTCTATCATCTGAGGCAGCAGAGGAGGGTTAAGGTCTCTCCTGCTGTCCTTAAAGCTTTCTACTCAGCTGCTGTAGAAAGCATACTGACCATGAGCATCACACAGGAACTGCTCTGTCCTGGACCGGAAAGCCCTGCAGAGGGTGGTTAGAGCAGCTGAGCGCTGCACCAGATCTGCCATGCCCTCCCTACAAGACATCTACAACAGTCACTTTAGGACTAGAGCAACAAAAACCTCTGAGGATCCATCCCACCTCAATAACTCTCTGTTTTGCCTGCTGAATTCAGGCAAACGCTTCTGCAGCCTTTTGACCAGAGCAGAAAGATCAAGGAGAAGCCTTTTCCACAGGTCATAAGGCTCCTAAACCAGGACTCAATGCCTCTAGCCCTTCTGCCAGACTCTACAGTGATCTTCAGTCACTGTAACAATGACATAATCCTGTGAGTACTGCTTTCACATGTGCTATCCAAATTGTTGTCACATACCTGAAACCTCTTGCACATTGCACTTATATTGCACAACAAAATACCTTTTACCTATCACTTATATATAGATTATGTAGATTATATATACATGATTATGTATATTTTGTTATTCATGCACAGCTGCTCGGAGTGACCAGTGTTACGTTTCACTGCATGTTGTATGTGTACAACTGTATACGTGACGAATAAACTTCTTGGATCATGAATCTTGTCTTTTATGTGTTTTAATGGGAAGTAACAGAACCTGAGATAATAATTGTCTTTGATTTGAAAATAGATTATAACATTTGTTCAGGATACCAGATAAGTTATTTTATGCTTTTCTTTGTGAGACACAATTAATATATAGGTTAGGAGTTGGAATCATCTGTGCATTTACTGCTTGTCTATATCAGTAAAGGAGTTTGCAAAACAGAATGCAGCCCATTATGTCATACTCATCAACAAAAGGAAATGTAAGTTACAGTTTTACCTCAATCATATGTGGATCAAAAGCCAGAGAGCCCAAGGAAAGTGACATGGAAGTAACTGCACACAGTTCTGCACAGTTGAATTGTAGTAAAACTGTGGGCCAGTAATCCACAGAGGTGCAATAACAAAGCTGAAATTAGATTTCTTACTGTGAAATAATTTTCTGTAAAAATAAGTGATTTTAGGATGATATTTGAATTAAATGATTACAGCCTTGGCCTCAGAAGAGATTCTGTAATTCTAACACACTGTATGAAGAGGCCAAGAGCTGCGGGATGAATATCTATATACACAATAATATTTTTATATTACAGTACAGTAAGTACACCACATATGATAAAAAATATATATTACATGTAGTCTTAGTTAGATGTTCCTTAATAATAATGTTAAACCTATATTTAAATCTATTAAAAAAAACTTGTAATAAATGTCAGAGAAATGGTTATATGCAAATAGTTGTATTAATTAAAATTGGTTTGATATTAGTTTTAATGGCTCTTAATATCATAGTTCTTTGAAGTATATGCCTACCTAATTTGAACTGAAAACACAAATTAAATCACAAACTACAGTGCAAAGTCCACTAAGAAAAGCAGTGACCATTTTATTATGTGAAGAAAATTGTAGCTAGAATGTTTGTTTCCATGTAATGGTCGCAGACCATTAGTCAAATTTGATATGTGTGTGTCTAGAATACTGGACGTGTAAAAAAGGTCTCAAATTAATCACTGAGAACTCTATCACCTATATGTAAATGAGCGTAAGGATCAGTCAGCCACGAAGAACAGCTTAATCAGATAAATAAGCCAAAGCTGTACTCTGCCAAAAGAAATCCTCTTATCTCTTATCTATCTTCAGTTTCTCTCTGCGGAGTCACTTTTCCTTCATTCATATACAGCTGAGGGACTAAAAACTGAAAACAGACAACATATTTAGAGCGGAGTAATATTGTAGGTCAGAGGGTTTTCAGTTAATCTTGGATACCTTTCAGTAGCTTTCATGGAGCACAGAAGTGAAACATCCTTGAATTAATTCAAATTCAGCTGTGAACAGTGGCATGTTCAGACCATATGAACGGGGGGGGCATTGGTCTTAGGTTTGGGGGGCTGTCCTGAATAAAATAAGGTGGAGTCCCAATGTTGCACTATTTTCAATAATTTCTTTTTGTAGGTAGTAATTTTTATACCAAGGATGCTATTGTGAAATTCAATCATACTAACAGTAGTACTGTTTGCTAAAATATACTACAATGACAGCTTTTTCATTTCACACATGTATATTATTTATCACTGAATAAACATGCAAAATGCAAAAACCTACCAAGGGAGAAAGATCGACTGCGCAACTGCATCTGTGTTTGCATGTGCAAATAAAAGCTGGCAGAAGTGCTGAACTGCAGAATTTTCAGGTGTCAGCTAACGCCGCGGTAACACTGCATTTGTTAGCTTCTGTAAGCATGGCAAAATGATCTATAAAATCTATAAAACGTTCTCACCTATGTTGATGGATGTGTTATGGGACTGGCTTCCACTTCTGAATCCTGCTCATCTATTCTCTTCTAATCCTAACTATGACAACCTTAACCCCTACCCAGCCCAGCCCAGCTTTAACAAAAATATAAGACTTTTACCATTTATAGTTTTTTGATTGCAGTCACAGATTTTTATAAAATTGAGTTTTTCCTTGTGGGTAGTGAAAAAATGGTCCCGACGTCAGGTTCTGATCACATCGTTGGGTCGTTTGATGTCATAAAGTTTAAAATGGTCTCTGCTGTTGTGAACAGAATGCTCCCAGACGCAAATAGTCATGCAAGGGGTTTATTGAAGGAACTGGGTAGCTAGACAGACACCGAATCGGCACCCTGGATCGGAGTCAGGAAAACGGACCGGGTCAGGTCAGGAGCCAGGGTAGTCAGTCCAACAAATAAGGCTTCAGATGGGGCCAAGCACACCAGGGAGGCCCGAGGAACAGGAGATCGGGATGGGCGTCAGAGTGAAGTGAGTGAGAGCTAATCAAAAGACACAGGGCAGATCGCTCGTTAAGTTGCATCCAGGCACCAAATACCTTACAGAACAGGCTTAAATAGGAGACAGGGCAGGTGTCTCCTATAAGATGCGGCTACCAAGATCACCTTCTCATGGGGGGGAGGGGGGTGACATCTGCGAGGAGAATGCTAGCATCATCCATTCATCGCCTTCTCCCTCCAATTTTGGCTTCAGCTTGTTTTTACTTGGATTTGTAGCTCAGCATGAGTCTGACCAAGATGTTTGAAAAAATATTTTTTTATGCACTTCACCAGTGTAATTTAATACCAAGCAAGATCTTTGCAGGAACAGCTGTCCAGCAATTTGTCTGAACAGAATTATCTGACAGCTGGAAAGGCTTCCATATATCTGAAGGCCATTCTTTAAAAAGACCAATCTTGTGGAATAGCACTGGGGGAAATCCATTAATGCCATTGGCTTGATAATCCTATTCAAATATGACAGCCGCTGTACCACTGACCTTTTGATTAGATGGATTTTTCTTTTTGATTCTGGATGAAAAACATGTTTTCAAGATTGATTTCAAATGTAATGCCTTCCGTTTTATTATTTTTATATTTTGGGGGAAATATTTTAAAGAGGGTGATGAAAATGAATAATAATAATAATAATAATAATAATAATTATTATTATACGATGTAATCATGCAGTGGTTAGTACTTGTGGTTCAAGCTTACACCCTAGTTGCACATTTATGGAGTTTGCATATTCTCCCTGGGGGGTTGTACAGTCATACCATTTTTTTTTTACAAATTAAACAAAAAAGGTTAATGGCTACTGTTAAGTCATATAAAAATCCAGGTCATTATTTAACATGCTATCGCTCTACCAAGTATCATAATTGGATTGTCAAGGCAACAAGGGGAGCTATCACCAAGGAATAAGCTAATGATTTTAACTGCTTTCCACGGAATGCGCTGCCCCATTCATTTGTATTTTATTAGCATGCTTGATAGAAATCGTTCAATAACTAGACACAATGCCGGGTAGCCGGTGCCAAAATATTTAATGGTATGGTTTAATGGTTCAAGCTACACTGACATTGTGGGGACCCAGTGTGTACATCTATGAGCCCCCCCCCCCCTCCCACGGGGGAGGTTACTTGATCCTTGCTGCCTTCCTTCATCGGTCATTTGAATCACCCTTAGTCTGGTCATTCAGGACCAATCTGCCTTGGGAAACCCTACTAGGGACAGCTGCCCAGACAACACTACTGCTGGGATCACGGACACAAACACTTCTTGGAATCGCTAAGGCGGCAGTTCATGGAAGGGCCAAAATCAAACCACAATGCAGCCTGCCCTGCATAGTACTAGCTGCAGGTAGATGCATGCTCTTATTCATACACCAGTTTCAGATCAATGTTTTCCAGCCCTCCAGTCTACAATGCTTTTCTTATTTCCCACTGCAATCACAGTTTTCTGTTTTTGTCGGGAGTCTGTAAGTCCAACATCTTCCGTATGCCATTTTTTTGCCAAATTTCATCAAATTTCACAAAATTCTTTCAGTAGTAGCAGTGATTAAAAGAGACAGCAAGATGAGAATGGGTAATTACCGAGCTACAGTCCTGTGGGTTGTAGAGTAGATCTAAACCTTCAGTACACCAAACTAAGACTGACTAAACTCTGAATTCATTAGCAGAGATAAATTGCAAAGCTCAATATCTCTCAAGCACCATAGATGCCCTTTTATGTGTTAAATATACCGGTGAATTGAGGAGTAAATAATCACTACACAGAACAATATCTCTAAAAACAAGACATGTAGTCCAGTCAAAACAACTCTTTACAGTCTTTCTGACATGATGCATGGCTATTGAAGCTTGAGTCTTGAGGCTATTGAGCTGTTTTACAGGCAGGATTTAGGGATTTCAGCTCATTAACATGTGCCGCCCTCTTTTTAAAGGGGCCAAAAGTAATTGGATCATTCACTTAAAATCTATTTCCTGGACAGGTGCGGGCAATTTCTTCGTTCATCTCATTATAAATTAAGCAGATAAAAGGCCTGTCTTGTTTGCATTTGGAAGATTGAGGTGTGAACATACAACATGCGGTCAAAGGAACTATGTATACAGGTGAAACAGGCCATCCTGAGGCTGCGAAAACAGAAAAAACAATTTGAGAAATTGCCGTAACATTAGGAGTGGCCAGATCCACAGTTTGGCACATCCTGAGAAAGAAAGAAAGCATTGATGAACTCAGCAACACAATTAGGCCTGGATGTCCATGGACGACTACAGTGGTGGATGACTGCAGAATCATTTCCATGGTGAAGAGAAACCCCTTCGTAACAGCCAACCAAGTGAACAACACTCTCCAGGAGGTAGGCGTATCAATATCCAAGCCTACCATAAAGAGAAGACTGCATGAGAGCAAATACAGAGGGTTCACTGCAAGATGCAAGCCACTCATAAGCCTTAGGAATAGAAAGGCTAGATTGGACTTTGCAAAAAAAAAAAATCTAAAAAAATCAGCACAGTTCTGGAACAGCATTCTTTGGACAGATGAATACAAGATTAACCTGAATCAGAATTATGGAAAGAAATAGTATGGGGAAGGGCTGGAACAGCTTATGATCCAAAGAACATCGTATCATCTGTAAACATGGTGGAGGCAGTGTGATGGCTTGGGCGTGCATGGCTGCCAGTGGCTCTGGGTCTTTAGTGTTTCTTGATGATGTGACACAGGATGGAAGCAGCCGAATGAATGCTGAGGTGTTCAGAGGCATCATGTCTGCTTAAATCCAGCCAAACTGATTGGGCAGCGTTTCATAATACAGATGGACAATGACCCAAAACACACAGCAAAAGGAACCCAGGACTTTATTAAAGGAAAGAAGTGGAATATTCTCGTATGGCCAAGTCAGTCACCTGATCTCAACCCCAATGAGCATGTATTTAATTTGCTAAAGACTAAACTACAATCAGAAAGACCCTGAAACAGCAACTGAAAGCTGCTGCAGTAAAGGCCTGGCAGAGCATTAAGGAGGAAACCCAGCGTCTGGTCATGTCCATGAGTTCAAGACTTCAGGCAGTCATTGTCTGCAAAGGGTTTTCAACTAAGTATTAGAATTGAACGTTTTATTTGCAGTTATATTTATTTGTCCAATTACTTATGAGCCCCTGAAAAGAGGGGATTGTGTAGAGAAATTTACTTTAGTTCCCCACGTTTTCATGCAATGTTTTTGTTCTACCCACTGAATTAAAGCTGAAATTCTGCACTTCAACTGCGTCTGACTTGTTTCTTTTAAAATTTATTGTGGTGATGTACAGAACTTAAAAATTTAAAAACTTGTCTCTGTCCAAATATTCATGCTCCTGACTATATATTTATGTATATATTTTATATATGAAGTTATATTATGCCAGGTTTAAGCCTTTATTCTTGAGTATACACAAGCCAGTATGCTTACAAAAATGTTTATTCCAACTGAAGTCTGAGATTGCCTTCGCAAATTTCTGTTCCAAATTTGAGAACATATTTTGCATTGTATTGAAATCATATATTAACAAACATTACTGCTGACAGCATAAACTTCTGAGAGAAGCAGGGCAAGATTGCCACAATTTAATTATTAAGCTTAAGTATTAAGCTTAAATAAATCACAGTGACCTTCATGCTGTGCTGTCAGGGATTTTGGAAAGAATGAAATCACACTGAAGGCTGGCATTTTTTTAGGTTGGCTGTTTTGGGATCCTGTTCCCACATCATGCCTTATCAGAAAATTTCAGTAATAAATCATGGGTAATGTCTGCACTAACGACTCCCTGTTAAAATTATACAGCACATAACATGGCAAAACACCTCAGATATTCAAACCTTTATTACATCACTTTCACATATTTACATCACACCGCTTTAACAAAATCCTGGTAAAGTGTGAATTTCGCCATCTCTGATTTGTTAAATAAAGTCATCCGTGTGTCTCTGCTGTTTCCAGATAGGGTTTGTGAATCAAAATGCAAATCAATGGCAACTGCATTTGAATTATTTTCATTTACTGGCGTGTGTTTTGAAGTGGTGAATTATTCATTTGCACAACCCCCATTTCCATTTTTCTATTTACTAAGCAAACAAATTAATAAATAATATCAATAGATTTTACCACCTTGATGTATTTAATGGAACCTTAGCTTTCTATTTCACTGTCTATTGAGCTCCCTGAAATGCAAGCATTCTGAACTGATGTAATTGGGTGGTGACTAGTGATCATTCAGTAGCTGTGCACCGTTAATCCCAAACGTGTACTTTCTGTCCGGTTGGTTTTCATGCAGGATGGGAAATGGATTCTCCTGCACTAATAGCTTTCTTTTCTTTAGGACACTGAACATAGCCACACATATGCTGACAGGTGGAATCAGTATTTTAGCGGTTCCTTTAAGAAATGGAAAATGGCGGCCGTAAAATGGAGCTTATAAATTTCTCCTAGCTCTTTCACCTTCATTTTTGTAGAGGGATAATTTTATTGAAACCTGGAAAACAATGAAACCATGAAAAAATTCTATTGTTTTGGATATAGACATCCATGCACCCATGTAATTAAAAATTAGGGTTACTATGCCAATACACAGTTTAACCTACTGTATATGCAAGAGTCAGTGTTTAAGAGCAATATATCACATTTAAAAGTATGACACTGCAGGTGCAATTTATGAGGTTGGCAGTAATACGTTGTATTCTGAATGTTGAGACTGTTCTGCCATTTCTGCTAGCAAACCGTCTGTATTCACAGTGAGTACTGGCTCACCATTTCCCCCACAATCAAGGTGCAGAAAAGCTGATAGAGAGAGGTTGCAATAAAATATGGAAGATGTGAGGAAAGTGAGCAATATGACCAAGCTTGCTGACTAAAGGAAAAAGGCAGAGATGTACAGGATGATAAAATATAGCAGATGTTACGGTGCTAAGATTATTCTGGTAAGTTAGACCAATATTTGGACAGCTGTATGATGAATGTTCATAAGTTTCAGAAAAAAAAGTGATTATAGGATAATAGTTTTCTTTCCGCTCATCCATCTATCTTACATCTGCATATCCTGGTCAGATTTAGGGTGAAGCCTACGCTAGGCAGCACAGGGCACAACGCTGGGGTAACACCCTGGACCTTTGACAGAGATAAAGCTTATGAGGTTTGGTGACACCAACCTTTATAATAGTACCAAGAAGACAACCAAGCTTGTATGATACATTGGGAACAAAAGAAAATATGGGGAGCACATCAGGAGAGAGAACAGGAGGACACGGGATATATATGGTCAACATGAACTGTTTATATAATCAACATCACAGAGAAACAGCAGTATAGTACATGCCTTTGCACATACATCTTATACAGTACTATGAATAATACAGAATTTAGAGAATTAAAAATGAAATAATTATTCTGGTGGAGACAAAAACAAAACTTTAACAGGACATTCAAAATGAAGAAAATAGGCAACCAACATTGTTAACTTGAGTGTTACACCTGAAGCAGAAGACTTATTTTGTCTATATCAAAAAAAAAAAAATGTGTATACATTTTACATTCAGCTAAAAAGGATATATGCTCTTAGTGGGTTTCTGCATCTTTTTACCATTTCAAAATTGCTTCAAGGACATTTAGGTCTTGGAGAAAAGCATTGAAATACACTTGACAATTATTTAATTGAAAGTTCCTGTGCCCATGTATTGTTTTCTTTGAAGCTCCTCAGTATGTGGTTGAGAAAGATCAACCGTGACATTTTTTTCCCCACAGACGAATTTGCCGAGAAGGAGAAGGGCAATACTAAAGATTAGGTCTGGAACCGCTGTTTACTGAAGAAAAGAGCACTGATACGGGAAAAAAAGAAAAAAATCCTGCAGAAAAAAAAATCATTGACTGGTTATGTGGTGATGTCATAGTCAAATTCTAGGCCGTCCTTTAACTTTAAATGCACCAGTTAACCATTTAATACTCCTTATAGAAAGAATGCCTGGCATCTTCTCTGCTGTTATAACTGCATGAGGAGGCCACTTTGATGAATCAAATGTATGGCATTTTCTTGCTAATAAAGATATTCAAATGGTGCGTCATATCACAGGTAAAGATGAAGGTGCAGGCAGGCGTGGGGAAAAAAAATCAGAAAGGGCTTTAGTCGACAAAAACAACAGGCAAGGTAAAAGGAAAGGGACCACGGGGGGTCAAAATGGGGTAGGAAGGATCAGACCAGAACACAGGGCACACTGGACAGCACACGCAGGCAGCAACATCGATGAACGGACTGGGGAGCTCAAGACAGGGAGGCACTATATACACCACTGACGAGGGAGCAGACGAGAGGCACCTGGGGTGATCCAAACAAGGGCTGTAATGAGAGGAAAGATTAAAGCCACACAACGGAGAGACCAAGGGGAAAGGAACGCAGGATGTGACATAAGGAGCATACTGTAAATTATTTCTTATCAACAAACAGTAAATATTAAGTGAGTAACAAATATACTGCAGAAAATCTTAGTCTGTGCAAAAACTTTGACTAGTAGTGTATAAAAACATATTTCTTTAAAATAGAAAAAAATTCTTTGAACACCATTGTGACCTGATTTGTTCCATATATATGTACATGTTTAGGTTTTTGTCCTAAACAAAGCACAAACAATATATATAGGACATTGCAAAAATTCATGCTGTTAAGAAGTCAACTGGGCATAAACACACCTAGGCTGAACTTACAATGAATGCACAGGTACAAGTGTAAGCAATTTTGGAGCAGGAGCTACACAACAGCTACACAACTACACATACAACAAAGTGAGAACCTACCAAGCGTACTGAAGAGCCAGTGAGTGTAACACAAGACCATTCAAAGAACAATCAGGATAGCAGAATGCAATGGTAGTGTCTATTTGGGGAAAATTGTTTAAGTATCACTAAGTCAGAGATACATATGACAATTTTAATATACCTAATAAGTTAAGGTATTGTTAATTGCTCTGCTCTGGGCTGGCCCCCCATCCTGGGTTGTTCCCTGCCTTGTGCCCTTTGCTTCCGGGATAGGCTCCGGACCCCCCGCGACCCAGTAGGATAGGCGGTTTGGAAAATGGATGGATGGAATTGCTCTGCTCAAGCACTGTATTTCAGTGTTTTTGTTGACGAATTCTCATCTTCATGAGAATGACCAGTTACAGTATAAGCATAGAAGGAAAATAAAGGGCTTCTGGGATTTCAGTTCTGAGGTTCACTATGTAAATGAAATAGTCCATGTTCTGCTTGTTGCCAAAACCACTGAGGGCATAACCCCTTTTCTTGCTTGATGAATTAATTATAGTTCTTGCATGCACCTGAACCCGTTATGAATAGCATACAGGCTACAGCAACCTTGAGGGGAGGGGGGAGGGGGGCAGTGAAGGGTCAGTTGCCTGTAGTGTCTTGGGAGCTGGTGGTTAGAGGCCTTGTTTAGGGGTCCATGTACACTCTATCCTGTGGACCACTTTCCTCTTGGACTCAATTGCTCTGATTGGAAAAGGGGAAGTCAGGGCTCTGGGCTAAGCTACCACTATGAAAACCAGAGGGTGTGATTTCCCCCGAGTGGAGACCCTTCCTTCCTGGTTTTTCATCCTTCCACACCTTGCAGTCCACCTTGGCTCTCTTCAGCTCCCACTTGGGTTCTAAGAGCTGCTGCTTCTTTGCATCAGTCTATGGAGTATTACTGTATAAATGAGAGCCCAGACTGCGTCTCTGCTCACACCCTCAGACTTACTGCCTTTTATCCCACACAAATTCTGTGTACAGTGAAGTACAGGGCCACAGAGCAATGGCGGATCCGCATCTGTGTGGACCTCCAGTCTTCGCGGTACTGGCTTTGGATGCGTTCCACACACATCTTGAGCCTCCATGCGATTTCATACTTCTATAAGTCCTTCTCTCCCTCTGGAGTGATTAGGTCTCAGAGGATGAGAGGTCAGAAACAAGGTTGCTTTAACATATACAGAGACACATACATACACACACAACACACACACATGCACGCTTACACACATACGAGCATAGATCACTTTTGGGGACCTATATCAGTTGGAGACCACTTTGGGGACAAGCAAAGGATGATGCCACCACAACCAATATCCACATCTTCACTGTAAGACAGAGTAGAGTCAACAGACAAATTCTGTAGATCACCAGACCTATGATCTTCAGAAAAACGAATATTCTGTTTGTCAAGTTCCTCTTCCTTAGTACTGTTGGTCGTTGGATCGATTTTTTTCTTTGGGAAACAGAAAAATATTACACTTTGCTCATGTTTGTCAGCTGAAGTGTTCCCTCAGGCAAGCAGTAATGCTTATACATTTACAGTATGCACATAGTATTTTGTTATGATGATATTGTTAATGACCTTGGACTCATTTTCATAAGACCATGCCTTAGTCTAAGCCCCCGCACTGCAAGGACCCCGTAGGAAAGGGGAAAAGAGTTTTATAGTCATGTTAAAAGGCAGTGTGTTTGAGTTTGCACTTCATACTGATTTCCTTAGTTTAATGAAAATGTAAGTTATTGCGTAAGGACATCCTGTATACTTCTCACTGACCTGCTGTGTGGGCCGTATCTGAGGGTTATGGACTGTAAATTCACATCCTTGGCTAAATTATCTGACTGCACCTTTGGGAGAGTGGAGCAAAGTATGAGGCTTGAATATTGTGTGTATGCCTGGATCCCTTTATTACTGAAATGTAAATAGTACTTGTTCATTGTGAAACTGCGACTGAGCATATCTGCATTTGATAGTTTTTTTTTGTTTTGCTTTTCTATCTCTTTTTGTTTTTTCGTTTTCATGGTGTTCAATACAGAAGCAATAAATGCTCACGTGACCCGTGGAGAGTCTCCGCATCAGATATTTTGTCCAAACCAAAGGGCAGTTACAGTGAAAACGCAACGCGAGGCCAGAGAAGAGCAACGCGGAGCCCGTCGTGAGGTCAGAGAGGGATTCAACGCCGTTACAAGTGCTCAACATTCGCCGCTCGCCACAGTTGAAGTTGGCTCTCGAAGCATCGTCAGAACATTCAGCCTAATCTTACTGGACTCTAACACACTCGATTCAGCTGCAGACAGGCAAGATCCAACACAGACGGCACTTCATTCGCAGATACTACTGATAATAGGGCCGTAAAATAACGATCCTGTGTACTAATTTGAAATTCATAATTTCCGTTAACGTATATTTAGAGAACGTTTCTACAGATGAGAAATCACCAAATTTTGCAGTGTCAAGAATTTGTTACTCGTGTTGAACATTTAAAAGTGTTTACATTGGTGAATGTGTGTAGGGAACTTAATTCTACACGACTAAATGAGCCTAAGTCACTGAACATACAGTTTATAACTGACCAATTAGCCTAAATGTCATCACCTGAAAGAGGAAACGGTCGTCCCACAACCAAACAGGTTAGGTCAAGCTCTCGTGAAAGAAGACTAACTGAGGAAGGGAAAGAGATGTATGAACAAGAGATCAAAAGGAATTAGAAAACCTTTCATAAGTCTTACGAGTCCTGGAAACAAGTAGCCAAAGAAGTAAGATCAAAACTGAAAGTGTTCTGTGCATAAGAAGGTCTTGCGGAAATCCAAAAGGAAATACAAATTAAACATGAGGCAGTAGCTCAGTCCTATGAATCTCTCAAGTGAAATAATGGCACCATTCCTGACATTGTTAATAAAATGGATGCCTGCATCGTGTTAAGCTCAGAGATTTGGGAAATTGTGAATTAAAGATTAGTAACCATTGATGAAACTTTCAATGACTGGCATGAAAAAGAAAGGGCGAGAATTGCTCTAAGTAAAGATGAGTATAGGCCTATCTTTGGTAAATCGCACGATGAGACAGCAGTCACAGAGCACTCCCAAACGTCAGCTGACTGCACCACCGTTTCCAAATTTTCGAGCAAGCGGGAAAAAGCACAAGTTGAACTTTCTGCCAAACTTGAACAGGTAAAGGCCATTCAAGAAATCCAAACCCGGGAATCCTTACTTTCAAAACTCAAAAATGAATAGAAATGCAAGGAATCTAAGATGCTGGCAGAACTAAAATTGAAAGGAGATCACAGTATTGCTAAATGTCCTACAATGGCTGCCAATAGTATGGTGTCATGACTGACATGGAGCGGAGCAGGGAAGTAGGCAAGGGGAACAGGACTGGGGTAAAATAAAGGGTTTTAATGAACAAAGGAACACAAATCACATACGGACTTCATTGACCAGACTGGGGAAAATATACCTAACGCGGACTAAATATATTGCACTAATGACGGTAACAGGAAACAGCTGGTGAACACAGGGAATTCACATGGGGTTAATGAGGTGGGCATGGCACACAAGAGGATCGTATGAGCAGGTCATGACAGAACCCCCCCCCTCCCCAAAGGCGCGCACTCTGGGCCGAGAAAGGAGGCCCCCCAGTGAGTAAGCCATGGGCAACAGTGGCAAGGAAAAACTCCCTGGAAGAAAGAAACCTTGGGAGGGACCAGACTCAAAGGGGGAGCCCAACCTCCAGGGGCCGGCAGGGAGAGTCAAATCCGAGAGGAGTCACACTGTCTAAGTCATAAGATTTGAGACACAACCGGGGAGCAGGCATAAAAGACATGCTCCATTATTTATTAATTAATTATTAATAAATCAGTTGAGGTTGTTTAGGCGGCAGGAAGATCTGGGGTTATTTAAAATCGACACTGCATTTAGCAGTGACTGGGCGATAATGAACCACCACCCGTACTTCAGTTGACTAAAACATTTTTAAAAGAATTTGATACTTGGTATTTTTAAAAGAATGTGTGAGTTTTTGAAATACAAATATATATAAAATAACTGAACACGGGCTCTGTTTGTTTTATTCCTGCCTACTGTCATGTGCCAAGGTGCTCGGAAAAAGCTGGGGCAAAAAGGGATTAAATGGGGAGATGGAGAGGCATACGGGACACAATCACCATAACACTGCACAACGTTAATGACAGATCTGCGGATACAAACTCTAACGTGGACACAACACTAAGGGACAGAAATGCAGAACAGCTGAGATCAATCAGGAATTCACCTGAGGTAACGAGGGGGGGCGTGGCACATGAGAGGACTTGACGAGCAGGTCATGACAGAAACCCCCCCCACCCCCAAAGGCGCACTCCGGGAGCGCCCCAGGGGAACGAAGAGATGGAGCCAGGGACAGGAAACCTGGAAAACAAAACAAAACCATCAATGGGAGACCGGGAATAGGACGGACACATACTGTAGAACAGGCACAGGGACAAGAAGTAGGACAAAACAAGAAACACAGACAGACAAACCAGAAAAGGAGACACAGGGGGAACAGAGAACGGAGGAACAGAAGTACCAGGAGTAAACATGGGAGGCACATAGGGACAGGGAGCAGATACAGGAGGGACGAAGGAAGGAGGCAGAAAGGGAAAGGATGGAGGACAATGGGGAGGTCCTGGCAGACTGTAGTCAGAAGCTGCAGGAGTGGCAGGCGACCATGAGGTCGGCACCGAAGGGATCCTCGTCAGATGCGAAGAGGGAGCGTCGGCAGGGTCGAGGAGGAAGGCGGAGGGACAGATGAGGAGGGTGATGAAGGGTGATGGGGAGGAGGGAGCAGGAACTTCCGCAGGCGAAGGGAATGCTACATCCGGCGAAGGCACAGGCAACCGATGAGTCAGAGAAGGGAGGCCCGCCAGTGACTGACGAGGCAGCGGAGTCAGGACCGGAGTTGGCCGAGGAGGTGCCTCAGGCATGACTGCAGGTGACCGCTGAGTGGAAGCCAGGGGGACCGCAGGCGACAGCCGAGGGGAAGCCGGAGGATCCGCAGGCGAACGCCAAACAGGAGCCCGGGGGCCCAAGGGCGAACCAGGGGGCAGGACCCAACTCCTGCGCTTGTGTCCTCTCCCCTTTCGGAACACAGAAAGGTGGAGCCCCTACCAGGATCAACCCTGCTGGGGCGATGATAGAGGGGTCAGTCCCCTAGAGGGGTCAATTAGGGAGGTCCCCGAGGGGTCCCATTCAAGCTCCTCCTCTTCCTTCATCAAGGGAGGAGGCTCAACAGTCAAGTAATCTGGGACCCTCTTGGGGACTGGAACTGGGGTAGTGGGAGCCGGACCAGGTGCCGGAGGGTCTGGAGCCTCAGAGACGGGCAGAACTGGGACCTCAGGTGGGGGTGGAGTCGAAGGCGCGGCCTGAGCCATGGGTGGAGCAGAGACGGGCAGAGCACGGACGGACGGATCCGCAGCATCCGCAGCAGCAGGCATGGGCCCTTTAAGGACCTTCAAGATAAGGGTAACCAAAAATGGGCTAATTCACGTTCATGGCTTTCGTTCTTTTTTTATGAGCTGCACTGAATCCAAAGTCAAATGTTTGATCAGCAATCATTAGAAAGCTCTTGGAATCTATTTTATCAATACAAACAAATTATTAGTGTCACGACCAGCACATCAGAGCACATAAACACTGATCAAGACAAGGGATGCATGAGAAAATCAAGATCATCACATAATAATTTACCAAAGTGCAATTCTGAGACATAACAATATTAAAGTTCAATTTTTGCCTATTATTGCTACTTCCTGGGTGTGACCATTCGCCAGATTAAAAAATGACCCACACGTTCAAGTTAATGAGTTGCAAACTGATTCGATCATTTATCGCGGTCATACATAGCATGATGGCTGGAGCAGGAGGGACCCTCAGTGAAAACGAGGGAGGAAAGTGAGGAAACGTCAAAGGGGGTGAGGAGGAGATGAACGGGACACTGGCGGAGGGGAGGAGGGAATAGAAGCCGCGGCAGGCGAAGGCGACTGACGAGTTGCAGACAGGGGACCCACAGTCGACCGACGAGGCGTTGGAGGCAACGTTAATGACCGGACTGCGGAACACATACCTAACGCAGACTTAAATACACTGGACTAATGACAGCAACAAGAAACAGCCGGTGAACACGGGGAATCCACATGGGGTAAATGAGGGGGCGTGGCACATGGAAGGAGCAGACGAGCTGGGCATGACACTTGGGAGATAGAGCTAAGGAGTGTGCCGGATAGATCAGTTCTCCCAAACTGTGCTATGTCTCCTTGTAACAAATAGTTTAGTGTTTTCCTACATTTTATTACAGTATTTAAAATATTATTTTTTCACACTTTTTTGTGATCATTTGGTTATCCAAATCCCTTGGTATCGAGTATCTTGTTTGACAGTTTAATTAAATAATGAAGAATTGGCACAGTTGTGGACGCTCATAAGTTCACATTTGACCAGGGTCAAACGCAGACCATAAACTTGAGAAAATCACTCTTCTGTTTGTAAGGCCTTCTATATTTGCCACTAGATCAGCTGAAATTTTGCCCAAGAGCTCCACGACATCCATGACATTCTTGTTACTTTTTCACCTTTTATACAAAGCCACCATCTTTCTTAGTCCAGTATGCATTTTTTCATGCAGACGTTTTCCTTACGTGCATTTCCATCTGTTTTCAAACCTCTTGTATTCCACCTTGCATCCTTTATAGCTCCTCTGAGTTTAACTGCATTGTTTTAGCTCTCCCAACTAGCATGGCGCTGTGCTGCTGCGTCTGACTGCCCATTTTCTCCATGCGGCCATACACACGTTTTCTTAGTGAATCAATAGCCTTCAGTATAGTTTCCATTGATGTGTTTGAGGCCTGTACTGAAGATGGACCTTTTGCTTTCTTCGTCAGGCAGGCTCCATCCTATTTGTTTGAGCTAGAAGTCTCTGTGTACAGCATAATAATGCTATCTATAGTCATGTTTGAATGGGAGGCATTCAGATGCTGTGAGGACACTTGCAAATTGCAATGGTGCCATCGCAGGAGGCATCGTCACAGCAGAACAAGGAGCCACTCAGTAGAAAGTTCACAGCAATGTCTTTTTAGTATTTTTCTAAGACATCATCTGGACCTTATTTTGTGTCTTTGCTCAACATAGCCATGGTGTGAGGTGATGTGCCGATGTCTCTTCAGAGCTTCTGAGGTTTACACTGGTGTCTAAGGTTCTAAGGTGTGTGAGCCCATGTTGGGGTCGATTCTCCCATGTGCTTTAGCAGTGGTGGGTTAGGCAGCTGCCCCCTATACCTGTGGTATTCAGCGGCCACTGGCTGCATCTCTCCGGCATCTCATGGACAGCACTGCAGTTACTCGTGAGGATCTTTCAGTAGCTGCATCCAAGGTTCCTCATCTGCATCAAGCTCACAAGTACATTATTAGTTGTAGCACCCCTAGGCACCTGTCCAGCTTCAGCCAGGAGAAGTGTGATCATTTGTTTTTGTGTTTGTCTGTTTTTAGCAGCAGGCCCCAGGACCCGTAAGCACTCAGGGGGTCCAGTATTCTTGCAGCAGAGGATGCCCCAGGGTGAGTGTTAGCCACAGCTAATGCGCTTTGTTCACCCCGCCTTCACTCAGAACCGGCCTCCTAGCAACAAGTACCTGCTGGTAGAGGGAAATGACTCTTGGTTGATGCCTTAGGCTAAAAGGCCAGACACATTAAAAACACTTCCTCTAAATTTATCACATGGGCGTCTATAAAATCAATAAGCACAAAAGGAGAGTAAGCAAAATATATAAGAAGAATAAATAAAAAAATACATACAAGAAAATGATCTAAGAACATGAAAAACTACTCAAATACACAATACACAAATTTGAAAGTTAAACACAGTTGATCCATGCATGCTATAATTTAGAAATCAACTGATAATGTGGTATAAATTATATTAATTTGTATAAGCTGTTGCATGTATGACGCAGTGTCATGCCAATGTTGGCTTAAGCCCCGAAAATTAATTATGTTGTAGAGTAAACACAACAGCAAGACTCAAATAGAGATTTTTTTTACCTTATTTGGAATAAAGCAGAATTATTTTCTTGTTCCTAAATCCTTCAGGCCTGCAGTTGCTATATATAAATATACATAAATTCAATGCAGCTGAAATGGAAGCTTACAAGGCATTTGTTTCTCCTCCATTGCAAGATGTTGTTTTATAGCTTTTTGAATGAAATCAAAAGACACCTTCCTTCTTTATTCTATTTTTATATGCTTCATGGTCAAAATCAGTGCTGTGGTAAAGAAGGCCGACCTGAAAACTGATGCTTGTTGGCTCAAGTCCTGCTCCCAAATGTAGTAGGAGTACTGAACATATGTAACCAGTAAAATACAGTACTTTCATTAAAATGTGTTAGTTTCTATTGACTTAAAATGTCAGCAAAGCAACAAAATGAAAATCCTAACAATGTTGTTTCTTTTTCTTACATTAATAGTAGTATTTTTCATTAGTGTCATTTAACAGCAAGTGTTTTATGCCTGTGTATAAAAATGCATAAAATTCATACTTAAAACTAACATTTTTTTCTTATGTCCATATAGTGACATAAAAAATGCATCAATAGTCATCTTAATTATAAACACAGGCTCCCAGATAATATATTTGTAGCTATGTAAGGTTTCAGAGTCATTTTCTTGAAAGATGGAGACATTCCAGACGTAATTCATGTTTTGTTAGTTAAAAATAACAGTGGATGTCTGACCTGATTCTTTTCATATAATTAATTATTAATTAATTATGAATGCAGAGTTTGAAAAGTAACTTTTCCCCAATGGACTGCAAATTTTACTCCATGCATATTTATGAGATGCCATTCTTTTAACATGATCTTTGGGATTTTTTTTGTAATACTGGAAAAAAAAGTGCTTAACTGTTGTCATTCCATGTGATTCTGTGTTCTAAATTATAAAGAAATAAAAACAAATAAAATATAAATAATTTGTAATGCAGCCAGCTCAGCAACAGATATTTTCTGGGAGAAAAGCACTGAAGTATATCTTCAGGTCAGGTCAGGTCAGGTTAGGGAGCATGAGCTGATGCAGCGCGTTGCCACACCCACTACACAGCAAAACTCCTCTGGATTCCGGCCAGCGATCCCCCAGGAAGATACACGGTCCAGTCCCACCTTATGGAAATAGCCATCCATCTGCCACAGGCAGGTGTTACGTGGCCGTTCCCTTGGCCTGGTCCAGCCACTTGGGTCCTCAGCAGTGAGGATCTTGCAAAGCGGATCATCCTCAGAGAAACACTCCACATGGCCATAGTGCTGTAACTGACGCTCCCTTACAATGCGAGTACAGTAATATGCCTCATTCGGGACTCCTCTAGCAACCGCTCGTTTGACACAAATTCAACCCTAGGATTCTCCGAACAGACACAGTACCGAAGTTGTCCAGTCTTCCTCTCAGCTCGCTGGATAGCGTCCATGTCTCAAGGCCATACAGCGAGACAGGGAGCACCAGGACTCTAAAGACTTGGACTTCCATCCTCTGGCAAAGACGCCACACACCCCTTTCCAGCGACCTCATGACCCCTCATGCTCTTCCAATCCGTCTGCTGACTTCATAGGAAGAGTCAATTATAATAGTAGTAATAGTAAATGTCACATTACGATCAATGACTAAAGATCATCATGTAATGATCAAAGACATAGTCCCTCTACCCATTTTGCTACTGTAATATGAATATATAACAGTATTAAGCGTTTACCTCTTCACAGACCACAGAAAAAAAGTACTGCAATGTTTATAACAAATAAGAATGGAGTTGGTCCATCAGTCACATTTACACTATCTATTAACATTTATTTAAATTCAATTTAAAAACCTTTAATTATTTTTATAATTCATTTACTCTAGATGTCTAATTCCCATCTGCAATTTATTCCAAAACGAGTTTTCCATTAGGTACATTGCATATATAAGAAGTATGATGTTAAAACCTATAATTTTATCATAGCTGTTTTTTTCTCTAGCTGCATTTATTGCCTCATATCACACTTTATGTGAATTATCATTCTATTATGGCGGCCCGGTATGTCACTGGTTGGCAGCATAACCTCACTCCTCCAGCATTGTTGGTTCATTCCTTGCCCCCAGCTGCATGTGTGGAAACTGCATGTTCTCCTTGTGTTTGTAAGGGTTCCATCTTAGTGTTAGAACTCTAGTTAAATTGTTCATTGACTGTATTGGTGGTCGTTCTACAATGGACCATAGTCTCCTCCAGGATTTCCCCCATGCCACCTGACCTGTACTACCTGGCACTTCATCTACCCTACACCGGATAACCATTCATGGGAGATGGATTATTCCGTGTTGGTGTAATTCCATATTAGCTGCACGTTCTCTGGCTCACTGAGTGGTGGTGTTGCTCCCTGTTATGTGTGCGAACTTTGCGCTTTTTGCCATAGGGACTATTTCTTCCCTGCAGGATATGTGGTTAAAAAGGTATTAGCGAGTACAGATGCATACTGTATATAACAGCAAAATTAGCATGGAATATGTAAATTGAATCTTTAAATTGGACTTTTTCTTTTGTTTGTTCAAATAATAAATCAATCACACAAAAACAAGTTAAAAAAAAATTCCAGTCTTCCAGATTCCAACAGCTGTGAAAAATGATGAGGCTACCATTGAGATATAAGAAATGTACAAAAGTATTTATCCTTAGAAGACTTCCAATGTAAACCCCATGGGAACAACCTGCAGCTTCTTTGGGCTCAAATCTGATATGAAAAGAATAGAGGATGTACTCAAGGGATGTTTATTTTTTGAATTTGACATACAGGACATTTTTAAAGAACAGGTTTAAGTCAAATGAGGATTTCATACAGATAAATGAGCTGTTGCAACCTGTCAAACTGAGAAAATCACTTACAAAACCCTGAAGAACCAAGTGGGCACCGGATATGCCAAGTGGCATAAGAGCATATTCAAAATGGCCGTTTCTGTGGTTGAAAAATATATGTCTCTCAGTTGGAGGAGATTTGAAAAATACTTGAAAAATATGTCATTGTTGTAGCTGACCAAAACTGTTCAGTGGTGGCATGAATTAGGATTATGGGTATCTATCCTAAGTGTGCTGCTGGTAATATATTTGAAAATCTATTTGGACATGTTTTCCCAGATTTTAAAGCCTTGCTATTTTTAGTTTCCAAATCTTGACATGTTATTTGACTGTTTGGCAGACACTTTTAACAAAAGTGACATTCAACTGAAAAAGTGTGTCAGATTGTCTCTGGAGCAATTGGGGTCAAGGGCCTTCCTTCCTCAAGGAACCAATGGTGAAGGGTCATTCTGCTGACCCTGGGATTTTAACTGGTGACCTCCTGATCATAGGCACAGAGTCCTAATGCACAAAGTCACACACACTCAACATGATGATACTTTAATGAAAATAAATAGGATATTTATATTGCGTGGGCAGAGTGGTGGCTGTGAGGCTAGGGATCTATACCAGCAATCGGAAGGTTCCTGATTTGAATCTCTTGAATGCTAGGAGTGATCCTACTCCAATAGGCCCTTGAACAAAACCCTTAACCTGCATTTTCTTCGTCCTGGGTCTGATGTTAATCGACAGTACATCCACCCCTGCAAGCAGCTCCTCCAACTTAGAGGGAAATTTTGGGGGTTGGCGGCAGGATTGGCACTCCAGTCACCGGAAAAAAATCAGACTAGTGTGGTGCTGAGCTATCACCCATTGCACGGCTGCCCTTGGGTCTCATCCCTGAGGTGGCCTGTCGTGTGGTGGGTGCAGCAATGTGCAGTAATCAGCGCGCACTCCTTACCTCTCTCTCTATATCATGTTAGTCAGTCACTGGAACAGGCTTTGGTTGACATGACAGATTCCTGAGACATGGGATGGGATAAGGAATGGGAGTTTTATTTATTTATTTTCTTTCTTTCTTTCTTTCTGTCCACTTAAGACACTGTTGATCTAAAGACTAGCAGTTGCTAACCATTCTGAAGTCTGATACAGCAGATATCTTCTATAGTAGGCAGAGCCAATGCAACAGGGCTGAATGGTGAATGCACAATTCAAAAATAAATCTCCTCCCAATCTGACTGTCGAGACACAAGTAGTTAATGTGACCCTCCCTGACCCCATTATCCTCCTGTCTGGGATTTCAAAGTGTACAGGAGACTTGCACCTTTACATGAAAATCCAAAGATGCTGCACCAGGTCACTGTCAATAAAGAAGCCATCTGACCCCGAATTAATAATGGGGAATTGCCAGCCAGAGTTAGCAGAGCGGATGCCAGTGACCTGATGCTCACTGTACAGATTCTCTCTGTAATACAGCAGTTTCACACCATTAGAGTGCTGTCTCTGTCTCTGCGGATAGCAATGTTTCTCCACCTTGTGACCAGTGCAACCGCAAAGATTATCCTGTTATTTCCTTCTGATCATCAGAGCATGTAAACAAATGGAAAGTTTAGTGATACTCTCCAAATCATAGCAAACCAAATCTCTTCATTGCTTCACCAGTGACCTGCATCTGCCCTCCCCATTGCACCGAATGGCAAATTAGTGAAATTCCACTTTCCTCACTTTGCCAATGATTAATTAATGATTAATTTTACTATACTGAAGGTAATTTGCATCCTTATCCCCAATGTACTTATTTATTGCTAATTAACTGTTGACCTGTTCTTATTTTGCACTGTTTTGCCTTGTGTTGTCTTGTAATGCACTAGTTTGTCTTGCGTTTGCCTTGTATCACCCTACTGTCTGCCCTGTCCACCCATGCATCTGTCCCCTATGTTGAAACGGTGACATAGGATTGGTCCTCCTAACACATGTGATAATAAAACTTGAACTTGATCAGGGAATCGGTAAACTTTACATTCTTGCTTCCAAGAATGAAATCTACTATAGGCACTTCAGTTTTATTTATGTTAAAAAGAAAAATAACGGTGTAAAGGGCCAAAGCATAATATTCAGCTGTTGAAAGACAGTTATAGGAGAACTTTTTGAGTGAATGTTAATTGATTTTTTGGGCCTTCTTCCTAAAACAAAGTCACACAATCAGTTTTTACTGACCGTAATGTGGGCTGCTACTCCGAATCCTTCCCCCTGCTCAAGCATATGGCTCCTGTTTCAGTGCGAACACTAACACAGCTTTTCATGATATTTGGCTTGCAGTCTGAGATCAGCATGAATTTTATACTTAAACTGTTCCAACAGGTTATAGAAACACTTTCCGTGAATCACAAAATATCAAGTCAAGTCAAGAATGTTTATTGTCAGCCAGAGATATACAAGTACACAGAGGGCTGAAATTGTGTGTTTCTAGGAGCAAATGGTGTGACAATTAAACATGTGGGACAGACATAAAGTGCAGTTTTGACATGGCAGTGCAAAGGTCCGATAAAACAACCAGACACCTAGACCTAACCCTAAACAGACCTAACCCTAACCCTAACCCTATTGCAACACTGTAGAGCAACAACAAAATACAGGCAGCAAATATTGCAGTGAACGGGTAGGGGGTAGATAATTTGAGTCGGAATTATAGCAGCAAATAAAAAACTGAAACATAGTATAAACGCAGTAGCAGCGTGAAATACAGTGCGGAGCAGAGTAAAGACGATAAGTGTAGGTAAGATAAAAAAGGCCGTATAAACCTGTTTGATGATTACAGTAAAAACAGTTTAAGGGTGTGATAGTATAAAATACAGTATAAAAACTAGTTTAAAAAGTCTAGGGCAGTATGAGACCAGTTTAAAGTGTCAGTGCAGTGTGATTGAGGTAGTCCATTTGAAGTCAGCAGTGAGGTGAGTATGGTAGTGTATTAGTCTCTATTCAGGCCTCTGGTGTGAGGTGGGGTCTCCAAATTGTTTAGCAGTCTGACGGGAAGAAGCTTTTGTGATGTCCGGCAGTGGTGGTTCTGATGCTTCTGAACCTTTTCAACAGGGGGGAGAACAGCCTGTGTGAGGGGTGTGTGGGATTTGCAACAATATTGACTGCATGACGGATGCAGCATTTCTCATACAGTTCTGTGAGTGGGGGGGGGGGGGGGGGGGGGGGACACAGATGATCTTGTCATCTGTCCTCACTCTGTGCTGCAGAAACTTCCGGTCAGCACTGTTGTGATTTCCGAACCGGGAAATGATAGAGCTGCAGAGGATGCTCTCCATGCTGCCCTGGTACAAGCTGGTGCGGATGGGAGGGGGAAGGCTGGTCTTTCACAGCCTCTGCAGGAAGGGGAGGTGCTGCTGAATTTGATGGTGGTGGTGTTGAGAGTCCAGCTGTCATCTGCACACACAGGAACTTCACACTGCTGACTCTCCCAACAGCTGAGTTGTTTATGTGAAGTGGAGGGTGCGGGGCAGGGTTCCTCCTGACGTCACTAACCATCTCCTTTGTCTTATCAACGTTCAGGGTTGAGTTGTTGTCTCGGCACCAGTCCACCAGTTGCTTGACTTCCTCTGTATGCAGACTCATTGTTGCTACTTTTGAGTCCCTCCACTGTTTTGTCATATGCAAACTTAATGATGTGGTTTGAGCTCTACTAAGCAACACAGTCAGATCTCCTGGGGGGACCCAGTGCTCAGGCTGATGGTCCTGGAGGTGTTGAAACCTATACTGACAACCGGAGACCTTAGTTAGGAAGCCCAGTATTCAGTTACGGTGTGAGGTGTTCATGCCCAGTAGGCAAAGTTTCTCTATCAGTCTCTGTGGAATGATTGTATTAAATGCTGAGCTGGAGTCTATGAACATCATTCTGACGTAGCTCTCTTTTTTGTCCAGGTGAGAGAGGATGAGGTGGAGGGCAGTTGAGATGGCATCATCTGTTGTCTGCTTAGCGCGATATGCAAACTGCAGTGGATCAAGTTGTTCTGGGAAGTGGGTCTTCATGTGTCCCAGTACTAGCCTCTCGAAGTACTTGGTCATGATAGGATGAGTGGTAGAGTCCAGTCCGGTAGTCATTCAGACAGGGCACAGTTGACTTCTTAGGCACTGGGATGATCCTAGTTGTCTTGAGGCAGACAGGAAGCTGCTTTTCATTGGTTAACTCTGCTTAGAGTTTTCCTGACATCATCCCTGGGCAAACAGTGAACCCACGCGTTGGGAGGAGGGATGGCTTTCCGCGCTGGTTCCTTGTTCTGTGCCTCAAAACTTGCATAGAAGTCATTTTAATGCATCCGGCAGGGAGGCATCACTGCTACATGCCTGAGGAGTTGGCTTATAGTTCACGATGGATTGAGTTTCCTGCCACATGTGCTGTGTGTCTCTAGAGTTCATGAAATGGCCGTGGATTTTTGTACATGAGCACGATTTGCTGCATTGATGGCCTGTGACAGTTTAGCTCTGGTTGTACTGAAAGCCTCCTTGACACAAGACTTAAAGGCAGCATTTCTGGTCTTCACCCGAGTGCACACTTCTGCAGTGAACCAGGGCTTGTGATTAGCCTGATTTGTGATGCTTTTGGAGGCAGAAACATCCTCAATGCACCTGCTAATGTAGCCAGACACTGAGGCTGTATACTCTTCCAGGTTCAGTGAGCCGTTGTAAGTGGCAGCTTCCTTATAAATGGCCCAGTTTGTACATTCAAAACAGTCCTGCAGTGCAGAGATGGATCCTTGAGGCCAAGTTCTCACCTCTTTCAGGACTGATCTGATTTGTTTCTGGATGGGTCTGTAGGCTTGGGTGAGAAGGATTGAGATGTGATCTAATCTGATCCAAAGGTGGGGCTGAGGAGCAGCCTTGTATGCACAGGAAATGTTTGTGTAAACAGGGTCTAGCATGTTTTCTCCATGTGTGGCAAAGTCTATGTGCTGATGAAATTTGGGGAGTACTGACTTTAGCAATGCGTTGAAGTCACCTGCAATGATGAAGAAGCCATTGGGGAGAGCAGTCTGTAACTCGCATATTTTCCTGTATCGTTCATCCAGAGCTTATCACCTCAAATTGCTAAGCATTCTAGAGATTTCCCATCAGATGCTAACATATACATTGAGGGCCTACTGTGAAGGAACATGCCAATGACTGGCATATTGAGATACCTTTTGTTTTGCTTGCAGTTCATGAGACTGCCCAGGAATCCATGGGGTTCAATCCCAGTGAACTAGTGTACTGCACAGGCACTAATGGTGTGACAGTTTTTACGCATTCAAGATCTTCTGTCTGTGATATCCCACCCAACCCAACTATTTTATTGTCTTCCTTGTGTGTGTTTCATGACTATTTTGGTCCAATCATAATTGAGTGAACATTCCTGCGGTAAAAGCTAGACTAGTTTAATTAGTTCAAGGTAGATAATAGCCCTTTTTAGTGTTTTAAATTGTTGGTAATTAGTAAAACACAGAATCTTTTTCCATCCCCCCCAAAAAAAAGAAGGTATGAACCATACCATGGCTCAAGAACTGAAATCTGAACCGAACCATGGATTTGTAGAATTGTTACACCTCTACCAGACACATCAGACACTCTCAAGCTACCCAAGTAATTGTTGTAATGTGATACAACAAGCCCAATATACTGCATTATGTGAATGAGCTTAGGGAACAGCATCACTTTGCCTGTGCTTATGCTAACGAAGCCTTCACAACCTCACTGGTAGCAATAAAGGCTCAGAGTGATGAAATGACAGTGGTCTTGCTTTAGCCCTGATGATCCTTTCGCTGTTACTAATTTCTGATTCAGCTTTGCAGCCTTATTTCTCTAGTTGCTCTGATTTCTAAGGTCCCTGTGTTGTAGCGTGTGTCACGTTAATATACTTAAATCTTATTTTACACATGAGCAGGAACTGAAAACTCCGTCTCTGGATGCGAAAGTCTGTCTCCCTTCGTTATGATTCATGTGGCGATTATAGACAAAGAGGAGGATGGCCTTTGAAATCCTTCTGAAGAACATGCCATATTACCAAAGGCTTCCATTCTGGTGGTTCCCCACCATCTTATGTACCTAGATCCCCTGCAGCAGCTAGATGTGATGCAGTTAGCAAAGGAATGGTCATTCATATTTAAAGATGTATCAACATCAACAACCCTACTGGAACATGACCTCGATGTGAATGGGATCAACTAGCAAGCTTATCAAGTAAACTATTCACTCAGCACTACAGGTTAGCTCAACCAAGCTGTAGTCCCTGGAGTTCATCATACATTTTAGTACCTAAGAGTGGTGGCAGAGTTCGCTTCTGCACAGATTACTGAACAGTGAATTCCATTCCTGGGCCTGGCTCATACGCATTGCGGGACATGGCTGAAAGCTGTAATGAATACATCTGTATAGGATGGTGTATAGTATGAATTGATCACCTTACATTGATACACTGATGATTTTTTTCTTTTCCTAGAAATTGAATTCTGAAGTTTGGAGTATGATACTTAATGTTGCTTTTAAGAATGTCACAGAAGACTGTTCTGAACAAATTCAGCCAGGTTCCATGTACTTTCCCATAACAGCAAAAGGTATTGTATACGCAGTCATACGTCATCAACATATCAGGGGCTTTCCTGTACATAAATTAAAATGTGCATGTAGCTTGGCTGTATACCTGTAACCCATCAGCACAGAGCCTTTTGGTTTCCTTCGCCAGCCTTATGGCCTACATACGTGTGCTGGAGTGATAAAGATTGTGAGCTCGTTTCATGGTCCTGTGGAACTAATGCGCCAGGACAGATTGAACAAAGCTGGCTCACATGCCTGGCGGGGCGCCTAGTTACCGGTGTCACCAAGGCCAGCACACTGCCAGCGATCCATGGGGCTTCAGAGCCACTTCATCTAGGGTTAATTGGTGGTGACAAATGAACCGTTCCAACTATGCTTGACTTTGGCCAGCGTGGCCAGTGGGAACATGTACATGGAATTTTCTCTTCATTAACCTAATGGTTAAAGAGTGGGGGGAGGGGGAGCATAGAAATTCCCAAAGGAGCACAGCTTCTTTTTTCCCTGGACAGGTTTGTTTATAAGAATCTGTTCAACCAACTTTGGTAATCCCATGGGGGGATTAACAATAGGCACTGCTGGGATTCAAAGCCAGAAACTCCTGCTTACTATGCTGGTGCTTTAACTCACTAAGCCATGCACTAAAATGTTGTTATGCTTTATAATTGGATGGTCTGTAAAAAGCTAAGCTGTGAAAGCAGCTGTGGATGTGTTTGCTAAACAACTAAATACCTAAAAGCTAAGACTTATTGGATGCATAGCATAAGCCTGTGCTGGAAATCTTTTGGGGGTGGGGTTTACTCATGGTCGAACCTTAGAAAGAGGCACAAGCGGCGATGTAGTAACCATGCCGTTTTTAAGGATTTTTTCACTGTTTAAATCAGGAATATAGAGTGGTTGCCAAGCCATTACTCTGGGTACTGAAGTGTGGTTGGTTACTGCAGATAGAACATACTTATTGATCAAGCTCTTTCTTTACGTCTGACAAGGTTAAGCCCAGTAATTGAAACATAGAGAGACTCATAACCCACAGCATTGCTCACAATCGAATTATGCGTTCTGCGTCTGACAGTTTACAGGCCATTGCTCTGAATAGAAACAAAGGTAGGCGCAGATACGGCCCACAGAAGCGCAGTGTGGCTGCCGTAACATAAACTTCTGAAAAGCACCCAGAGACATATGTAGAAGACAAAACAATTAAAAATATTAATATCAATAACCTAAAAAGGAGTAAGGTCAGCAGGGTGTGAGGTAATAGCACTGCTCAGTTTGTATGGAGTTTGCATGTTCTCCCTTTATCATGTCAGTTTCTTCACAGTTGAACAACATGTTGTTGGCACAACCGCCAACTTTAAATTGCCTGCATGGGCATGATTGTGTAAATGCGCCTTTTTCAGATGGTATAAATTATTAATAAAAAATGTCAATTGGTTATGGATGCACCCAACACAAAAGCTGGGCAACATTTATTGAACCAAAATAATACAACGGACAGATTAAACTGAAAATGGGCTTAGGCTTTAAAATCTGCTGTCAAAATGTTAGGGCTGCATTTGACTATACGTCTCACGTATAATGAACTTCATTTCACTGGATGTTGACACTGATCCCTAGAATCGAGAAAAAATAAGTAACACTTCATAATAGGTGTTAGCCTTTAGTCACAGATTAACTATAATCATTTATAAGACATTTATAAGACATTGGGAAGCCTGTAGTTAATGATGAACAGATCATTTACAAATTCTTAATAATACATTTGGAAGCATATGTTTAAGGGCTAACTAATTATTTGCAAAACATTCTGGTAGCAGTGTTTGTGCCTTTAAGAGGAACGGGTGACGTCATCACCGTAAGTTACGTGCGGTAAACGCACTGTGAACTCATGGCCATGTAAGCGCCATTTTTAGACTGCATTGAAAGGAATGTGATTCGGTGTAACATGCATATCCATGTAATATTTATATGCAGTTGTGCTCAGAATAAGTCCTGGGTTACAGCTATGTTTGTACAGTACCAAAGGTGTTGCTATGGGTTAGCAGGTTTGTGTCGGTTATTGCTTGAGGGTCCCTTACTAACTTGCAGGTCAGTTTCCCCCATTGTATTTTAGGGCAAATTTAAAAAGGTGTAACACTTTAAAGATTAATATGTTTCTTTACTGCTATATGCTGCCAATGCGATTAATGTGTTTCTTTCTGTTATTACAGTGAGGATAAATTTATGGAGTTTTATTTCCGAGAATTACTCACGTGTTTTGCAAATTGATCCGTGTGTGTAAAGTGAATAATAACACATGCAACTCCTTTTCTACATTTGCTAACAAAAGGTTGGTGGTGTTCTGATATTGTTTTTTTATCTTAGACTGTCACTGCTTTATATTTTTTATATACCGGATTTATTTACGTAAAACTTCCGGGTCAGGAGACTGAATAGTTCTGAACGTTGACATTCAAGCGCTTTCAGTGGTATGCTCATGAAACATCAGATTTTTAGCTGTCATTAATATACTAAACAATATAGCGCCGTGCGGACTGAAACATAGCGAGAACATCGAAGGACAAGAAAACTTTCTTGTTGGAGTAAACCCTGCTTTTTAATTACAGTCCTATATACGGACTATAAGGGGGGCAGCGTGTGGCTCAGTGGGCTAAGCCTATGGGCTTGTAATCAGAAGGTTGTAGGTACGAACCCAGCCTCAGCACGTCTGCGCCTTCAGTGGTATGCTCCCATAAGACCCATAACTCCCTTGACTCCCAGTTAACTTACTCCACAAAGAGCCCTACGGGGGATCATTATAGTATAGTGTATTATACTATACTATGTATAGTATAGTGACTACTCAATGATTTACATATTTTGTGTCAGACAACACAACGGAACTTATTAACCAGCAGCATTTAACCTTTAATTGCATGTTTATTACAAATAAATGTTTAGAATTTGTAAATGATTTGTTCATCATTAACTACAGGCTTTTAAATCATTTAGTAATGATTTGTTTATGATAATTTCTCCTCCTAATCATTTATAAATGTTTATTAAAGTTTTGTAAATGATTAGGTAGCCCTTAACTACATCATTATGTGTCTTATTAAGAGTTTTCAAATGATTTGTTCATCGTTAAGTACAGGTTTTGAAATATATTATTGAGGTTTTGTAAATGTTTAGTTAATCTATAACTAAAGGCTTATATATGTGGTTTAATTGAACATTATTATAACGTGTTATTATTATAACCAAAATATTTATTAGTTATGCCAGTGATATATAGGGAAAATCATTTTCCATGAATATTTATTGTTCACTATTAAAATTTAATAACATATCTATGAAATATATTATGCTTGTGATATCTGGAGAATAATTATTTTCTCTAAATGCTGAATATTCTTACTATTTTAAGCATTTTTTTTAAATTGTGGGCCTCTTGAGATTCTGTGAAAGGAAATGTTAAGGTTGAAATGGTAAATGCTATTCTTTGGGGTCCCTGCTAACAGAGAGGGGTTCGTCATATGCTAAATTAGCATTTCATTACTATGTGTGTGCTCTGTTTTCAAAACTGACAGTAAACAGAGAGACTGCTAGTGGTCACCGCCGCATTCTGACAAAGCAACAAGAAATAGCTACCGATTACCTTGTCAGGGCAAGAAATGAGTTTCAGCTGAATGAATTAAGATGACATGTTGTGAAATGCAGTATTTCACAGAAATATGCATACATAAATAAAATGAAATAGGTAAATTGAAAAAGTCAATCCTCTATTTTTAAAAGAGATCTGTGAAACGTTTTGGGAGTTTTCTATGAAATACGTCTAGTTTGAGACCAGTGTATCCACAGTATGAATGCTAACAGTATTACAAACCTAATATTACCATGGATACCACAGTTGCCTCATACTTCTGGACTCCTGGGTTTGAGTCTCTGCACATGTCTGTTATAGTGGGCTTTCCCCTTACAGTCCAAAAACATGCTAAGGTGAACTGGAGTTGCCATATTGTGTGAATGGTGTGTGTCTCCTGTGCCTGTAGCTGCCGGGATTGGCTCTGAACCCCTCTGACTGTGAGTAGGACAAGTGGGTACGGAAGATGGATGGATAGATGGATGGATGGGTGGCTTGCTATACCACTGTATATAGTAGGGTTATATCTTTACTATGCATTCTAAGTAGACCATGATACATCAACCTTAACCTTTCCAAATCTCAAGGAAGGGGTTGAAAATTCATTGGGCAAAATCATGTAAGTATAGGCGGGAACCTTCTTGACCTCCATCAGGAACTAATAAACGCTAAATAGAAACAAAAATATGCCACAAACCAATTTCGACACACCATTGTCTAGTTCAAGGTGCTCTGATATGAGATCAATAATGGCCAAATGCAATTTCTGGTAAAAATGCACCTTGGTGACAATCATGCTTGTTGCAATTTGCATTACTCTACTGCACAAACTTATTTTCAGGAAGTTAACAGGTTAGTTAACTGTGTGTGCTGCCATATCGGATGAAGATGTTTTGGGATACAGGAGGCTGCCTGAGCTTTAAATCTCTGTAAGCATTTTTTTTAGATGTTTTCCCAAGCTTCTGAAATGTCACATATGTAATCAGGTGGGGCTGGCTCCCACTGTGCTGCAATGGTACAGGCTTGAATTACTGAAAGCGATACATTTAGCTGCCTGTACTCTGAAGCATCTGTCCACTTCCTCTAGTATTTTTAAACATGGAAATGGAATGATAGTTATTAACATTCATATATGCAAACATGCTTGCCTCATGAAAGCCACAGCACATGTTAATGTTACAGCAGAACAATGTAAATCAAGCATGCAAATTTATTTTGCTTCAGGAGTAGGCAAACCCTAATCTTGGAGTGCTGGTATCTAGTAGGTTTTCTAAGCTGCCTGGTTTCTGATGATCCACACCTGATATCAGACAGAGAGGAATAGAAAACCTGCTGGATACCGGCACTCGAGGGTCAGGGTTGCCTACGCCTATCGACTGAAATCTCCAAGTATGAATATTGTCAGCTTTTGAAATACAGGAGTACAAATCTGGTATGACAGTGCAGAAATTTGGTCTTTGATATTTTCCATTTATATTATTTATTCAGCATAGAAAAAACATCATATTTGTGATGATCCTCTAAATCAGTCCACGAGGAGCCCCACACAGTCTACATTTTTGATCCCTTCCAACTCCTGACACATCAGAACCAAAGAATGACAAACACTAAATGCCTTCTGTGGGTATGAGACTTGATATGCTTTTAAGTTTGTATTATATGATTATCTTTCAAATTTTTATATAAACTCCAAATGTTATCAAGAATCTAAATAACATTAAAATCACATATAAAATTTAAATTATGTATATGGGGCATTCATTTGCTTGCCTGCCAACTCAGCTATGGTCACCAGCTGTATATTAGATCCCACTGAATATGACACTAAAGCCGAAACCTCATCAATGCACACTTTGGGTAATGTCTGTTTTCCTCAATTTTCATTTTCAAGTCTTTGAAACAGCATGGAAAAGAATACATTTAAAAGCATTTTGAAAAATCAAATAGTTTTCAGCCACATTATCAGTAACAACATCCCATGACCCTGACCGTGGTATGCAGTTAGAAGTTGGATGGATGGATAAATAGTAAAATCAGTTATAGAGGAGATATAGAAGAGAAATATTTTTAAATGGTAATTTTACTTGCTTTGACATCACAAAGCATCCCTAATTTAATAGGAGAAAGAAACTTGAACAACTGAATTGACATGTAAACAAAAAGACCTGGATTGGCATTCTTTGTTTTTAATGCTGGGTTACTTAAACAATGAGTAAGTTAATGCACCTTAAATGTATAGTGCATAGTTGGACTCATGTGAACCATACCATTATGTTACAGATTGCATAAGTAATGATGGCTAAAACAATTCATTAACCATTTGCTATATTTTTGACCCCACTATACGGTGCCCTCTTTTAAAAAAAGGACTCAAAGCATGGTCCAGAGAAAACCATGAGCACCATCTAGTGGGGTCAAAAAATAAAGCAGATGGTTCATGTGGTGCGGTTTTGGCCGTCACTGGGCTTAAGGATATTCCGTCAACAGCAATTGCAAGAAGAGCTTTGGGGCTCACTGACATATAGCTTGTCATGGAAAGTCAGTTTCATAACCAATCAGTGATAACCATAAAATCCATAACCCTTTATGCACTATGATGAATAATTCAAAAAAGATTCAACAATTTATGTGCTAGTGTGATTTTTAAAAGTGTTTTATTATTATTTGGTTTGTTTGCTAAATTTATATGAACTGCCAAATATCCAGCATTATAATGGGTAACACTTTAACTGCACCTTCATAATGCCTTTATAATGCATTCATAGAACATTCATAAGAAGCATGTAAGTGTACCATAATACAGTACGACTGAAAATATTGTATTCATAATACTTTCAATGAATAAACCTGACCAATGTAATATACATTAGTAACAAACAATAAAATTATATAATCATATAACATTTGTGATAACACTTAAGTCTATATTTTTAGTAATTTATAAACACATTCATAATGCATCATGAAGTTTTATAAACATGGCTATAAATATTTATAAAAAGGCATAATTCATTATAGCCATGTTATGCATCATGAGTGCCTTATGAAGCTTGCTTATAATGCATTATAGATACCTTTATAATGCAATATAAAAGCACCGTTAATACTTGTACCAAGCATTATAATGCATTTTAAAGGAATCTATCGTGCATTATACTATAGATGAGAGCTTCATACAGCATTCATAGCACATGGCTACGATGTATTATGCCTTTTGATAAATATTTACAGTCATGTTTATATTTCATCATGAATGGATTATTATTCCTTTTGAATATGTTTATAAATTACTGAAAAACATGGCCTTAAATGTTACCATGTTTGTTATTTATATATATTACAGGTTGATAAAGGTATTTGGGGATTTTAAGGTATACTTGCATGCTGCTTATGAATGTTCTATGAATGCATTATGAAGGCACACTGAATATTCTACAAATGCATGATAAAGGCATTATAAAGGTGCAGGGAATGTAAACCGTTACCTTATAATGTCATAAAATTATCTTTGTATGTTTATGCCTGCTTTACTTATTTAAATTGAAATTATTCTTTGAGCAACGTTACTGACAGCTCACTTCAACAATTTAGTCTCCTATGTGATATGTGAAACTGCTGTGTTCAGTCACTTCTGTCCCTTAATCAAATTATAAATGCCTTTATATTCCGAAGTCCATGCAGATTGTTCTTGTGCGAACTGACCCTTGATTCATTGCAATAAATCGTCAGTAACTGAACTCATTCAGAAATTCTTCAGTCACTCTTTTACTTTAATTTGCTAACTAAAGACTACTAAGGCAAAAATTTCACTGGTCAACAAATGTTTACACTTTTTGTTACACAAATTCTTTTGTCACACAAACTCATGCAAATTTATTTGTGCTGAATTCAAATGTATAATTGGAATTTCCCTATCATGCAAAAATTTGGAGTGATGTAAAAGTAGACTGTATGCTATAAGTATATTTACAGTATTTATGCATAGGGGACATAACTTATCGAAAAGGTAGAAGTATATGATTTTCTACTGTATTTAGCCTCAGGAATATCCCACTTAAGGGTCCAGCAGACGTCAGTAAGCACACTGGGACTCCACTTACCTTGATATAACTTTTCCGTATCATAGAGAGAGATGGACCCTGACCATGTCCAAACGTTACAGCCTGTAAACTCTGGCAAAACTTACAATAGTTTGTGCTCTTCATCTTAATCTAACAATTTTCACAAATATAAATTAAATAATTTTTCCTAAATTACATTCTTCATATGGAATAAAATACTATCAATACATACTAAAACTTATGTCAGTCAAAAACTATGGGTGATAGTTAAATTCTGAGTGCATTTCTGAAATCAGCATATAAGCCACCACTTACTTGCTGACAAAATCTTTGCTGACCAATGTGATTCTACTTTGTTCTTCTTTCTGGCAAAGTTTAGACTTGTATATGGATGTAAAATTACTTTTATGAATAACAACAACAATAATAATTGTCATGACCCGGCTCGTCGGCTCCTCGTGTGTGCCACGCCCCCTGATTACCCGCGTGTGCGTCCCTGATTGTCTCCAGCCTTGTCTGATTACTTTGCTTAGTCTTGTCCTGTTTTAAGTCCTGGTCTTGCCTGTTACCCTTGTCCGTCATTGTGGATGTTTGTTAGTCCCTGTCCGATGCTCCCTAGTCCCCGTTACTCTAATAAAACCCCGTTATTCCCCGTACCTGGTTTCCCTTGCCTGTTTCCCGCACGATCGCCGTCCCCAGTATTTCCGGATCGTGACAGAATGACGGACCCAAAGAAGAAGCGGAAAGAGAGGAAGAGGCTCCCTCAAGAGCCGATCTCTCTCGGCGCCTGCTCGCTCTCCAGGCTTTGGCTTCCGGCGGAGGACGAGAGGGAGGTACCTGCCCTACCTCCAGCCCGGGGGCCGACCACACGCGTCCCCGATCCTGCGTGGAAGTACTGGCTCTCAAGTGAGGACGAGGACGAGGAGCCCTTCCACTACCCGGAGCCAGAAGCCTCTCTTCCACCGTCCGTTTTCACGGACATCGCGCCGCCTCCCGCAACCGCCAGGCGCCTGCGAGGGAGACGGAGGAGAACGGCGATCGCCCGTACGGAGGACCTCCCTCCGTCATTGCCGGCGGACCCCGCTCCCGTGCGGCCGCCATTGCCGGCGGACACCGCTCCCGTGCGGCCGCCATTGCCGGCGGACCCCGTTCCCGTGCGGCCGCCGCCGCCTGCGCAGCCGTCTTCGCTGCCGCCGCCACCCATGATCCTCGCTGACAGGTACTTCACCCTCCAAGGACTGTATTGGAGGGTGATGGGAGAACCGGCCCCACAGGGCCCTCCGGAGGGGGAAAAGCTCGCAGTGCAACTGGGGCAGGATTTCGCCTCTTTCACTCCAGAATCCCCGTATTCAGATCTGGAGAGGATGGCTGAAGACCTCCGGAGGCTGATCAAGCTCCGGAGAGCTCCGGAAGCGCCCCCTCCGCCTGCAGCTCCAGGGCAGGCGCCCCCACTGCAGCCACCTGCTGCAGCTCCAGGGCAGGTGCCCCCACTGCAGCCACCTGCAGCTCCAGGGCAGGCGCCCCCTCTGCAGCCGCCTGCTGCAGCTCCCGGGCCGGCGCCCCCACTGCAGCCACCTCCAGTTCCTGACCGTGCTCCAGTTCCTGCAGAGGCACCCCCTCTGCAGCCGCCTGCTGCAGCTCCCGGGCAGGCGCCCCCACTGCAGCCACCTGCTGCAGCTCCAGGGCAGGTGCCCCCACTGCAGCCACCTGCAGCTCCAGGGCAGGCGCCCCCTCTGCAGCCGCCTGCTGCAGCTCCCGGGCCGGCGCCCCCACTGCAGCCACCTCCAGTTCCTGACCGCGCTCCAGTTCCTGACCGCGCTCCAGTTCCTGACCGCGCTCCAGTTCCTGACCGCGCTCCAGTTCCTGACCGCGCTCCAGTTCCTGACCGCGCTCCAGTTCCTGACCGCGCTCCAGTTCCTGACCGTGCTCCAGTTCCTGCAGAGGCACCCCCTCTGCAGCCGCCTGCTGCAGCTCCCGGGCAGGCGCCCCCACTGCAGCCACCTGCTGCAGCTCCAGGGCAGGTGCCCCCACTGCAGCCACCTGCAGCTCCAGGGCAGGCGCCCCCTCTGCAGCCGCCTGCTGCAGCTCCCGGGCCGGCGCCCCCACTGCAGCCACCTCCAGTTCCTGACCGCGCTCCAGTTCCTGACCGCGCTCCAGTTCCTGACCGCGCTCCAGTTCCTGACCGCGCTCCAGTTCCTGACCGCGCTCCAGTTCCTGACCGCGCTCCAGTTCCCAGGCAGGCGCCCCCCCCCGCGGCCTGACCGTGTTCCTGTCCCGGCGCCCCGGCGACCTGACCGTGTTCCTGTCCCGGCGCCCCGGCGGCATGCAGCAGCTCCAGAGGCGCCCCCTCCGCCTGCAGCAGCTCCAGAGGCGCCCCCTCCGCCTGCAGCAGCTCCAGAGGCGCCCCCTCCGCCTGCAGCAGCTCCAGAGGCGCCCCCTCCGCCTGCAGCAGCTCCAGAGGCGCCCCCTCCGCCTGCAGCAGCTCCAGAGGCGCCCCCTCCGCCTGCAGCAGCTCCAGTCCCTGTCCTAGTCCCCGAGGTGGTCCTGGACAACTCCATCTTGGCTCCTCCCTCTTCGGAGGTGGAGGAGCTGGAATGGGACCCCTCGGGGACAGAACTCGTGGCCCCTTGTCCCTCGCCCCGGCGAGATCGACCCCGAACTAGGGTCGGCTTGTCTGTGTCCCGCAGGGGAAGGGGACACAGACGCAGGGCTGGGGTCCCGCCCGCCCTGCCCCCTGGCTCGCCCTCCCTCGCCTGCGCTGGGGCTCGGTTGGCGCCTGCGGGTCCTGGCCCTCCGCGTCGGCTGTCGCCTGCAGGTCCCTCTCCGGTGCCTCGTCGCCCTGCCTCGCTCCCCCCTCCGGGTCCTGGTCGGTCGCCTGGGGGTTCCCCGACGGCGGCTCCTCGGTCGCCTGCGGGGCCCTTACCTCCGGCCCTTTCCCGGACGTCGCCGCCTGCTGCGGCTCCCCCCTCCTCCGGGCCTTCGCCCTGGCCCCTTCCTACTCCCTCGTCCCCTTCCCCGGTGCTCCCTCCCTGGCCCCTCCGCGGGTCCCTCGCCCTGTCTCCTCGGCCCCTCCGGGGTCCCCTCCGGCTCCGGCCTCCCGGCCGCCTGCGGCCCCTCCGGCTGCCTCCCGTCGCCCGCTGGGGCTCCCTCGGGCTCCCCTTGGTACCCCCTCCTTCTCGCCCTATGCCTCTGCCTTCGTACCTCATGTCTTTGCCCCGTCTGCTTTTGTTCCTCGCCCGTCTGTTCCGCCCTTTCCTGCTCCTCGTTTCCCGATGTTCCCTCCTTGCACTCCCGCTCCTAGTGTCCCGCCTGTCCCTCCTATCTCTCCCTTCCTGGTCTGTCTCTCCGCTTTCCCGGTCCTGTGTCGAGTCGTGTCTTACGTTCTGTCTCTCGCTATGTTTTGTGCCTCTGTCCTGTTTCCGGTCTCTCGTTAGTTTTGTTCTTTTCTCGGTCCCGGTTCCTGTGTCCCGTTCGTCGCCTCCTCCCTGGCGCGCCCGGTGAAGCGCGCCTTTGGGGGGGGGTTCTGTCATGACCCGGCTCGTCGGCTCCTCGTGTGTGCCACGCCCCCTGATTACCCGCGTGTGCGTCCCTGATTGTCTCCAGCCTTGTCTGATTACTTTGCTTAGTCTTGTCCTGTTTTAAGTCCTGGTCTTGCCTGTTACCCTTGTCCGTCATTGTGGATGTTTGTTAGTCCCTGTCCGATGCTCCCTAGTCCCCGTTACTCTAATAAAACCCCGTTATTCCCCGTACCTGGTTTCCCTTGCCTGTTTCCCGCACGATCGCCGTCCCCAGTATTTCCGGATCGTGACAAATAATAATGATTATTATTATTATTATTATTATTTTGCCTGACATGGGAGATATGGGGACGTCCCAGAAGTAAAAATAAATAATTATTATAGAGGACCCTCATGTGAAGCTTCACAAACCTGGTAGTAGGGCTGAGCGATATGGCAAAATATTTCATTTCAATAATTTTTTTTTTCATGTGAGTTATTGATAATTCTGATATAATTCAAGTCATTATTTCTTTACTTCAATATTCCATTTAGCTTAAAATTCCTTTAGAATTCACCTTTAGAATATGAAAGACTAAAGACTTGTCAGCATAAAATTTCTCTTTTTATATTCTTTTCAATTTTCATTTGAAATCTGGTTTACTTTTAGTTTTCAGTGTAGTTTTATTCGTTTTTCTTTTAAAATATATATTTCTATTTTTTTTTTTTTTTTGTAGTTTTTAATTCTTTCATATCTTATTTTGTTAAAGTTTACTACAAAAAAAGTTCTCCCATAGTGCAACACCTGAAAATGGCAACAGTATGATTTGTTTCTAATTTTTGGTCTCGCTGTCATTTGACTGTGTTCTCTGTGTTCTTCTTCTGTTCTTCTCACTTGCAATAGGGATACCTGAAAGGAGCCCCTCACATTGTTCACACAGCAACAGCGGACAAAAAGTGCATTACAGGTTCGTTCCAGGATGGTTCATCCCTTTGGACTATGAAAATGCCTTACATAAGCAATTTTTATGGTTCTAGTCCAGCAAGAATTTCCAGAGTCTGTCTAGCTGATGCCCTCAGAGATATTGATACTGCAATTAGTAAGGCCTAGAACAGTGCTCGAGCTTTTCAGAAAATATAGGTCCATGATTTATCCATGATATCTGGTTTTGTGGCCCACCGTCTTTTTCCTCAGTGTGAGGCTAAAAGTGTCTAGATCCAAGTACACTGATGGATGAGAGGAGGCCCTCAAGTGAATCAAAGTTATAATGAACCCAGAATCAACAATCAAAGCCTTACAGTATCGCTCCCAGTGACACAAGAGGAACAAGCTGGGGACCCTGCCGATTTGACCAATATTAGCTGGCCTGTTGCAGCCGATGGCGGAGCAGCCTCTGGAGAGGAGTCGCAGCCTGGGCACATTATTCAGCCTCTTTCCTGATTCCTATTATTTCAGCTTCTCAGGCTGAAGATGATTTTGAGTTATTTCTGGCCAGCACACCGTGTTCTTTCCAACATTTGGACTTTCTGGAGTCAATCTGAGAATCAGCTGGATAGTTAAGGGTCACTTTGGCAGGTGAAATATTAAAAGTCACACAAAGTGAAATCAGCCTCTCCTTCCAGAACTTACCATTTTCTTCAGCTTAAAAGTTTTGGTATAGTGACCGCACTTTGCATTCTAGTCATGGCATATTTTAATTGGGAACATTATGTAGTGTTTTCTAGGCCATCAAAGGCTATGTATAATTTTACAGCTATTTCTGGTAGAAAGCACTGGTTTGATCAGGTAGCTAACTGGAAATGCATTTATCAGGCTTCATATTCAATCTTTTCAACAATGCACGATACCCTGTGGTTGGTTGGCTCTTTATTTTATGTTATTTGTAAGAAAGTAATGTGCAACCATGTACTGTACGAATGATAGCATATGTATTACAGCAGCAACATTTAAATATTTATACTGTATATTGTTTAATACGGCATGGTGGTGCAGTGGTTAGCACTGTTGCCTCACACCTCTGGGACCCAGGTTCAAATCTCCACCTCGATTACGTGTGTGGAGTTTGCATGTTCTCCCCATGTCGTCATGGGGTTTCCTCCAGGTACTCTGGTCCAAAGACATGCTGAGGCTAATTGGAATTACTAAAATGCCTGTAGGAGTGCGTGTGCCCTGTGATGGGCTGGTCCCGGACAGGCTCCGTACTCCCCGCGACTCTGACGGATAGGCAGTTTGGAAAATGGATGGATATATTGTTTAATAGGTTTTTAAAATTATAAATGTATTTATAGTTTAAAAAAAGATATAATATAGCAATTTTGGTGAGAATCCACTCTCCAAAATACATTTTTATCTGATAAATATTAGTTTAACATCAGTAACCTTCCACTATTAGTTATGAGTTATGAGATATCAGTAGTCTAAGCTTTAGTTAAATCACTATTCACTGGATAAATGGAGAAAGTAAAAGAAGTGTGAGATAAAACCTATTTGATAAAAAAAAGATAATCAAATGAGAAAAGCCACCCACTGTGTGATATTCAGCACACTAAGACTTGGTGTGTATAATCCTATAACCCCCTGTGCAAAAGATTAAATTCATTTCTACTGATAAATACATAATTTTAGAATGACCAAAATCCTGCTATATAGACATATGAAAAAGAAAGTACACCCTCCTTCGATACTAAGGTGTGATGTCCGTCCGTCCATCCATCCATCCATTTTCCAAACCGCTTATCCTACTGGGTCGCGGGGGATCCGGAGCCTATCCCGGAAGCAATGGGCACGAGGCAGGGAACAACCCAGGATGGGGGGGCAGCCCATGGCAGGCCACACTCACACACTATTCACTCACACATGAACACCTATGGGCAATTTAGCAACTCCAATCAGCCTCAGTATGTTTTTGTACTGTGGGGGGAAACCAGAGTACCCGGAGGAAACCCCATGAGGACATGGGGAGAACATGCAAACTCCGCACACATGTGACCCAGGCAGAGACTCAAACCTGGGTCCCAGAGGTGTGAGGCAACAGTGCTAACCACTGCACCACCATGCTGCCCCAAGGTGTTATGTATCAGCATATAATGAAAAAAAACCTGGGATTGGGAACGACTCCAGGGGCAGGAGGAGGTGGCTGGGGAGAGGGAGGTCTGGGCATCCCTGCTTAGACTGCTGCCCCCGCGACCCGACCCTGAAAAGCAGCAGATGATGGATGGATGGATGGGCAGTTGTGTCATCTGAGCTTTCCTTGCTTTGTGGCCAGCTTCAACTATGGTTGATATTTGACATGTAGTTATTTTGTAGTTATCAGTTTTTTCCATCAGCTTTAATGTTAATTTTTGAGCGACAAATAATAATTATGTTAATTAGTCTCTCATTTCTCGAGTGGATGAGATATTCCTTGATACCTTGATTTCTGTCCCATGTTTTTGTATTTTGACTTATTTTGCTTACTGTACTGCTGCCAAAACTTCACTTTCCTCCCACCTGCTGTGTACCTGACAACATTATTTCCCATCTTACTAGCCTGCTAGTTTCTCTGCTTGTTTGCCCTGCCCCTCACAATCCTGAAGTAACACCACAAAACTGAAGTAAGCCACTGAAGTATCAGTCAAGTTGCACATATTATCACTACCAGCATCCACTTTTGAAAAAAAAGGCTTGTACATCCATTGCTTCTCTTGCTATCTCACCCCTGTTACTTTCAAATGGGACTCAACACCAGTGCACACACATTGTTCTGGGTAAAGTAGGTCAGGAGGGGTCTGGCAGAAGAAGCCTGGTAGTGGAAAGTCACAGGACAGAATCTGGGCTGCGTTTCCTACCGTATAACCTTGTATCAGTATCATCATTACATGGTAGAGAGATTCATCCACCCATCCATCCATTTTCTGAAACCGCTTATCCTGTTCAGGGTCGCGGGGGGTCCAGAACTTATCCTGGAAGCTACAGGTACAAAGCAGGGAACAATGACAGTAGCACGTTGAAAGTTTTGAAGAATCCTAGCTGTGTACTAGGATTGTTGTAATGTATATAATTCTCAAACTGAAAGCTTGTCTGACAAAATTGGCTAGACAAATAGTTTTTTAGGATTGATTTGGGGCTTCAGCTCTGAATACCCCGGGCTCTCGATGCATCTGCTAGACACTACAGTGTGTGAATGGTGAAAGGTGGCTGTTCGGGAGATGCTGGAATCACCACATCAACAATCACAGCACATTTAAAATTGCTTAGATAATGCGTCTTACTCCTTCTAATGCTTATTCAAAAAGCAACTGACCCTTTTGACCCTGTCTGTGTGCCCCTTCTATTAATTTTCAGCCACATGATTTGTAGATTTGCAGATTGACTTTTCTGTTCCTAAATGGCAATTAATATTCATAACAAAAACAAAAATATTTATAGTTACGCATGTTTAAAATCTGCAGCTAGCAGTACTTAGTAAAATTCCTTAAATAGGCTAATGCCATTGGAGTAAATACTTCATCATTTTTGATTATTTATTTACTTGCTTGGAAAAGGCTTGTATAGAATACATAGAATTCTATTCTATTACATAGAATGTAGCCATTATAATTTTGGTGAAACAGGTATTACTTTCCTAAACATAATATTATAGTATTATTATTTATTATATTATGTGGCCAAGGAAACTGATGAGTCTGTGTTCTGGGTTACCATCTTCATGTGTGTCATGCCCAGCTCGTACGATCCTCGTGTGTGTCACGCCCAGCTCGTACGATCCTCGTGTGTGTCACGCCCAGCTCGTACGATCCTCGTGTGTGCCACGCCCCCTGATTATCCACGTGTGCTTCCCTGATCGTACCCAGCTGTGTCTAGTTATTTTGATCAGTCCTGTCTATATCAGTCCAAGTCTTGCCTGTGTCCCTTGTCCGTCATTGATGTTTGTGAATGTCAGTGCCAGTCTCCGTCCTGCCCGGCCCGTTTCCCAAATAAATCCCTGTTTTCCCCCGATTCCGCCTGCTTCTGCCTGTTGCCTGCCCGAGTGATCACCGCTTTAATCATCGGCGATCGTGACAATAAGCTTTATTTAATTGGTAAATAATGTGACAGGATTGCCCCCACCTTCTGTATGTCGGTTCCCCGTTTGGCTGCTGGCTATTCCGTTTGTGCTTCCCTTCCTTTGTCGATTTCAGACTTGCTAGAGGCCAGCCTCAGCTGGCCATAATTTAACATGTATGTTATTTCCTGCATTCTTGGCTAATTTTGTTATAATGTTGTTGTGTGTTCCGGTTACAAATCCTTGTTTTTTCTCCCTGTTCCTTGATTGTAGTAATGTTGAGTTATCCTTATCTAATCTGATGTTTGATTCTTTATCTGTTGATTGCCTGCACTTGTGCTTGTTCCTAGTAATTGTATTGGTCCATACCTTGATCTCATCTTGCCCTCTTTATTTGTGAATGGATGTGCCTACCCTTTGCCGTGTTTCTCATTTGGTCATTGAGCGTTTGCTACTGTTCTGTTGTGGTTGTTCCTCCCTGCCTTCATTTTTGTCATTTACGTGCCTTGTTTTTTACCTTTTTTTGCGGTTTCTTGTGTTCTTTTTGAGTTTAATAGAGTCCTGTTTTATGAGCTCAACTTGGATCATCCGCTCTTCACCATGCCCATCCATAACAAATAGGACAAATATGTGCCCATCATTTATAATCCAGCAGTAACTGAATATGTTTGCAGGGTCTGATTACTTTCAGAAGGTGTATTTACAGGAAGTGGAAAAACATTGGAAACACCAAACAACATCAAGGACCTAATCCTTAGCAGACCACCCTTTGCCTTCATAATAGCTAGATTTGTGTGATAGTTATACCAATTCTGACTTGAGCGTAGGGGAATTTTGGTTCATTTTTAAGAAGAAGAGCCTCCAGAAATTCCTGTAGGGGTTCAATGATAGTTACACTTTATTGGAGATGCGATGAAAGGCGTTTGACTTCATCCTAATATTTTTTTATTGGTTTGTATGGGGCGTTATTTTGGAATATGGGGATATAATGAAGCAAAAATGTTTGCACAATATGGTGCAGCCGGTCCTGTAAAACGGGTCATCTTTCTTGCCCATTATGTGACCATGCAGAGCAATCTTCAGACCTAATAACTGCTAGTTGAAAATATTCTTTGATTTTTGCTTTGTCCGTCAGTAAGGGCTCACTACCTTCAGCTTGCAAATACACTTGCTGTTTGCCAGTGCAGTTTCTATTTGCTTGGAATAAATTTCACTGATTTTCTTAGATTGTTCCCCTTTTACATATTAAATAATTTTGCAGTCTTTTGACCTGTGAACCTGTAATTTGGCCATGTGAATATTACCTTATGTTGCTTTAAAACCTTACATATTGACCTATTTTACAGGTAACATATTCTGCCAAATGGCAGTCAATTAAATATGACTCAGCTTTCTAGCTTGTAATTATGGTTTAATAGATCAGTAAGCATTGGGTGCAAGGCAGAGAATTCTCCAGAAGCAATGCCATTCCACCACAGGCTCTGCAGAGACATGACTGTCCAGCTAACTCTGAGGGGACACATACTTCCCAAATACCTGGAGGTATGAGCACACAATCCTATCCACTTCACAACTGTGCCAACATCCATCCATCCATTTTCTAAACCGCTTATCCTACTGGGTAGCGGGGGATCCGGAGCCTATCCCGGAAGCAATGGGCACAAGGCAGGGAACAACCCAGGATGGGGAGCCAGCCCATCGCAGGGCGCACTCACACACCATTCACTCACACATACACAATTTAGTAACTCCAATTAGCCTCAGCATGTCTTTGGACTGTGGGGGGAAACTGGAGTACCCGCAGGAAACCCCACGACGACATGGGGAGAACATGCAAACTCCACACACATGCGACCCAGGTGGAGACTCGAACCCGGGTCCCAGAGGTGTGAGGCAACAGTGCTAACCACTGCACCACCATGCTGCCCCCAACTGTGCCAACATTTAAAAACAAATACCCATTAATGTAAAAACTACAGTATAAACTATAGGCAATATTGGATTCCTGCTCTTTCAGAAGTTCCACATTCAGTCTGTTGAGTTTATTAACCTTTCATCAAGAAATTAATCATTTACTAAATGTATAATAAATACAGTTATGAACTGTATATGTGTTTTATAGTCAAACAATTTAGCAAAAATCCCCAGGGCTGGTCAGTCCTACAGATGGCCAAAGCAGGTGCCCAACTAGCAAGAAGTAAATGTGTTTTTATCTGAATGAGTTCTAGTCACAGCATGAATAGATAGATAAGCTATCTGTCTGTGTCTGTCTGTCAGTCAGTCAGTTAGTCAGTCAGTGTCGGCTCCTGTTCTCTCAGTCTTTTGTGTCCCTTCTCTGTTTCACCAGCAGGCATCGCTGGCCATCCTGTCCCTCCTGTCAGTCTACCTGTAAATCCCTTTGATAGATAGACAGACAGATAGACTTTTATTGTCATTGTATTGAAGTCCATCAATTTTTTTTTCTATTGCAAGCCTGAATAAAGAATAATGTACAGACATACAAACCTACACACGTAATAAATACACTAAAACATACATAAAAACCAACATCTAAGACAATAATTCGATTAAAAGCGTCTTCTAAATCATATCATATTGCACAAATTGTCCCTTTATTGCATATTTGCTGCAGCTGAATGTAACACAGTGAGGAGGGGGGCAGTGTTTGGATTTATTCAGCTCAGTCATGGCCTTGGAAAAAAGCTGTCCTTAAATCTGGAGGTGCGGACATTGAGGGCTCTCTAGCCCCTCACCAGAAGGTAAGAGAGTAAACATGATGACAGGGGTGGGTTGCATCTTTTGCGATGTTAATAGCTCTACAGAGGCATCGGGTTCTGAAAATGACCTCAGGGAGGGCAGGGTGAGTCCGACGATCCTTTCCGAGGTTCTTAGAACCCACTGGAGTCTTTTCCGATCTGATTCTGCGCAATTTGGATACCATGATGTCAGGCAGTATGTTAAAACACTCTCGATGATCTACCTATCTATCATTTCTTTATTTAGATGATAACAATAACAGCAATAATTATCATTACATTAAGGAGTAGACGATGTCTATAAAGCTTTAATGTTTAATAGGTCCTCCATGATTTTAGAGACCCCTTGTTCAGACGATCTGAAGGTTTGATGGGGTTTCAGGTTTATCTCACAGTGTTATTACTAAAATGTGATTCATATTGATTCGCCACAGATGAAATTACAAACATTTTTAAACAGTATTTTTATACTGATTTTTTTTTCCCTTGTTTTCCTTCCTTTACCTGTCAGTGCAGAAAAAAAATGTTGCAGAACATACATTCGTCACATGCAGCGTTCATTGTCATTGTATTTGACAACTTGGAATAATTTTGTGCTTATTTCTTTTTCCTGACATTGTTCCTTATGATTGTGGCAGCATGGTGGTGCAGTGGTTAGCACTGTTGCCTCACACCTCTGGGACCCGGGTTCGACTCTCCGCCTGGGTCACATGTGTGTGGAGTTTGCATGTTCTCCCCATGTCGTCATGGGGTTTCCTCCGGGTACTCCGGTTTCCACCCACAGTCCAAAAACATGCTGAGGCTAATTGGACTTGCTAAATTGCCCGTAGGAGTGCATGTGTGAGTGAATGGTGTGTGAGTGTGCCCTGCGATGGGCTGGCCCCCCATCCTGGGTTGTTCCCTGCTTCGTGCCCATTGCTTCCGGGATAGGCTCCAGACCCGCCGGTTTGGAAAATGGATGGATGTTCCTTATGATACTGCTTCAGATAATGCTGTTTGCTGTGAAATCTTAAATTGACCAACTTGTCAATAAATCATAGGAGGCTTTTTTTTGTCACATCACTTGACATCTATATATAGAATATAGGCGAGTGGTGCAAATGGTGGTAAATATGTATAATATTGGTAAAGTATACATTTCCTGGCTTTCTTCAGACTGCATATGCATCCTGGAGGGAGGGAACCTTATCCCCACTACTTTTCTCAAATGCCGTACTTTGTTCTGCAAAGCTTTGCAGTTGTAGGCAGTGCGGTTTCCATACCTGGCAGTGTAACAAATCCGTACGTGTAAATTAATTAAGCTATCTTTGTAAGTGTGCGTATGTTTGCGTATAAGTCAACATAAAATCTGCAAGTGCGGAAAATCTGGCAAGACAGATAATAAAAAAGTCAATTTAAGACCACATTTTCAGAAAGTACTGTATAAAAGAAATAGGGCCTGTAAAATGCATTCTACTTTAGCTTCTTTTTTGTTTGCATACTGTGTATAACAGGACCAAGACATAATTATAAATGCATGAAAATGTGACCCATATCAATTTCCCCTTCCAAAATGGCAAGCATTATATTCGAAAGACATTAATATTACAAAAACACAAGCAATTACTTTTCTCATATCAGAATTTTAACACCTCAGTGAGCAACTGGAAGTTCGTAAAGAGCAGCCATATTGAAATTCAGAAGCATGGCAGGTGGCAACAAGGTGTTGAACAAGCGCAGAATAAATGCTGCTGAAAAAATCCTTTCTCCTGATTCAGCACGTCTGCCTAAGCATTTTAAGGCTAACTAGAAATCCTCTCTTTTTTTGCTGTTCTTCATAATCACTTCACCAACAAAGTAAGTATCTTTTATTAGGTTGACATTTTAACAGCACATTTTAGGACTGAATGCAATTAATTAAATTCCAGATGTCACTTGAGCAGAAATGTTCTGTACAAAGCAATTAAACACGTGAATTAGACCCAGTTGTGTCACAACAAATGCTATGATGTTCAAATATGCTAACTCATTAAGAACATTTTGTCTGAACTATGAATTAAATAATAAATCAGTGATAATTTCCTTCTTTCAGTCAGTAAATATTCTAGCATCTGAACTGATCCAAATTATACATTAATCTAGACTCCTCTCCTTTTAATGTTGGAGCAGGGATTTATATTTCCATAAGAAATTGAGTGTTCAGTCCATCTATTCCGTTTGCAGTGCAGGGTCACACTGAGTCTAGGGTATTTCCTAACAGGTATCAGTCCACCCTTAGTTTTGAAGACACATGATGAACTTGCCTTTGGACTGTGAGAGAGAATTATGGGACTGGACAGGAATTTTCATACGTAAAATGCCAAAGTAGGAAAGAAACAAACAGCTGTGAAATGATCATTATCCCCATGGATCTATGGAACATTGTAACACTTAGACACTGAAAAAAATAGGAGAAAAAAAGCTCTTGTTCAAGGTGAAACCTTGATATTTGTTTGCTTTATTATTTGTTTAGGGTTAATGGTAACCATGGCTATGATTTGACACATTTCATTCTGTCAGTCTTTTTGAGTGATTTGCAGGTGACAGATTTGGGTATAATTTATGTCATTACCTATGATGAAAAAAACTGTATTGTTAATTAATTAAAACAGCTGTTACTTTGTATGCCTCTACGTGTTTACATGGGGATCATTTAGCACCCTGAAACAACATTTCAATTTAGGATAGATATCATGGCAGGATCCTAAGAGGCTTGAAAGAGTGTGTAAAATTTCCAGGTATTGCTCTCTGATACTTGCCCCTATACAATATCAATTAGTGACTACATTTTATGCCCCATTTAAACTTGGTTTCTAGAAGTTGAATTAAATGGAGGTGGAACAAACTGTTTTTGCAATTGGACAGGCCCTTTCATCAGAATAAACCACCCCTGTCCACTCCACTCTGAAGCAAACATTCAATGTTTAATGACTTCCCTGCTAAGGGTGTGATTCATTTATTCTGCTCCTGTAGGATTCATTTCCATCCCAGGGAACCAAATGAAATTTCCACCATCTAACATAAAGCCATTTAGTTAATTGTGAGGCAGTGAAATTAGGGTAGCATTTGTCTGGAGGCAGAGGGAGAATAATCAGCTCAATCTGAGGCACAGGAGCATAGATGAGAGTCATTATGATTTCCTAATGTCAACCCTTCAGAGACAATGACAGAGAGAGCTTTGTGTGAACAAGGTGCAGTCAGACTCTCAGAACTGACACTCCAGGTTAAACTGGCGTTCTGCCATAATGGAGTGACATATTATTCTATAAGTATAGGCCATAAATGCGACAGACTGAAGATTAATAAACATCGGTAGGATGAAATATTTGTCTAACTGTAGATGTGTAACTGCACAAGCTGAGGTACGCTGAATGCTGTTACACTTGACTTGAAATGTTCCTATGAGGACCAAAAGCTTTCAATGTCAACTGTGACACAGCGGAGATATTTTTTGGGGGCTTTTCTGGATAACAGTGGGAGGACATGGGCATAGGCAGGAGAGGGGGTTTGGAGTGCCAAGGCATTCCCCCTGCGGAGGCTCATGCAAAGGCCAGTCGCTTCTAAACACTGTAAGGTGTTTTTTTATTATTATTTATTTATTTATTTATTCATTTTCCTGGATGTTGTTTTTGTGTTTGTTTTTTTCTTGTCTTGGAGGAGAGTAATGCACTTTAAAATGTTGGACATTATTAGTGTTTTTTGTGTGTTAAATAGGAGAAATATGTTATTTAGTTATCTATTTATTTTTTTAAGAACATTGCAATATTTCTATGGGAGGTGACCACAAACTGAGTATTTCCAGTGTGACATGATGTTATTATTGTTGTTATCCAGTGGATCACTTTTGTTTTCATTGTTTTTGATCGTACAGTTAAAATGTAGGTTACACCATAAAGTTAACTTGATTGGTGGATGTACATTTAATTGATTTATTCAAACTGGTGGGCAATTATCATGCATGATCACTCAGCTGTGTTATTTCATGACTTTCCATATCTGCATCACATGTTATATGGAAGTTCTCATCGACATAGACTGTTTTAGTTACATACTTGAATATTTGAAATATTTCAAAATCATATTTGAGCATTGGTCATGTATTTTAAGTGAATATCTGAAACGTCGGGGAGTGCAAAAAAATCTTCAGATAATGAATCAATCCTTTTACTCCATGACCAATCCTATATAATAAGTCTTTCTAATCTCTGGAACAGATCAGTCGAGATATAAAGACTGAATCACACCTTTAAAACCACTGAATACCATGAATTAAAGGTATAGATGTACAGCATTGTCATAATCTCTACAGGTAAACTTTTTTTTAACCAAGTTGACTGTGACTGAATATCACAATAACTGTAACTGTTGCTCTTTGAGCCATTCGAAAGAGAGTATTATGGCAAGCAGGACTCAGTGTCTTTTCTGTGGAAGCAGACAGTCACCTGCCTTCACTGGTCATACCCCTATATAGTAACACTAACAGTAACTACCATGGAAAACCGAGCTACATTAAAACAATATAAATTTCCATTTAATAGCATGAACACATATCAACCATAAAAATCATAAATACATATAATCAAACAAAACAGCTGCTAAGGCTCATAGAGTCCTTAGAACCAGTCACAATATCTGAAGCATGATTTTGTTTCACTCAGACGATTTAACAACCATGTGCTCAGTCTGAGAACCGTCAGACAGATTAATTAAGTCTCTGGGAAAAGCCCTGGGTTTCAAAAGATCCGAGCAACGCCCTGCTACACAACAGCCTGGATTTCCCAAGGAATGAATCAACAAGGTGTGAGAAGCTTTATTTATGAAGCCTCTTCAATGATATTAAAAAATGCTATATGCAGACGTTACAGGTATGAATATGGGTTCACTGAGACATTCTTTAAATTCTGGTCATTTTTTGTCGCCTTAATATTAACGTCTACCCAGCATGACGCTCACCTAAAACTTCAGAATAAAATGTTTTATATTGAAATACCACATTGTAGATGAACCATTAACTAACATAATGTTTGAAAATTGTTTGACCAGCGTCCTTTTATGAAGGAAGAAGCATCGAGTCTTGTAAAGCTGTGTACGTGTAGTAAAGCGAAGGCCACCTGCAATATAATGTCTGTCACTGTCAACACAAGCTACAAAATAAAAAGCTAATTTTATTGCATACTTTACAAATGCAATGTATGTATGCATGGTGTGAGTTCCATGTGAGGAATGCAACGGCAGTGAATAAGCAATTGTTCATGCAGCTTGAAATGCAAAATATGTTTCTTTACGAAATGATGATTAAAATCTGCATATCCAGTGAGGTGCTGTGGCGTAGCGAATGTCTTGTGTTGATTTGTTTTATGTTAGCAAAGGCATGTGTTGAAACGGTTCATCTTTTTCTGTGTCTCTCTTGCATACACTCTGATGTAACCCTATGGGTTGCTTATTCAAGCACATTCTCATTTGCTATATGTAAGACCATTATTGACCTATCATATATTCTCCTTTTCATAAACCTTTTGGTTTTAGCAGTATTTAAAGACTTCAGTAGCAATATGCAAAATTTATAAAGCAGCATGTAAAAAAAAAAATCATCCATCCATCCCCACTACTTTTCCAGCACACAACCAATCATACATTACCCACTTCGGACATGTTTGGTTTCCCCTCGTATATTCTGTGGTCCAAGGTATGTGGATGCTGATGTTATGAACAGGCATATTTATATAAAATCACTCATGCTCCAGCTAATGTAAAGACACTGATTAATTTAGCCACATTTTTCAGATGAGTGAGGAGAAGCTAGCGTTCCTGGAGAAAACCAAACTGCACAAAGCCAGTGGCAGGCATCAGATGCAGGCAGAATCCTAGAGGTCTGAGTCTACAATGCTAACCACCAGTCCACTGCACACCGGCGGGGGGGGGGGGGGTTGGGGTGACCTATAGCCATGCCCCTAGGGATACATGCTAACAGGCTAATCTTTTCCCAGCATCTTCGGGGGGCAGAGGCAGTTGACAATGATCCACTGTAACCCTCTTTTGGAGCAAAGGCTTTGAAAATGGATTTGATTGATTACACCAGCATTATGGAATTAAATATGAAGCAATGATTCACCCGTCAATGCATAAGTCAAGAGAAAAGCCCTGAAAATGAAAAAACTTGCATCAAAGTAATGTTCTCAGATTATTTCATCTTGACTTTAACACGTCTTATCAACTGCAAACATTTGGGTTGTATTCTGTTGCTTTTCCCCCTTAGGATTCAATTATTTCTGCTCATGTGTCTGCTACAGTTGCTTATAACATTTAATAGTGTGTCTGTAGGGGGGGAAGAAAACAATATAGTAATTACAGGAAAAGTAACATTTTTCATTCATCATTGTTTTGTCATTGCTATAAACATTCAGTTGTATACAGTAATATATAGAAAGGTGTTATATGTCATTTTTCTTACACTGTAATTGAGGCCAGCTTACTTCACTATTTAAGGCAACATGCGATATGCTGCAGAATAGAGTTAATGATTTCATGCTGCAAAAATTCTGCTGCAGAAGCAAACAGTATACTACGGTTGATGCGTAGATTAAAAATTGTTTGACGGTGTTCAAAACAGTCTATTGTGTTTCATTTAGCAACATTCTTTTATGTAGTCTAGCTATTAACACCAGTTCATGTCAGGTGTATTGTTTTATTGACTATGCTTCATAGTCGCGCCATGTGTCGCACACAAGGTACTGTATTATTTAAACAGAACAAACAGTGATAATTTGTCTTCATAAAATTCCATCACAAAGCATCCTACCCTGTCCAAATGCATTTGGCAGGCTTTGTGAGCATTTCTTTCCATTATGTGAATACATATGCAAATGACGTGGTTATTGCAATATTTGGTCCTACCTTCTAAAGACCTAACAGCAGTACCAATATAGATGCTCTTAGTGCTGATGGTATAGCTGTTAATTCATAATGAGTCATGCTTCATTCATATGACAGACATATATGAGTATAGACACACATCATTACTCTTGGTGGCTCTTGACAGGTATTGCAGTAATTCATAAAGAACGAACCGTTTGATGGTGACAGTGAGTCTCCATCATTCCGTATGTGTATGTTGAAGTCATTCAGTAGGATCACAGACGTGTCCTTCAGAGCAGCATGGCAAGTTTTTCTGAGAAAGTTGGCCCCTTCAAGTTGATGAATAGTGCATACATTTGCAATTATTCGTTTAATCCTATGCATTTATCCAAAATGAAATACAATTGGGAGAGCAGAGTCAGCCAGTTTCTGGAGAAACTGGGCTTAATGGCCTCACCTAAGTGCCCAATAGTGGCATTGCTTGGCTAACCATGGGATTTGCAGCTTGAATACAGGAAAGTTGCTTGTTTACTGGGACAATCCCACAGCATAGTGCTCAGCCTGGGATTTGAAAGCATCATCATTGCAAGAACAAAATACTGCTGGACACACACACACACACACACACATTAGTGAGACACAGTCACTTATTTTAATGTAAACAGTGATCCCTAGCTGTGAAACATGCTGGTTGGGTTTTATCTTACTGGCAGAATTATACCCAGTAAGACAGCAAAATTAATTCACAGACACACAAACAAACACAGTCAGACACACACACACACAGGTTTGTAATTATATCTTTGTGGTGACTCTTCATTCACTTAAATGGGGAAAATTCTAATCACAACATAACGACCTTAATCCCTACCCAGCCCTAACCTTAACGCTAAGTAACTAAACAAAATACAAGACTGTTGCCATTTTTAGTTTTTTGATTGCATCCACTGATTTTTGTGGGGACCTGAAAAATGATCACGTCAAAAAAACAGTTTTTGTTTGTCCCCACAATGTAATTTAAACCTAATCCACACACACAGACACACATAGTGTCCACGTATTCCTATCTTTATGTTGACTCTCCATTCATTTCTATGGGCTATGGCAACCTTTACCCCTACCCAGCCCTAACCTTAACCATAAGTAGCTAAACAAAATTCAAGACTTTTGGCATTTTTTATGTTTTTGATCTCATTTGGTCCCCATAATGTAATACACAGATAACCACACACACACAGACAGATACACACACAGATTGTAAGTCACTATTTGGACTATGGGATGAAACCTGAGCACTTCAATAAAAGCCACATTAAACCCAAAACCTACCATAGTGCTTAAATTTAGTGAACGATTCAGAACTTTCTCATAAAGACCAACACAATCGCTTGTTTATGCTACTCAGTGTTCCTAGGATACCAGATATTTTCCTTCAAGCTGAAGGTCATGCATGGGGGTAACAAAAAGCCTCCATCTTCAGACTTTAGTCACACTAAGCAGGCCTGAACGCACCAGACGGTTGTTCCTTGGAAATACTAATGCAGTCTTCTGAAAGCTGGGGATTTCAGATGGATGTTTTATATCATAGAACCACTCACTGTTTAAATATAATTTAAAATCACCCAGACGACTAGATAAGATGGCAGCCAAGCCTGGGATTTTGTCGACTATCAACTTCTTTTTTTTGTAAGTGAGTTAAATGTAAGTCTCAGGTTCATACCTGATAAAATAAATATTTATTTATGATTCCATATCAAAAATATATAAAAACCTAATGGATTAGAGATTTGTCAAAGGTATTTGGAAATGCAGTTTATGCTTTCTGTGAAGTAATGGTAAACACAATAAGTAGGGTGTGTACTGTTTAATGGAGTAGATCAGAATGATTACAGAAGAATAAGTTCGGCACAAATGTTTTATTTATGATAGACTTAAAGATGTTAACAAACCAGTGGGTTAACATCGTTTAGACACTTTTGGCTGTTTGTCTTCTTACTGCTTATCCTGGTGAGTGTCATGGGGGTCAGAAGGCTGTCCCAGGCAGCACAGGGCACGAGGCTGAGACACACCCTGGGGGGGGATGCCAGTCTGTCATAGGGCACACACACACACGACAGGCAATTTATAGATGCCAAGAAGTTGAATTGCATTTATCTGGGCAGTAGGAGGCATAGAGGCAAGCCGTATCACACGGGGAGGAGACGCGCTCACAGACCAGAGGGGGGGTTGAAACCAATCAGTGCCAAACTGATAGCTTTTTAAAATTAATTATACATTTTCCTTGTTATATACTTTTATCCTGAGCCATCTATATATGTATTGATATATCAGTAAATATAGTAGCACGTGTTATGTGTCATGCCCGGCCCTGCCCGGTGTGCCACGCCCCCTGACACGCCCCCTCATTATCCACGTGTGCTTCCCCGATCTTGCCAGGCTGTGTCTTGTCTATTTCAGTCCACGTCATGCCCTGGTTTTTGTCCGTCATTGATGTTAGTTAACGTGAGTAGATGTTTCCTCGCTGTGTCCCTGACCTTCCCTTTAATAGATCCCCGCATTTCGCCTCCTTGCCTGCTTCCTGCCCGCTTGCCTGCCACCCGCTCACCGCGCACTCTGACATTATTGAAATGGTTCAAAATGGATTTTTCACAAGTCTAATTACTTGATTAATATGATATCTGCTGTTATTTTTTTAAAACAAATAAGCTAAAAAAAACTCAACTGAACCTAGTTGCATGCTAGGCATTCTAAGAGAAGGGCGGCATGCTGGTGCACTGATTAGCACTGTTGCCTCACACGTCTGACACCTGGGTTCCGCGTGTGTGGAATTTGCATGCTCTCTCCATGACGTTATGGGGTTTCCTCCAGGCACTCTGCTAAGTGGCAGAGCACAGATTTTTTGGTGATCATGTACCTGCTGTGGCTGCAAAACAAATAAAAAGAATCTCAACCAATTTCATAGTGCATATAAAGCTATGACTCAGCACTGTGCTTCTCATTTTTCCTCTTCATCACTTCAGTAGAGAAGCTCTGTGGTTGTTGCTCGAACCAGGAGAGGTTTCAAATTGACTGGCCACCTGGCGAGACATTTGTAACAGTGACTTAACACTGCAGCTCCCCCCACGTTACGCTAATGTAGATAATGTCACCTTGGCGGGGGGCAATATGACTGTACTTTGTACAAGGGGGGCCTTGAGCCTTATGGTCGGTTGTGGTACCAAAGATGGCATGGGGTGGCCTGGTGGTGCGGTGGTTAGCACTGTTACCTCACACCTCTGGGACCCGGGTTCGAGTCTCCGCCTGGGTCACACGTGTGTGGAGTTTGCATGTTCTCCCCATGTCGTTGTAGGCTTTCCTCTGAGTACTCCGGTTTCCCCCTACAGTCCAAAAACATGCTGAGGCTAATTGAAGTTACTAAATTGACCGTTGGTAACATGGTTGAGGTCAGGGTTCTGTGTGGGCCAGTCAAGTTCTTCCACACCCATCCAACCATGTTTTTATGGACCTTGCTTTGTGCACAGCCATGCTGGAACAGAAAAGGAAAAGACATTCCCTAAACTGTTCCCACAACTTTACAGAGGTGACTACAAAGATGTATAAAACAAGCACCTAGCCATTCAGTTAGGTTTACAAATATTTGTGAAAGAATGGGTTCTGAAGAGCTCAGTGAATTCAAGCATGATACTCTCATAGGCTGCCACTTTTGCAATAAGTCAGTTCATGATATTTCATCCCTGCTAGACAGGGTCATAGGCAGTATTTTTTAAATACCGAGTTCCAAAGTGTACGTCCTTCCTAGGTTCCTAGAATTGTCCAAAATGTCTTGGTATGCTGAAGCATTAAGAGTTCCCTTCACTGGAACTAAGGGGTGTAACCCAATTGCTGAAAATCATCCCCATACCATTAGCCCTCCTTCACCAAACCTTACAGCTGGCACAATGCAGTCAGATAGGTAACGTTCTCCTGGCATCTGCCAAAGCCAGACTCATCCATCACACTGCTAGATGCCACAGAACATGTTTCCACTGCTCCAGAGTCCAGTGGCAGTGTGCTTTACACCACTCCATCTCACGCTTGGCATTGCGCTTGGTGATATGAGGCTCGCAAGCAGCTGCTCAGCCATGGAGACCCATTCCTTGAAGCTCTCAGTGCACAGTTATTGTGTTTGGATTAATACCAGAGGAATTTGGAACTGTGCAGTTACTGAGCCAGAAGAGCGTTGGCTAACTGTGTTACTTTATGTGGTCTGTCACTCCATGGCTGAGTTTTTTTTGTTCTTAAATGCTTCTGTTTGCAAGAATGCCACTTACACTTGACCGTGAAATATCTATTAGCATGTCCGTACCTACCATTGAGGAGACCAGGTCAAGTCCTCAGTATTTTTTCTGCAACTACAATAACCATGATCCATTACAGACCTAGGAAGGACGTACACTTTGGACCTTGGTATTTAAAAAATACTGCCTATGACCCTGTATTGCAGGGTTGAAATTTCATTAACTGACTTATTGCAAAAGTGGCGGCCTATGAGAGTATCATGCTTGAATTCACTGAGCTCTTCAGAACAACCAATTCTTTCACAAGCATTTGTAAACCTAACTGAATGGCTAAGTGCTTGATTTTATACACCTGTGGCAATGGGTCTGAATGAAACATCTGAATTCAGTGATTAAGAGGTGTGTCCCATACCTTTTGTCCATAATGAGTAGTTCACAGAAATGTGTAATGCATCACTTTATAGATAAAATGAAAACTTCATCACAGTCTTTGAAATGAACTAGTTTTACAGCCCTTTTTGAACATCCTCTTTAGAAACTGTTGAGGGTCTATTACAAATGTTTGGGAAAATGAAATGGAATGTTTTACAACTGTAAATGCAAACCAGGACCTTCAACAAAATAAAACAAATATTGCAAATTACGATATCTTTAACCTATGAGCCATTTGGCAATGTTTTAAACAAAATTCAAAAATATCAATTAAATTGCTTTACAAGTTTTTTGTTTTATTTATGTTTTCATGATCACAGAATATTTCACATCACACAGGCTTTTGAGAAATGGCCAATTTTGTTATAATTATTGTAAAATGGTAAAATTTTGCATGACACTGCTCAACAAAGAATTTTTCACAGAATAAGGTGTGTCTTTTATATATTGCTCATTTACGTAAGAAATGCACTCAGAATTTTGCTCTCAGCTATGGTTTTTCAGTGACACCGTTCTTAGGCTATACTGATACTATACATCTCCGAGAAAAAAAAAATTAGGCCATTCTAAAAGTCTGCATTTCTAAGTCCTGGTTTAATCCTAGTTCTGCTGGCAGAAGGCTACACTGTGAGGCAGGCTGCTTCCATTTTCAAAGTTTGTAAGACAGCAGGACACAAGAACAAGGTGACGAGGGGGACACAAGGAGTGACCAGAAACCAGGCAGGTAAAGAGCGTGAGCGACTTTCTAATGCCTGATATGACCATTAACTTATCCGGTGGTACCTCATAAATCAGAGGATGATCTCAAGTGGCCTTCAAAATGAGTGGGACACATTAAGTGGTGTGAAGTGCATTGCTGGGACAGTTCATAACAGGCTCCGAGAGGCAGGACTGAAGAGCCATAAAGCAAGGAAGAAGCCCTTTGTCAATGAGAAGCAGTCTTTTTGCCAAAAAATATATAATTACACAGTACATACCCATAATCTGAGAAATCAGTGAAAATGAACATTTTGCTGTGGTCTCCTAATTATTTCCAGAGCTGTGTATTTCCTAGTTATGAATACATGGGTATATTTAAGAGTAAAAAAAAAGAGGAAAACATTTTATTTCTAATTCTGAACATTTTTAGGATTTTACAGAAGTTGATGGTCATCTCTGGCATTAGAGAGTCACTTCCGCCTCTTACCTGGCTGGTTTCCGGTCGTTCCCAGTGTCTCCTGCTTCACCGTAAGCTTGTATACTGTGATCATAGAAACTTTGAGCCTGGAAGCAACCTGCTGTGTAGCCGTCTGCCAGGAGAACCAAGATGAAACCAAGGTTTAAAAATGCAGATTTAAAAAATATATATATAGTTTTTCTAGAGCTGCATATCGATACGCTGTGAAACTTCAATACACTCCCCAGCCCTGGGTGACTGTAAAAGTTTTTCATGGGTGAGTGGTGAACCCACAGCTAAGCAGATGTAACACATGTGCATACAAACAGCGTTGTTGCAACTGTAACTACATACTACTATGTGATGTTTTACGATACCTATCAGAGGCCAATTTTATTTTTTAATAAAGGCATTTATCCAGAAACAAATTAGTTGATCCCTTCCAGGGGCGTGGCTGCAACTGGGTCATAAAATCTGGGCTGGAGTCTAGACCCCTGACCCCACAGCTCTGACAGGGATAAGCAATTGGAAGATGGATGGATGGATGAACAGAAAATGCCTTTTCAGTATTGTAGAATTGCAGGGACACCACAATAATGTATAAAAATAAAAAATAATAATTTTTGCGAGATCAAACATATACCAGGCACCATACAGAATATTGCAGTAATAATCTAATAGCGATAGTAACAGTGAGTAAACATGGCACTTTAGCCCAGCATTTTTAATGCACAAGATGGTTCACGGGCCAGACAAAAAATGTTATAATCAGTAAAACCATTATGGAAAGACATAAGAAGTGCAATAAGTAATGGGTAAGTCTAAAACCACAATCAGAATTTAATCATTTATTAAATGAAACACTCCCAGTCACACTTTAAAAATTCCATTTCATCCTTGTCTGGGTCTTTTTGTTACAAAACAAAGAATCAGATTATAAGATGTGATCCTACCATGTAACATTTTAAAATTCCTAGGCAAAAATACTTCAAAGAAGGCATGCAATGTCTCCTATAAAAGCAGGTCAACAGTTTTAAAGAGACTAAAAGTTAAAAGTGAACGAAAGTGCTCTTCTCATTCTTCCACTTCATTACCAGTTCAGCCTAAAATGAGCGCCGAAGCCATTTTCCATTCCTTATGGTGCCAGATGATGGAGAACACAAACAGAGAATTCAGGCAATTTATAATCCACAAATTATTTAATTCCCTAAAGCCAAACAGTAATTTTAAAATCAGGCCTCGCAGAGACCAACAGGTTTGCAGATCCCCAGGGATCCCTGTAACACCACACCTGCAGCATTGCCATTTCTGAGGAGCCTTATCACCAGGTCTCTGCAGGCCGTTTATGCCACAAACAAACATGGCAAATGCCTAGGCTTCAATTCTTAAAGCTAAATACCAGGAAGTTGGTAGCTTTTTACATCACACATCATTAACATGTGGAATCGCCAGCAACACCAGCTTCTGCCCCCTGTATAAGTTCTCAGGTGACTCCTCCATTGCAGAGTGCCTCGGTACTGAAAATGAGTCATGGTAGGGAGGTGTCATGACCTGCGCGTCCGGTCCTCGTGTGAGCCACGCCCCCTGATCCACCACGTGTGCTCCCCCGATTGTGCCCAGCTGTTTTCCATCAGTCTGCTGTGTTCTGTGTATTTAGTCCGCGTCTGAGTCCCCCCCAGATCCGTCATTAATGTTAGTTCGTCGCTGTCTTCCCTCGTTTCCCCTAACAAAACCCCGTATCCTGCATCCTCGCCTGCCGGCCTCGTCCTTCCCCACGTCCTGCCTATTCGCCGACCAGCGATCCTTACAGGAAGGACACTGAGGTTTTTTTTTTTTTTTTGAGGTGCAGGGAGAACGTTAGAAAAACAAGAGCTGGTGGTGGATTTCAAGTGTGAAAAGGAGCCAGTGTGACCGGCCGTCATCCAGGGGGAGGAAATGGAGATGGTACTGTGCTCCAGGTACCTGGGGGAGGGCACCTTAACAGCAGACTGGACCAGGCAGACAACACAGCAGCGCTGTACAAGAAAGGCCAGAGCAGACTCTACTTTCACAGGAAGCTCAGGTCTTTTGATGTCTGCTGCAAGCAGCTGAGGATGTTTTGCCTGTCCAAATTCGACACTGTACTTTCCTATGCTGTGCCCTGCTGGGGAAGCAAGATCAGCTCAGGTGATACCAAATGCCTGAATAAACTAATCGAGAAAGTGAGTTCCACCAGTGGACTGACCCCATACCTACTGGAGGCAGCCGCACAGAAAAGGATCACAGCAAAATTGGAGAATATCACGAACAGTTCTGCCGACCATCTCCACAGGGCGCTCTCTTCGAGCACCCAAAACCACCAGCTCATTCCACAATCGAATCACACCTGCCTGCTCCCACCAGACTTACAATGGTCCCTTATTCATGCTTGCATTCATTCATTCGTTTGTTTAATCATTTTAGGGAAAAAGCTGGTTTTCACCATGAGTATTATTTTTGCATGTGTTTCTTTTTTAGGCTCAGGATTACATGATAAACTTCAGGCTCAATGAGTTTACCATGATCGGTTTATCGCTATCATTGATTACCATCCCCCTCCACTATCAAGTAATTATTTAAACACGGTATGGGAGTAGCCATTTTGCAAGCTAATACTGTAGTGCTATCTTGATACATACATATAAGATAACAAGTGTCCTATTTGACTGTTTGAGTGATTGTTAACTGGGGAATGTTAGCTAAAATGAGAAACAGAGAAATCAAGTATTGATGATGTAGCTACTTCAGATGTAGTCTGAAATTTCACCCAGATGCATAATTTAAATATCTCTGGCAAATTTTAAGTCTTGATTATGCTTAGACATTTTTCTCATCCTGTTGAGTAAAATTGTTAACGATAAATAATGACGTCTACATTTTTTCACATTTTAGTTCCCACTTCGTTCTCACGTCATTATTAATAGTACTGTAAATAATTGTAGCTTTATTTGTGCCATACTGTATTCCATGGTTGCCATTTTTAGTGCAACATTTTATGATGTTAGTAAGTATTTTATGTGAACCACGCAAGAAGCAAGTACTGGACATATCTCATGGAATGTCAGTGATTTTAAGGAGAAAGTCATGTCACACAATGTAATGCAAACAGGATTATCTTAAATAACTATGCCGTATAAAATAATATTCTTCATAAACTGCACGTATACCATGGCATTCAGCTAAAGTGGTATGCTGGTGTACTTTGAAACCACATCAAATATGCATACCATATATTACAGTCACAAAAAGTGCTAGGAAAGCACTTTGGAAAAAAAGGATGAAACATGCACCATTTCAGAACTGTCTTAACTGCCTTAACTGGGTGCAAAAACGCTCTCTGTGTGCTGCCTTTGTGATTACCCACACTATGAGACAAGACAGGCTATACAACACATCGCTGAAAATATGCATGCATACAATTATCTCCCACCTTAATCCAATGGCAGAACAAAACAGGGGCTTTCACAAGCTAAGCCACTTGAACTCCTTATTATGCAGGATTTTGCATATGCTAAACAGTAACTTTAGCTGAACAAATGGCTCAGAAAAAGAGGGTCAAGGTTATTGACATCACTTACATCCATGGTAGAAGAAGTAAAAGCAAGCGGGGAAATATAGCAATAGCATTGCGAATCTGCAGAACTTCGCCAAAAGCAAAATGAAACAGTGAAGGTTAGTCGAGCAGACAGTTGTACACGCACCGCCTCACACGTAAACAGAGAAACAGAGAGGCACCAATGGAGGATGCCACCTCTCTTGTTTTCACACCTTCAGAAATAGATGTGACACACAGCAGCCTAGTGCCATTTCGGGGGAGGGGTTTTGACGACTCCTCTGTCAGGAGTGGCACTTCTAATTAGCTGACATAGATGGCTCAACCGAGAGGAAAAAGGAAAGCTTTTTCAGCTGTGAAGATTCCGGCTCATCCTTCAAAGCTCCCAGTGCATCCTGGCATCCCCGAAACCGTCCCCTGTTTCAAGCAACAGTGAACTAGCTACATGTGCAAATTGCTCGTCAATAATACATTGCTCGTTGCATTTTTGTTGTTAGCAGGTCAGTTAGTCATGCTAGTGAATAAGCTACAGCTTTGAATATCTTTAAAATTAAAAACCCGATCAGTTTCAACCTTTCGACTTAATAAAATAAAACCGAATTCCTGATTATGGGCTCGTCAGTGTTGTAGCCTAGTCTGAAGTAGTGGGTATACTGTGCTGATTCCCCCCACTCTTCCCCCTTCACACCCATGTGCATCCCGGCACGACCCCACAACCTCACAACCAGCACCATAATCACCCAAAGTGTTGTTTCTTAACATTTCATTTCCCATTTTATTAGATTTTTTATTTTTTAAAATCCCAATCATGCAGCTGCATTCTCATGTCTACGTATTCTAGCTTCTGAAATGTGCTTGTTGGAGCTCAGGGTGAGGAGTAAGCAATGGGGGAGGACAGTCTGTTTGGATGATATGGACATATTTTTTATTTTCTTTCATATTCAGTAACTCCCAATCCTACGGAGCCCCTTAGGTGTCATGGGAGAAAAAATATTACCTCGTAGTAATTTGTGCTCTCAAATTGGTAATTAATTTAAGGGAATGAATTACTAACTCAAGTACACAAATTACTCGAAAGCATGAATTAGTAGTTCCAGAGAATGAATTGCTATGAGATAAAAAAAAATTTCTACCTTGACATATATGGGTCCAGTGTTTGCAAAATAAGCTCTTGAAATTTCAGTCACAAAATACAGGTGTCCTTGCCAGTGCTGGGAAGATTACTTTGATAATGTGCTGTGTTTCAGATCACTGCATACATGCTCTAAAACAGGGGTGGGGAACCTCTGGCCTCCGGGCCACAAACGACCCACAAGACCATTTGATCCAACCTATCAGTCAATTAATAAAATGATAAAAAAAATTAATTAATTCCAGCACACCAGTATTCGGGGGAACAAATACGTCTATATATAGATACGGCAGTTATGTATTTTCCTGAAATAAAATAATATAAAATAAAATAAAAGTAACGAGGGGTTTCTGGGTAATACATTCCGGCATATTCCAGTTTCCGTCACGGTAAGAGTAAACGTGAGAAATGGACAAACAATTACTTTTTTGTTGAATTTAAAGGCAAGCCGGTGTGCCTTGTTTGTGGAGATGCTATCGCAGTGATGAAAAAGGCCAATATTGAGCGTCGTTACAGCTCGAAACATGCAAATCTGGATGACGTCAAAGGACAGGTGCACTTGGATGAAACTCTCTCCAGTGGAGTTTGGATGCCCAACAAGCTGCGTTCACAAAGCCGCGTTGAAGTTTTGTGGTGAGTGAACTAATTGCTAAAAAGCTGAAACCTCTTTCAGAGGGAGAATTTGTAAAGAGAGTGTGTTGTTGCTGCCGTAGAGCTGCTAGCACCGTACAACATTAAATTGTTCCAAAGTGTCAGCTTATCTCGAAGAACCGTCACAGAGCGTATTACTGATATGGCACAAGATATTAAAAACAGAGAGAAAGACAGCGCCAGAGATTTTCTTTTTTCTCTAGCCTGCAACGAAAAAACAGACATAAATACTGCCCAATTAGCCATTTTTGTGCGAGGGATCACTGCAGAGTTTGATACGAAGGAGGAATTGCTGTGTTTGCAAGCCATGCATGGCACTACAAAAGGTGAGGATTTGTTTGAGCAAGTTATTTTAGCTATGAACAAATTTCAACTGCCATTTGAAAAGTTATGTGGCCTTACCTTAGATGGAGCCCCTGCCCTGGTTGGTCAGCAAAAGGGAGTAATTAACATCATTGGTTAAATAAGAAATGAGTCGTCTCAGTCTTGATCCAAGTGAATTAGTTTTATGCCACTGTATCATACATCAAGAAAGCTTTTGTGCACATTCCCCGAAGCTCAACAATGTAATGACAATTGTCGTTTCCAGCATAAATTTCATCAAAAGCAGAGGTCTAAATAGCCACCAGTTCAAGTTGGAGTATGGAGATCTGGTCTACGATTGTGCAGAGTCGTGCAGATATGCTCACACAGTTTTATAAACTGAGGGAAGAAGTAAAAGAATTCATGGAGATGAAGGGAAAACCTGTCATGGAACTCAGTGATAGAACGTGGCTGTGTGATTTGGCCGTAATGGTTGACATTACCAGCTACCTCTCAGAGCTGAATGTCAAGCTCCAAGGTCCCAGCCAGCTTCTCAGCTCTCTGTTTTCAAATGTGAAATCATTTGACGCAAAATTAAAGCTGTGGCCAGAGCAGCTGGAAAAGGGTAACACTGCATTTTCCTACTCTGTAAGAACAAAAGCCTTCTAAGACATCTGAATATGCCGGTGAGTGTGCCAAACTCCTTTGGGCATTTGGTGAGAGGTTTCTGGACATAAAGAGTAAACAAAAGGAACTGGACATATTTTCTATGCAATTTAATGTGGAACCAGCTGATGTACCTGAAAACGCGCAACATGAAATCATTGAGCTGCAAAGCAACAATGAGCTCAAAGCTAGGTACAGTAACATCCCTCAGCTTCAGTTCTATAAACTCTATATATACCCTGAGGATTTTCCCTTACTCAGGAGTAGGCATGTAATGATGAATCGCAAATCGGTTAAAAATCGATGAAAATGTATGACGATTTAAACCGACTGATGTGGGAAATGAATCGCTACTTTAGGAGTACTTCACTGTAATTTACTTAACAGAAAAACAAGTGTAATATTATATTTGATTTCATAACGTCAGTTCGACGTGAGATGTCACTGCGTAGTCACGTCGACATCTACGTTAGTTTTGGATTTTGACTGAATGCGAGATGGTCAGCAAATTTGAAATTGAGGACACACGTTCAGAAAAGAGTATCACTAACCTTGGGTCTTTAGTACTAAAAATATAAAAGATATAAAATTTACTTACCCGTGACGTCCTCAGTGCTTTTTCCTTCCTCAGGTCTCGCCACATCCTGTGTCTTACGCTCTCATTGCATGTAGCCCTGACACTTCTCACATCTACAGGATTTGGAGTCACTCAGTATTATATATAATATACTGCATATCCCATGGGAACATAAAACAAGTAGCAGCTGTTAAATCTATGTAGAACAACCAGGGACGGATTATGGGTTGTGTGGGCCCCTGGGCAAAACGTTCGCAAGGGCCCCCCCCCACCACCACCGCCACCACCACCACAATTCAAGGGCCCTTGGCAGCCAAATGCCCTCCCTATAGGGTCAGGGGCCCTTGTAGGCAGAGGATGAAAGAATGTAGGCCCTCTAAAATAGACAAACGAAAATACATCGTTGATAAGCGTTGCAAATTGTTTTGGGCTGCACCCCAAGGGCCCCTGGGCAGCGGCCCCGCTGGCCCGGTCCGTAATCCATCCCTGAGAACAACATATATGCTTGATGCTGCATCATAACATCAACCATATGCTTAACTAACTAAATTCTTATGAGACAGCAGTGTTGCAGAATATGCGATTCTAACATCATACCCTCCCGTATCATGACTTCAAACTGACTGGACAATATTACCATCAACTCTTCCATGGTGGAAATGGTGAAAGTTCATGGCACATAGAAATACTCATAGTTGATTGTAAACTAGCTTCATGCCTTATCAAAACCTAACTACACTGTGTACATCATGACTAAGATGGCTGCAGAAACTGTAAACTTTATAGTAGAAGTATAAATAATTGTGGGTTAACTGTAAACTGTTCACTGTTTTACTGTGAACATTCACAGTACATTTTTTTCCTGAAACAACAGTACACAGTTATACTATGAAACACTCATGTTTGAACTGTAAACTTTATAGCTGAATTATGAATTTTTAAGGGTTAACTCAGTGTAACTGTGAACTATCACCGCATATTTTTTTCCTGGGAGTGACTTAATTTTTCAAAAATGCTCCAATTTAAGGAGAAGAACTACAAGGTTTTCATTAATGAGCTGTCTCTGGGAGTCATTTACGATCTTATATTATATCCTATCTTCCTGTGTTATTTGAGAAAGCTGTGCTTCAAGCCCATTTAATGAAACTTTGATTGACAAAATAAATGGATGCCAAAGAGTCTCACAGTTCAACTCATCGTTAAGAGAAAGGACAGTCAAATCACATGTTGAATTATTAATTATTTTGGCCCTCCTTACCTTCCTTTTCTGTTCAGTGATAAGGCATAGGAGTGTTTTAATCTTTGAAGAGCAGTGAGGGATAGAGCCCTCACAGAAATATATCCCCAGAATCTCCTCTACTCTTCTGTCAGTTTTACATATTGGAAATCAACTCTACTTTAGCTGGATTGCAGATTTATAAAGTAGCACTGATTTCTCGTGACCCTCATCCATGCATTATGCATTATGCCATTAAGTACTTATGACATCTCCTTGGCTTGTTAACACTGAGCCTCGGACGATAAATGTTTCTCCACAGAAATACAAATTTACTTTGTATGTGCATTTTAACCCTGGCTCTGTGTTTGAAGTCTCCCTGAGTCTATGTGAGTTTCCTCTGGGCACTCTAGTTTCGTTTTACTATTCAAAAACATGCATTTCAGTGAATTTGTGTCTCTAAATTGGCTGCAGTGTGTGAATGTGTGCCCTGCAAGGAATAGGTATCCCATCCAGCCTTGTGCTTTGCATTTGCTGAGGTAGGCTCTTGGCTAAGCACGACCTGGTGCTGGATAAGCAGTATGGGGAATTAATGGATTCATATACCAATTAGGTAATATCTCTGCAGCTGATCAGGACAGTCTGTTTTGTGATGTTATATGACCTGTTTGAAGGTCATGACTGCATCCATGGAAAATCAGTCCAAATGTGGTTTCCGCAATTTAAGAGACTCAGAATGTAATGTCATTGTTTTATTTGCATCACTGCATGTTAAATAGTCTGATATGGCAGCTTTGCATAATCTCATATTAAATCATGCCATTAAAAATGATTGTTTTCAACATATTAAAAATATGTTGTTTTCAATGAACATGGACAGCGTTTCTTCAAACAAGACTAGAGGTGCAGATGCGGTCAGCATATCCCAAGTACATTTCCTATTTTTTTGAAAATTAAAAAAAAAAAAATGAATATACTTTTCCTAGAACCTATGTCACCATGTATTCCGCTTAATAAATACTATAAAATTACAACCAACAGAGATGAAAAATAACCTATACAGGTGTAACATTAAGAGAAGCAAAATCAGTGCCAAACACAGTAACATATCTTATAAAACTCTTTTTCATAGATATTGAATCTGTCATGTCGGAGGGCACGAGCAATTAAAAATGCAGTCTTCGGGTGCACTCAGGGAGATTTATGGAGAGCAGCAATGAAAATAGGAGAGAAACACACAAGACCATGAGGATTAGACAGGAATGCTACAGGGCAGACAAACAGAACATGACAGTACCCCACCCCAACACAATCACTCCGGGCACAGGAGGTACAGCCAGGACTAGGACAGATACACAGGACCGGGACTCAGTGAAACAAGACAGAACTGGACGAGGCACATGGGATTGGGGACATGAAAAAAGAGGGGATAACCCCTAGTGACACAGAAGGGGGAAAAAAGAGGAGGACAGAACCTGAACCAAAAAGGGAAGCAAGTGGAACATCAGACACCACAATAGGGCTGACAAAAAGGGACATCACTGAAAGAGGCCAACTGGGACACAGAATGAAGTCAAGACTGACATAGGATAGGGATGGATGGGTACACACATGGAAAATGACAGGGAGGCCTGGGTAGCACAGGGAGAACTGTAATAATCTGTCCATAGTGCATTGGAGGGTGAGGTGATAGCCAGGTAGCACGGGTCGATGCCGAATGGCCAGGACTGTCTAGGACCCGGGTGCAGAGATGTAGCTGTAGTAGCACCAAAGCTTTTAAATACCTTACCACTGCGCATTAGATGTTCTCCTTCAGTTTTAGTTTTTAAATCTCCACTTAAAACTCATTTGTTTTCATTAGCATTTGAGAAGACTTAAATGTATTACAGACCAGGGGTCTCATTTATAACCGCTGCGTACGCACAAAACAGGACCTAAAAGATGCGTACGCCTCTTTCTACACAAACGTTGCGATCTCTTTCTCTTTTTACTTTTCCCCTCAGTTGCCATGAGTTTTTCAGCTTTATATCGGAGGATTAAATATGCATGAGGTGATTTGCCTTGACCATGTATAGTTGAACGGGGGCGTGTAGGGAGCATGTAGAGGGCGGAATATGTGGCAAATCCATGTGCGCACAATCCCAGGTAGAGTGCGATTTATAAAAAGCATATATTGCGTGGTATAGGTGTGTGTGCGCACGTTTTTATAAATCAGACTTTTTCTTTGCGTGCGTCATTTTCGTCTTTTAAGTGCTCGTACACTTTTAGTATGAGTTGTATGCGAAGTTTTATAAATCAGACCCCAGATCTGTGTTTTATGTTGGTCTTATGCCTTGATATCATGCTGTGATTTTATGATCTACATAAAGCACTTTAGTCAGCAAGTGCTGAGGTTAAAGTGCGATATAAATAATGGTGACTTGATTTGACTTGGTATTGGGGAAAACTGAAGGGACAGGAGCTGTGGTGGTCATGGATGAATTGGTAAATGTAGACAAGCCAGACTGAAGTCCAAGCAGCACGAACGGCACCTATTTCCCCAACACCTTCTCATGGATATGGAGAACAGTCCCGATCCTCCCCAAAGCCATCCCAGAGGTTACTCTGGGACAGGGAAAACTGGGACTTGAGCAGGGTTCTGCGTCTGGGTGAGTTTGAGCATGGAACTGGTGCAGCAATCAACAGTGTTGGACTGGTGCCCATCAGCGTTCTGAAGGAGTTGGAGTTTATGGAGGGACTTGTTGGGGAGACCAAAAAGAACAGAGTTACAATAAATGACTGGAAGACAGAGGGGCTGTTAGAAAGACCATAAGGCATAACTAGATACTCATATTGCCCCATAGTGCTAATGAAGGTGATTTTACACTTGTCCTCTTCCTTTATTCTGATCAGATTGTAAACAATTCGTATGTCCGGCGGGGGGGTGATGTAGCGTGAGGCAACTCTGTAAAGCTGGAGTTGCCTCACGATGTCCATCAGACATGAGATCTGGGCCTGCGCCTGTTGGAGTTGATACTGCACTTGTTGAGGATCCATGCTAGAGGCGAGGTATTCCGTCCTGCCAAACAAGACAAGAACAAGGGGATCCAGGCAACCAAGTTTATTAGGGAGTACACAAGTGGTAGTTGAGAGCCGGGTCCAAGTCGATGCCGATAGCCGTCCGATAGTATTGCCAAAAGCCAAAGCACAATCCAAAGCCGTGGTCGGGAGAGAGGAAGCTGAAGGTCAAGAAGCTGGTAGATCAATCCTGGGATGTACGAGACGAACACAGGGAAGTACACGAGGGGCTTCACGGGAAGGGGAGGTAGGAGGCGTGGGAGGTTCAGGAAGGGCAAGGAGGACAGACCGCATCTGGGGAGGAAACACAGAGTTAAACCGCTCAGCACACACATGGCAACAATACCTCACACTGTGCTGTTGCCTGTGCAAGGTTTAAGTACTGCCTGTTAAATGGTGGTAGGTGGTGTCAGCTGTCATTGCGATGTGGGCGTCACAGACACTTAAACAGAATAAAGTACACAGATAAAACAACAATGCACATTATGGATAAGAAACATCAAATGCTTGAGTAAAGAAAAAGGTTTTTAACGTGTCTTTGAGAACTGCGATAGAGACCGATACATGAATGTCTCTGAGGACAGAGTTAAAAAGTCACAGAGCTAAGCGGGAAAATGCGTGGTCACCATGGCCATGGAGTTTGGATGGGGGGATGAGGAGTGATCCGGAGGAGGAGGATCTAAGGCTACGTTCACACTGCCTTGCTGAAGTGACTCAAATCGGATTTTTTGCCTTAATGTGACACAGATCTGATCTTTTCAGGGCTGTGTGGACACGCAAATCTGATCTTTTCAAATCGGATTTGTGTCACTTTCATATGTGGTATTAAATCAGATACTTATGCAATTCGTGGCCATGCAACCTGAATGTGAACGCTCAGATCGGAATTCATGTGGCTTTTTGCTTATTCGTATGCGCTGACATCATCAGCCTGCACCGGCAGGCTCGTACCCACACATCTGTTGGTGCAGCAGTTCCAGCAATAACAGAAAAAGCTAGCCCCCTGACTTTTTTTCTCCTTTTCGACCTGCTCTTGTACAGCTGATTCACTGTTTGTCATCCTCCAGAGCAAAGTGCGATACATGTGTGAGTTACTAACGTCTCCGTTTTTAATGCCATAAGTCGTCCCACAGATATGACGTTTTTTTGTTGTTGGTAGCGCAGTTGACCCATGTAAGAACGTATGAATGTGCGCGTGTGTGATGTTTTGGAGGACCGATGCATCCACATTGCATCTTAGCAAAAAATCGGAATCGAACGATGTGGCTGGCAGTGTGAACGTAGCCTAAGAGTGTGGGGAGGCTGGTAGGGGAGAAACAGTTCAGAAAGATAAGATGGGGCTTGGTTGTTAAGAGCTTTGATTCTCAGGAGAAGTATTTTGTAGTGGGTATGTTCTTTTATGGGGAGCCAGTGAAGGCTCTGAGGTATGGGAGTGATGTGTTGGTTGGAACGAGTGTGGATGAGGAGGCAGGCTCTGAACTATTTCGAATTTATGGATTGATTTACCAGTAATACCAGTGAATAATTAGTTGCAATAATCTAGACAGCTAGAGACAAAGGCATGAATAAGGGACTCAGCAAGAAAGTTGGAAAGGAAGACCCTAAACCGGGCGATGTTATGAAGATGGAAGTAAGCTGTTTTTACTGTGGAACATACGTGTGTGTCAAATGAGAGGGTTGGGTTAAAGGTAGCACCAAGGTTACTAACCAGAGGAAAGGTGGAGATGGTGGTGCGATCCAACTGGAGGGTAATCAGCCTGATTTTATTGAATGTGGATTGTGTTTCAAAGAATTTATTTATTTATTTCTCTATTTATTCATTCATTCATTTATTCATATCACTGTTGAGTTTTAGGAGATTTTCGTTCATCCATTGTTTGATTTTAGAAGCATGTTTGAATGTATGCAAGTGGCAGGAATTGAAATAGATGTGGGTGTCATCAGCATAGAGATAGAAATTGGGATTAAAGTGGCGAATAGTCTGACCTAAGGATTGAATATTTAAGAGCATTGGCCCCAGGACAGAGCCCTGGGGGACACCAAGCATGATAACTGATGTGTCAGATTTATGACCTGATAGGGTAATGAAATGTTTTCTGTCAGTGAGATATGAAATAAACCAAACTGCTGCCCCACAAGTCCTAGGTTGTGGAGTCTTTGTATTAAAATAGGGTGAGAGACATTGTCAAAGGCTACAAATCAATCATGCAGTAGATGGCTTATGGCACCAGTGTCTGCAGCAGCAAGTAGGTCATTTAAGACTTTAACTAAAGCAGTTTCTGTACAGTGAGAACTGGACTGAAATGGTCCAAGGAGGCTATTATTTTGAAGATAAGTAAGAAACTGGGAGTAGACTATATGTTCTAATGTTTTTGAAAAGAAGATTACAAATCGGGCAGTAGCTGAAAAGGTTAGTTGGGTCAGGACCAGGCTTTTTAAACACACCAGGCTTTTTAGAACATGGGTTTAGTCAGCATCATTGCCTCGGGAGGCTAGAAGCTCACCAGAGGTTCTGGTTCCTTCCAGACAGAGAACGTGACAGAATCATATTTATATGTTACTTGTGCTTAATACACTTTATACTGTTTAAATCTTGCTTTTTTGCATGCTACAATTATGGGTAGCGAAGTGAGACTGAAATGCACATTTAAATCCAAGGCCAAAGGTACAGTTCAGGTACAGTTATGGCACAGATTGGGTGTGGGTGAAGCGAGCTTTCTCCACATACATGACTGGACTACATAATGTGCTGACAGCTGGGAAACGTCCATGAGTCAACAGCCGTGACCCCTGAGAGCTCCACCCTGAAAAGCGTGCTCATTCTAGGAGGCTTAATGCCCCTAATACATAACTCGGAGAGACTCAAATTAATATATTTCAGCTTCAAACCCTCTGGCAGGAATAGCCTATGAATATTCAACTTGACAGGTAAACCAGGAGGAATCAACTCCAGTGAACCAGACTGATCCTTTTTGATGCGGCCACTTGGAAACTGCTGATATCTCTCTTCTGCTCCTTTCCATCTCATATTTAAATGTTTTTGTCTTTCCTCACCAAAAGGCATCTAGTACAGTGCATTTATTCTTGTACAACATGAGTTAAAATGGCACCCATAGTTTCTCTATAAGACCAGCTATAAGAATACGACACATTCAGAAGATACTCAATTAATGACTACTAAAGCTATTACAATATGTCTGCAAGTAAAAGTACTATCAACCTTCACAGGATACAAATAAAAATATACATGTGATAAAAGTAAGAAAACATCCTGAAGTACATGTTTAAGGCCTATTATCAATCCATAATTTTTGACTATGTCTGTGTTCAAGTCCCCACAAAGTTCTGAAAATGCAATGAAAACCTTAAAATATTGTGTGTGTGTGTGTGTGTGTGTGTGTTGGGGGGGGGGGCACCCAAGGAAACGCTATGGTGACATGGGGGGAAAAAAAACATATGGCAATGTAATGAAAATTTCATGCACTATATTAAATAATACATATCCATATATGGGAAACTAGTGCCATTTTCAAGTATAGTACAATATATACATGGACCGTGTATGACTACATACTGATACATATAAAAATGTGGAAATTCATGATTTATCTTTTATGAGTTAACTTAATGCTTTTGATTATGTATTTTACCGTTATGCAAGAAAATATGTGCCCAGTACAGTATATTTACTTCCAATGTATACAATTATTTAGTGTTCTGATGTACTGATGTCTTTATTTTAAAAGATTGAACAAAGGTAACATTCCTTTTGGCTGCACTAACTAATGCTGATAAATTAACAGAACAAAACAGATACAAGATAATATATTACATTAATATATATTACACACACACACACACACACACACACACACACACACACACACACACACACACACGCACACACACACACACACGCACACACACACACACACACACACACACACACACAAGGGATGGCATGGTGGTGCAGTAGTTAGCACTGTTGCCTCACACCTCTGGGACCCGGGTTCGAGTCTCCGCCTGGGTCACATGTGTGTGGAGTTTGCATGTTCTCCCCGTGTCGTCGTGGGATTTTCTGATTACTTGTGATCAGTAACTGTTGGTTTGAAAATAAAATTTCAGTGTATAGCCTGGACAGTTATGTCAAGACCTATCTGTTACAATATTCTCAGTGATATTTATCAGTATTGCGTGGATTGAAGCTCGGAAGCGAATCTTAAAAAGTTCGGTATTTTCTTTGGTGAAATTTGGCCTCTGCTTCCATAATCAGTTTCACGCTGTCCAGCTGCCTCAGAGAGGTTGGACAACCAGGTCAAACGACTCCCAGGGCAGTGCACTGCGCCTGGTTTGATGAGCAACATCTCTTATCGGTGGTGTTCAGCCCGAGGAGAACAGGATGGAAGGTTATGGGATGAGGATGACATTTCCTCCAAATCCTGGGCACCACAAAGGAGGGTGGATGCTGTGGCTGACTTGCCACCTGACTGTAATCATGCTTTGCCTCCAGAGCTCTTCAGATAAGCCTTGGGTGCAGCATTGAGTTTCTTGCAGGTCACATTCACTGTTTGCACCAGACAACATAAGCTACGCCCACGAACACTGAGCTGCTCCTGCTCTCATCATCTGTGTCTTTATTATTATTATTATTATTATTATTATTATTAATATTTATTTTATTTGGGGGGGGGGCAAACGGTGCTTTGCTTAAATACAATCACTATTGTTGCTGTGATATCTGGAAATTTTGCATGAAAGAAAAATCAGTGTACAACTTCTATGTGCGATATTTATATTTGTTAGGATCAAAGGTTCAGATCCTTTGTTAGATATCACTTGTGGTCTTGTTTTAATAACATTTTTAGAGTATAGATGTTAGTATGCCTGGTAAGTTGGCATAATATGTATGCCTGCACACGAGCAGGGAAGAGAAGAACGATATCCATCCCTTTTCCATTGTCATATGTGTATGGGGTCGAGGGATGGTGGTGGTGGTGGTGGTGGTGGGGGGTCCTGGAGAAAGGAAACATATGAATGGGGATGAAAACGCTGCATCTATGAAGCAGGATTCCAGGTCCCCGACACAGGCGGTGTTAGGAAACAACACCCCCCCACAGAACCACACTACTGCCCAAATGAGTGACATGACATGACATGATATGACAGACATAACATAACTGGCTTAATCTTACTCAAATACCATATATTTTAATATTTATAAGGAACAACTCACATTTTCACCATATATATCAGGGTATTGTTAACTGTGACAGATTAAGATGTAAACTGTGATGATCATTACATCTTCCATTTGCAGATGCCCTTTTCTGACCAATAAAAGGATGTTAACTGGAAAATGTACTGGAATTAATTTGCTCATTTAGGAATGAGGTTTGGTTATGACATATAACCCATCCATCCATCCATTTTCCAAACCGCTTATCCTACTGGGTTGCGGGGGCTCCGGAGCCTATCCCAGAAGCAATGGGCACAAGGCAGGGAACAACCCAGGATGGGGGGCCAGCCCATCGCAGGGCACACTCACACACCATTCACTCACACAAACACACCTACGGGTAATTTAGTAACTCCAATTAGCCTCAGCATGTTTTTGGACTGTGGGGGGAAACCGGAGTACCCGGAGGAAACCCCACGATGACATGGGGAGAACATGCAAACTCCACACACATGTGACTCAGGCGGAGACTCAAACCCGGGTCCCAGAGGTGTGAGGCAACAGTGCTAACCACTGCACCACCCCTGGTCGACTTTACTAAACTTATTTATTTTCACAATCTCTATTTTTAATGACCACCTTGTGAAAAAGATACATGCATCTTCTATGTGCCGTGTGCCACCATCCTACATGCTGAGGTTTGTTATGTGCTTTGGGGGAGTGGCCAGAGGGGCCAGCCAATGGTGGATACAGTAGAGCAATGAGAAGACAGAATCATTCATCCCACCCCAACAGGACAAGAACTGATGTGTGTTTCACTTACATCAGGTTTCTAACATGAATCGTCATTGTGTGATACGACTTTTATTGGCTACATAGACCCCAAGCTTATTCCTATTGGTTGTTCATGTAGACAAAAGTATAAGTTATGTGTTGAGTTTAGCCAGTGAGGTTTGCTGGTCCTTGTCTGTGGTTCTAACTGGAGACTGCCTACACCCAGTTGAGAAGACTGCAAATGTGAAAGAAAGGATGAGAGCTGCTTCACTAATGCTGTCACTTCAGCATCAGGGAAAGAAGTTATTTTTTTCACCAGGGAATCTATTGAGGTTTTATCATTATATAAATGAATATGCAGTTAATAACAAAAATTTACTTTAACAAAAGAATTAAATGTATAATGAGAAATAAAAGTAGGGTGAAAACAGTTATTTAGAGCTTTCTGTTTGTGATGTGGTTTGCTATTCTTAAATGGACAATGATCACCGGGGTTCTGAATGTTATTGGATACTTGTAATACTCGTTTTCAGTTTTAATTATGAATACATAGCATCTTCAGAGCTTATTAGAAAAAATGATGAGCATGCAGGGTGCAGCCTGTTCCCTGTGGGGTTCAGCTCCTGCACCCAGTTCAGTGTGTGTGCAGTGTCCCCCTTGTTTGTGCAGGTGCCTTCTGGGGAATATGCCTTCCCCTGCAATTTAAAAGCATGCAGTTAGGGGAACTGCTGAATTTGCTCGCCGTGTGTGGGAGTGTGCCTGGCCTGCTGGGGGTTGACAGTCCATCTGCACTGTGTCCTGTGCCCTCAGATCGCAGGTCTGCTGTCACCTTGCACTGGTTTCGCATACACTAAACCGTAGATGGATTGGAATGAAAAAGACTACAATAAAGAGATAAAACTGTATGTGTTTATCAGTCTATTATAATATAATATAATATATAATAGCATAAAGATTCTGTTTCTCTAAAGTGAAAGTCCTAAGAATGTCAAGGTCAAATTAAGTGATTAAAAATACTTCATGTCTGAAACTAGTTTGAGGTCCTTCTAATTACGAGGATTCAGTGCATCTCTCAAGATGAATATCTGTGAGTAAGGTATTCAGGATGAAGTGGTCATTCTGAATACGCCACTTAAACTTGGTGAATCACATATTACATTACTTTTAAAGCACAAAGAAAATGTGAATATGATATGTACTGTAGGAGCTTAGTTTCTGGGTGACTTGTGATGATTGAAATTGACCTGTAGACTGCAGTTAAAATCTTATCTATTTTTTAATTCTAGTAACTCTGATGCAGTCAGCAGAGGTGAAATTTACTATTGTGCTTTATAATTTGATAGGGAGAAATGAATGAGGAGTCACAGAACTATGGCTGTCAATCAATAATGAGCAGTGGAAAAATACGCAATTTTCTGTTGGATTTAACATGCACCAGTTGCATTTCACTTTGAAAAAAAGGAAAAATATATGTGTATGTGTGTGTGTGTGTGTATATATATATAAATTAATTTTAGCATTGATGCCTGAAAATAGCAAAGGACAAAATCAGCCAAACAAAATGCAAAAATAATAGATTTTTATTGACATATGTAATTTGTACTGGATCATTCCCATAATGAGGAATGTAATGAGGATAGAGGAGATTAAATTTTCTGGTGCTGCATGTCTTTTTGCATTTAATACTCACTGACAGACATCATAGATGTTACAGGAGGGTAGCGGCTGTAATTAAACACTGTGACAGCAGCCAAGATTCCAATGAAATCAAACCAATTCAGTCAGCCTTAATAAAGTTAAAATGATTAAAGAAAATACTGTACTTATTGCTGACAGTGATTAAATATATATGTGAGTGTGTGCATCAACATCTTTGAAATCTACGCATTGGTCTCCCTGGCATTTTGCAGTCATGCACTTAGTACTGTTAGGCAAACTTATTTGTTTTACGATGACATTGCACGATGTTTTCCTGTTAATGTGTCATTTTTGTTGTGTTTTTTTTTAGTTCTGTATAAATTGCTAAATGTCCTGTTATACTGTCCTGTGCTGGGTTTGGCACAGAACCACAACCAGTTCTGGAATGTTTGCACATAATGTGCAAGCAGAAATATGAACATATACTGTATGGTATTTGTGAATCTGACCATAAAAGACCTGGCCTGTTACTGTATATGTGGCTCTGTGGGTAGCATTGTTTTTAACACCTTCTCAGCTGGGAGCTCAAATGTTCTGAGTTCTCAGTCACTCCAGCATGAGACTGATGCCCCCAACTCCCAACCTCCTTTTCTGATAGCTTTGAAGGCAGAAATTTGCGTTTTTTTTTTTCTTTTAACAAAATGAACAAAAGCTGAGAATTCCAGCAAAACTTTAAACTGGATTACAGCTCATTGTTCATAAAAAAAAAATAAATCATACTATAAATAATACTAAGCAGCATTTTGTTTGTGAATATTTATCAGTGTACAATATTGAGTCAAAGTCTCCTTTCCTTGCTTTGGTAAATTCGTAGTCTTGTTTTGTTTCATGACTCATGGCTTTGTTGCAGATGCTAATAATTTTCACTGATGTTTTCTCCAATTATTTTTTCGAAGAAAAAAAAAATGTCCCCGCTTTTCCATTGCCTATCTAGACTTTCATTTGTATAAGATTTCTGAGTGTTTCTGAAGAAAGACCAGAGTGCTTCCAACAGAAGCATTTCCACCAACTACTCAAGAATTGCTTGTGCCCTCTGTTGTCAGTCTACAAGTGAATGGATACATGACACACACAGTTTAATGGACAGTTTAGCTGTCAGAACAGAAGTGTTTTTCTTCAAGTGATAAAAAACACGAGTATAGGAGAGACTGAAAACATGCAGAAATAGAAGATGTCTTTGAAAAGGGATGACAACAAGCAGTCAGAAATAGAGTAATTTTGAAACTAATTCTTCAGGTATGATAATTAAATGGAATACAAAATATACTGCGTATGTTTTGTTACATTATTTTTGTTGCACCATATAGAAAAATCAGTGGAGCCATATAATAACAAATAACACAGCCATTAATCTTGTGAATTTAATCCTTGTTAAGTGGATCGTAGAGTCATTGATGATAGAGTCAACCTGATGTCAAACATGTTTTATATATGAATTGTAAATGACTTCTGTTTCTGGAGAAATCTCAGAAGGTTGTCTTAATAATTCACTCATTATGTCAACACACCATTATACCATTTTGTGAATGTGTTCATATATGTCAATATACTGTAATGTCATTTCTATAAACTCAAATAGGTGAAAAGATTTCATGTTACAACCTTATTACTATTTGTTTTTAATTTTCTGATTACTAAACATACTGGGAAATGTGCTGCAAAAGCCATTTTAATAGCTTGAATAACAGATAATACATCCATCCATTTTCCAAACCGCTTATCCTACTGGGTTGGGGGGGGTCCGGAGCTTATCCCAGAAGCAATGGGCACAAGGCAGGGAACAACCCAGGATGGGGTACCAGCCCATCGCAGGGCACATACACACCATTGACTCACACATTCACACCTACGGGCAATTTAGCAAGTCCAATTAGCCTCAGCATGTTTTTGGACTGTGGGGGGAAACCGGAGTACCCAGAGGAAACCCCATGACGACATGGAGAGAACATGCAAACTCCGCACACATGTGACCCAGGCGGAGACTTGAACCCGGGTCCCAGAGGTGGGAGGCACCAGTGCTAACCACTGCACCACCATGCCGCCCCTACAGATGATACACTCAGTGTTTATATTAGTAGTAACAGGGATTTTATCTTAATAGGTGGGTCTTGGCTCACCATTGTTCCTTTTACTTCCCCATTTGTCTTCATATGTCAGTAGTCAAAGTTTTTCTGTAGTGAGTTTTTTCTAGCCACTTATCCTGATCACAGTCACCGGGAAGCCAGGATCTCACCCCCAATCAATCCTCAACTCTAACCCCAAATCTCAACCCCAAACTCAACACCCTCGCAAACCTCAACTCTAACCACAAACCCAACCCCCACCCAAACCCCAAGCCCAACCCCCACTCAAACCTCAACCCAATCCCCACCCAAAACCTCAAGCCTAACCCAACGCCCACCCAAACATCAACCGCAACACTAACCCTTATTCAACAAAATTGAAATTGTTACAATACGTCTATAGTTGGCTTACTGACTATCTTACAGTTTTCCCTTTTGGCTTTCCATATAAAATGTATAAAGAATGCATTGCATTTTTTGTGTGCTTATTATTTTCCTGGTAGAGGCCCTATTGAATATGCCGTGCTTGCAGGGCACACGTCTGAGTGTTTGAGTGCTGATGGAAACTTTCCTTCCCAACTGCAGCTGGTCAGTCCCTCAGGGCTGTAGCCGTGACCTTTTCAAACGACTTAACTACATTGTATTACCACATGAGATGGCTGTGACTTTTTTTTAGAACCGGTTCCATTTTCTGAAGGTTGACTACATAAGGACGCTGTGAATGTATAATTCACGATGCCCTTCGCCTTCATTGTTCCTTTTGGCGTTTTTGAGCAGTTTAGAGGATCAGAGAATTTGCCGAGTCCAGAAGTGCAGGCCTAAAGTTCAAAGTCTGCTTCTGGCATGTCCCAGTGTGGAAGTAGTAGTAGGAAAGCAATGAGACATCTAAGCACATGTATGCCCTGGCCTAGTCTAGCAATAGAAAGCCCCTATTGATGTTCAGTGATGGTTAATTCTAAAGAATAAAATTCACTTGAGAGAATGGTGCCAGTTTCATCATATTGAAGGATGACAGATTGCATGGCTCATTTTAAATAAAGATAACGTCATTTTGTCGTAATCAAAGTGAAACTCTGATGATGAACTAAACTTAAATATGTTTAATAAACCACACAGTAAAATCTTTTAGACAAAAGATTATTGCCATTTGCATGGGATATCATACAGTAGATGAAATGTTACCAATTCTTGTTCTGAAGATGAGTGGTATCTTACCCTGATTTTTGTGTGTTACAGCTAAAATGGTCATACTGAGATGCAATATGGGAAAGCTTAGAACAAAAACTGACATAGTTAACAAGCTGTGTACTAATTATGAGTACGTTGCGTATAAATAAAGAACGTTTCTTGAGGTAGGTATCTGAGAGAAGACTAAGCATTTAACAGATTTTTATTCGCATTATATTATTTTTATGGCCGAATAAGATTTTTGTTCCATTAGTTTCTCTGCAGATTTCTTCAGATTTCTGTTTTGTAATACCCATTTGAGACAAAGGATCAGATTAGAAGAGCATTTAATGACCCAATTCTGAAATAAATACCGGAAGGAATAAAGCTTAGTGCCTTACAGTTTTCCTCAGTCACTTTGCCACATTTCTCAGATCAGGAATGAAATTTTCATAACTACTTGTCCCACCATATCACCGTGCCACTTGTGCACATCATAAACGCAAAGTCTCATTCATTTGGTCAAATTGGCACAGCCCGGGAAATGATTATGTACAATCATCTGGTGATTCCTACATTATCAATTGTTTATGTCATGTTGCTCAAAATGAATTATACAGTACTGGTTGTCTGCTGAATAGTTTTATCTCCCAAAACACCTAGGCATTAGTTCATTGTATAAGTCATTACAGGCAAAATTGGTGAACTAGTTGTCATAATTTGTGAAGCATATGCTCTATTCAGCTCTGTAATAGTTTTTCTATTATTTTTTTTTTTTTATAAATGTGTCCTGAGTTGATGAATTGCTGTCATTTGAATCTTGACATTTACCAATAGAGAAAGGAATGTTGAAAGTATTTGATCGATCAGTGATCAACCAGTTCTCTACAATTTTTACATTTTGTTTGCGTTCTGGTTTGGGTTTTGCTAGGTGCCTGTATTTGTGATTATGTATTACTTGTCTTTGTTATGTTCTTAGTATGCAATTCTGTTTCTTATTTCCCTGTTGGTCTCTTTGTTCCACGATTAAGTTTATTTGACCCACCTGTTTCCCTGTGAGTCATGATTATTCCACCTGATTGCTTGTTGTCCTGCACTCTCTCTAATTGGTTAATTGTTCTGTGTCTCACTCCTGCTGCTTCGTTACTTGGTTTGGGTTGTGTATGTATGTTCCTGCCTTAGTTCTGTTCTTCAGTTGGTCATTGTGTTAGATGTTTATGTGTTTGTTATTCTGCCTGTTCTCTGCATTACCAGTTTCCCTTTGTAGGTCATTTATAGTTCTGTTAGTGGTGTTTGACCCCTGTTTAGTTCTGGCCCTTCATGGTCCTTTTTATTGTAGTTTTACCCAGTGTATTTAACCACTGGCTTAAAGAGTTGTATAAACCAATTCTCTAAAAACAGCTGAGAGGTGCATCTCATGAACCTTTAGTTGGCAAACATATATTGACAGAGCACCACTTAGTGTTACAATTTGGCAATGGAAGAACAACCAGAAAATTAACAGGCTCAAACGTCAGTAAGAAGAAGAGTTTGGCTGCGTGGTGGAAGGGTAGGCAGACAAAACAGAAGAGGAGGTAGGAGAGGCCAGTCACAGAGGCGCGTTCCTGATTAAATAAGGGCCGCAGTTGTGAACTGTCCTCAATCATGGCCTTACAATGGCCAAGGCTGGTTGCAAGATACAACTGACTGTTGGCAGAACAACCTTGTCCTTAATCATTCCAACGTTTCCTAGAGACAACTGGTATGTAATCCAACAATGTGTACTGTAATATTGTATACTTACTGTAATACTTCATATTACAGTTTTGTATTATACATTAGATTCTATCTGGCTCATCCAGAACAATGAAGAACAATCTAGAATCTTAGATAAACACACTGCAAGGGGAAAAAAATTGTACGTGGGAAACTAGAAACCAGAACGAGTTTGATGCTTGGAAACAGGGATCCTGACTCAAGGGAAGGCATAGAGGTCAAAATGCCCAAATGGATCTCATGACACAGGTGAAACAGTCTGATGAATATTCTGGCAGCACTAAAGATTGCGTGCAGGTGAAACCGAAGCATCTAAGGGTGTAAGATTAACAAAACTTAAATGAATGAAGTATTTTAAGATAGTATATTAAAAGCAAATGGTAACCTGTGGATGATGATGTGATGTGGTTAGGGGTTGATCAGTGACACCCCAGATGGCACAATATCTTCATGACCAAATCGTTTCTATAACTACAGTTCCAAGTCATTCCAATTGGGCCTGTTGTGGGATAAATGACAATTAATAGGAGTGTAAGTCAGTACAGCTAAAGTTTCGTCTGCAATGTCCAAGCAATATATCTTTCTTAAAGGCCCTCTATTTCAAAAAAGGAGGTAGGTTATTATCAGGCATGAGCCAAGGTTAAGCAGAAATCAGAATGGGAGAACAAGGTTTATTCACAAAGGGAGGGGGCTTCGTCATCCCACTTGAGTTCATAATAAATGATCACTGTCATTATGAATGATGAGCTCATTATTTAAAAAACTTAGTAGAAGTAGGGATGATGCTCATTTCTTATCAATTTAAGATAGAATCTTTTCATAGCACAGAGATGTAAATGAACTGGCTGGAATCCTTTTTAAGATATAGGTTATGCACAGGAAAGTTTGCTTATTTAATATGAAAACTTCTGTAACTGGGAAAACTTTTGAATCAGACAGCCATTTTTATGGTCATGGAAGTGGTTCATGTAGTTTGTGCAAGGAAAAAAAGGTATACTGATGACTGATCTTACTGTAAAAGATAATGCTATATCATTGTAAAACATGCAAAAGTGCTGCTTCTATTCATGTGGGTTATCTATAAAAGGTATGGACTATTTTTGAATTATTAATGGCCTGTCTTTTGAAAAGGTCCCTGAATGCAGGACTATTTTGGCAGATGCTCAACTGTTACTTACGAACAAACAGATACAGATTACTGAGCTCTGTCAATATTTAAGTGAATAATGCAATATCTGTTCATGCATTTTTAACAACCCTTTATGCAATTAAATGTGGACCCTTTCTCTAAGCCACCACCCCCTACTGGTCTGCAAATGTCATAATGGTCTCAACTACATAATTAATGAGATGCTAGTTAATTGCAGGGCACTCATGCACTAAAGACACTAAAAGCTGATGATTTCAAAACTAAGTGTACTAGAGCTGTGGGAGGAAACCGGAATACCCTGCAAACACCCATGCAAACACAGAACACAGCCATCGTTAGTGTTGATGTTAACTACAGCACCAGAGTGAAATGTAGTGAGCTCTCCTGATTCACATGCAACTAACTTCTTAATGGGAGGTGAAGACTGAACCGCTGACCCTTGGCAAATGTATTTACATCACTCTGATGATTAAGTTGTTTTTATTATATTAATTAGTATCAAGTGATTCCAAGAAGTATGTTTTCTTGCAAGTCATAATTCCATGTCGGTGGACAAATCTGCAAAACTTTTAAATGTCTTTTAATTTTTGTTTAATTTCAGTTCACTTTCAATATTTAATATTTAATATGGTTATATTGCTTAGTTGTCAGGGCAGTAGCAACTAACTGTAGCAGACACGCATGTATTTATAGACTGTATGAAGGTTTGTGAGCATTCACATACTCTAATCTAAATGAAGCTTTCAGTAATACATGTTATTGATCACTTGTAGTGTAATGTGACCAAGCAGGATCAGATGCCAGGAACAAAGAAATTGATGGAAGCAGATGAAGTTGTCCATAGCATTATTTTTTTTGCTGTTTCCTTTTTTAATACAGATTACATCATCAAATTGTCTGTCTCCGTAATATATAATATACATATATGCTATTCACGTGACTCCAAGCTAATGTACTGACCAGTCAACTAATAAGACAGAATACGGCTAAAGCAAAAACACGGTTGTTCTTTTTCAAGATAAACACAGAGAGCTTAACAAGGCTTTTCAGGTTGGGTGGCTGTTATTTTAATGAGGAAAGCGTTGGTCTTGCATCAGTGACCAGGGATGAAGACATCAGAGCTATTGTACCTGTATGTGGGCTGTGATTAATGTTCTGCTGGGGCTGGAAGTTTTGGAAAGTTGATCCATAATGATGGGTAGGATCTACTGGAGATCTCTTCCTTTCTAAATCCCCCAGCATTCCAGACTTACAGTATAGACCTACAATTTAAGTCTTCTAAAATACATAAAGTACCAGTGAAAAAACCTCTGATTTGTGTGTTGGTGATGATGACTTTTGTGTTACCTATTGTGTTTTTATTAGTTCTAACAGTTACAGTCATGTCAGGTTTATTGGGGGTCATTAAGTTAGTCTACTGTAAATCAGGGTTTCCTTGCTCAGACGCACCTACCGTACTACACCTGGCAATTGCCTGGTGAGCTGAATAAGGTATGTCTGAGCGGTGGAATCTGCAAATTGTGTTGCAGACTGGCCCTCCAGATCCAGAACTGGGGATCCCTGGTCTGAATCCAGCTCAGGTTTGACCAGAATTGGTGACTTGATAGGATTACTTGGATTAATTATCATAATCCAAGCCATTAGCTGAATGAATTGAGATGTGATTTGAGATGTAGGGCTGCTGCTTTAGATTTAGGGCGCTTTTCCACCATACTTTTCATACAGTACTTTCAATACTTTCCTTTTTCCATTGACTTCTGGTCGAGCACCAGCACCAAAAGTTCCAGTAGCTGAAGTACTTTTGTGGTAAAACTTCCTAAGTTAATTGGTTACACAAATACCTGCTTCTGAAACAATTCAATCAACATTCATTCAATCTTGATAAAAGTTATCAATTTGCATGCAGCACTCATACAAAAGCAGAGGAGGTCAACTTTAAAATGATTTTTCTAAACATATACTAGATAAATCTTGAAAAGTAACAATCATCAAAATTACAATGCTTGCTAAGTTTTGCATCCTATGACGGAGTGAAAATGCTATAGCGTCTGGACAATATGAAGGTATGACAAAACCTTATTTAACCCAGCCATCACGGCCCTTGTGATGCAAAGAATTGCATGTGCATAACATGCAGCGTTGGTAATTTAGCCATTTTTCAAATTCAGTACAAAACACACACACACGCACCCCCCTTACATTATGATGTCATTCAGCACCAGTTTTTACACCAGGGGAAAACCAACAACTTGATACGGTATTCTTGCACTGTGTACTATAGCAAATAGTATCACATTATCTTGACGCAAAGTGATTATTATTGGAAATGGGACATAGTGTTGGAATTGACATAAATAGAAGTACTGCATTGTGTTAGAAGGATGCTGCAATGAGTATGAAATGTATCTAATGGTTCATTTTGTTTCTCACGCTTAACTGCTCAAAGGCCCGTGTGACACTGCAACTATAAAGGAATCCGCCAGACAGTAATCTACCCATGGATGACTGTGGAGCTGCCTATGAGGAACCAGATGTAGTTGGTGGCTGCTAGTCACTGCAGAAAGGGGATGAGATTGTCTTCCTCAGCAGGGCTTAAAACTGACATTGTGGTGAGAGAGAGAGAGAGAGAGCAACCAAGAAACGTGCCTGGCTACTCAAGAAAGGGAACAATCCAGCGTTGGACTCCTTCGACCAAGAGCCCACATCTCCAAACGGGTACATCTCCTTCACTTTGCACCCCTTTCCCAAGATAAAGAGCACTGCTTTCCAGGCCCATTGAGTCACCCACTGTGACAAATTCACGATTAACAAAGAGCACATAAGAGAGCAAAATAACAGTTTGCTAGATATTTACCCACGACATGATATTTAACTCCTTTTGCATTTCAATTCATGCAAATAGCTGTTTAAAGAAGGCTGTCGTTGTATGACTCATTTTGATATGACACAAAAAAATGGAAAGATATAGTATTGTCTTCAACAAATGCAAAGGAAAGATCAAATTAAATGTTTTATTAAATCAAAAGATCATCTTAGATATCATAGTATCAGAATGTTAGTATAAACTTTCTACACAATATTACTACGAATAATAATAACAATAATAGTAACACTAATATTAATAATATCTGCAAGTTGTCAAAAGTATTTTTTCTGATGTAAATAAGTTGGTAAAATTATTGTCTAGTTTCAGGAAGGAACTGTTGTGATATGCATCTCAAAATATTTAACCTCCTCAAAAAACAAAACCCAAACCTTCAGCTTGTGCTGTCCACAATGCCAGGCCTTCTTCCCAAGACCACTGGACACTGTAGTTAACTGTGGGAGCCCCAGACTGCCGACTGGATGGCAGGCTGCAGGAGGAGGTGTGCAATAGGTGGACTCAGATGTAGACAACTGCAGAAACCAGGATATAGGGAGTAGGAAATAAAAACATAAACCTGACAGAGTTCACAGGTGGCCGAGTTACCCAACTATTTGGGTGCTGTGATGATGAAGATAGAGATTGTGGGATAAGCAAGCTCAAGCTGATCCCTATGAAATGCTAGAAAAAAATAATGGCTATACAGAAGGTAACAGAGCACTTTCTGTATGGGCTTTAAAGTACAAAGTACACTTTGGTTTCAAGCATAATTATTTAGCAGGTTATTTCCTTACCATACAGAATTCAATGTCACATATTTGTTTTGGAGTAACCGACATATACTATTAGCATAGCTGGGAGCGCATGGACCTTCTTCACGCCTAAGCGAGTCAGCTGACCCGGCCTACTCTGGTTCATGCTTTTTTGATCGTGAACAACACACCAATTAGGGAAAACAGGAAAACAATATTTTGCACTCATTGACAATGCGCAGCCTGCTACGATGTTCAATTAGTATTTGAAGTACCAATTATGGCCTGTTGCCAATCTAACAATCTGTCACCTGCCATAGTGGCCGATCAGTTTACACAAACGGTTTCAAATTAGTTATAAATGAATTGTGAACAGGAAAATTAAGCAAATAATTATTATTATAATAAGCCATCACAGTGTCGATATTTTTAAATGAGGGGTTCTTGTTGGCTGGATAGTAACACTGACTCTGCAGAGGTGCGGAGCTGTAGGCTTCAGCTCGTGCTGAAAAGGGTTTGCATGTTGTCCTTCACATGGCTTTCCCGGAAGGGAACTGCAGAACTGCCCTTAACGTGTACAAGTACATGTTAGTCTGATGAGCATCTCTCCTCACTCTGCATTCTCCCAGGCATAACAGGCTTTCAACAGCAATAGGGCTAACAGAGTAAGTTTACAGAAAACGCATGACTGTTCATAAGTGGTGTATAACTCCAAAGTGCTAAAATGCATAATTAGATCACAGACGGCAAAAACAGTTGGATAAGCTTTTTTGCAGGGACGCCAGTGTTCCAGGAGACCCTAGCTAGCGAACTATTCAAAAAACAAAACATCTAGCTATGGCATAAAAAGCCCATTTATTCATCCAGATTTTTCCCTCAGATTGGTAGAGGTGGTGAAAATGCATATTTTGGAGTTTTCCGATTATACGTTTTTTTGCCAGAATGAGTTCTTTTGTTTGTTGCTACCTGATGGGGCGGTTGCAGAATCTCAGGGACAGCCACCCGCTTGGGCTTTTCACACAGTACACTGCCTATAGTTTGCAGAGAAAAGTGTGATTAAAAAAAAAAAAAAAACATTCTATCAGTGGCAGTGGCTGTTGGGGAAAACACCTTGTTAATGAGTCAGAGGAGAATTAGCATACTCATTAAAACTGAAAAGAAGGCCACAAATGCAAAATTAACAGCTCAGAATGGCAGTGGTGTGCAGAAAGGCATCTGTGACCTCGTGTCATCCCTTGGCGTGTTTCTTGAGACAAATGGGGGCTCCTATCTGGGCTCTGTACTGGTTCCTAATAAAGTGGTCAGTAAGTGTTTTTTATCTGAATATAAAGGTACAATGCAGGTGAAATACATACATTTTTATTTAACATTAATTAGAAAAAAAAACTTACAAATACCTAGAATTACATAACATAGCATAAAAAAGGATGCTAACACTTTACTTAAGGCCATGTAAATATAAAAAGGCACACATTATAGCTGTGTTTATAATGCAATATGAATGCTTTATGACGTTCTCATGTAGAATGCAGGAACCAGGATTTGGGTAGTAGGAAATGAAAACACTCTTTCTGCATGGATACAGAGATTTACAAGTTTTCTGCAGTGGGCTTCACCAACTAAGTCTAAATTTGACCTTAGCCTACAGTGGGCATAAAGTGCCCCTACGTTTCAGTTTACTACTAAAAAGAAACAAATACTTTCAACATAAATTTTACACATCCTTTTTTGTAAGGTCCATTGTAATAAAAAAAGTTAAAAAGTGGTGAAAATGGCACAAATGTGAATCACTTCACTTCATAGGGCAACCTTAGTCTACTCAGCTAATGTTAGCTAGCAAGCTAAAAAATTTCGTTGCCTTGCCTTTTGGTTTGAGTGAACCCTGTTTGTATTTTTTGAGCTTGAGCATATCATATAGAAGATCGACTGTCAAGCACCTACAATAAATGTCTAACTTTACCACTAGAAATTTGATAAACATCCTAGTGGTGTAAGCAGACTGTAACTGATCCGTGATCAGAAAGGATCCCCTCGGTTTATTACGCATGATGTGAACCGTGGATTTAACTAAAAAGTTTAACCATGATACTGTGAAATACTGTTTTACTGCTGCTGTCACCTTTTAAAAGTAAATGTTGAAATCATGTCTCACAAGAGGGGAGAATGCTATTTGTGCGATTACTTAGAAATTTTGTTTTATTTTGTGATTTTGAGAAAATGGGGGTGGTTAAGTGGTTAGCACTGTTGCTTCACACCTCTGGGGCCTGGGTTTGAGTCTCTGCCAAAGTTTCAGGTGTATGGAGTTTGCATGTTCTTCCTGGGTTGTTGTGGGGTTCCCTCTGGGTACTCCAGTGCCCCCCCCCCAGTCCACAAACATGCTGAGGTTATTGAAGTTTTCCAAATTGCTCATGTGTGTGAGTGATTGGTGTGTGAGTCTGCACTGCGATGGGTTGGCGCCCCATCCTGGATTGTTACCCAATTTGTGTCTGTAGCCTCTGAGAAAGGCTACAGACTCCCTGGGACCCTGAACGGAATAAGTGGTTTCAGAAAATGGATGGATAGATTTTGAGAAAATAGCTTTGGCTATGCTGAAATCACAAAATAAATAAGTTGTGATGCAGAGTTTTGATCCCGACCGCCAAGTGTTCTGAACCTGGGTCTGGCACCACCCTCCAGCTACATAAGGACTTCCTCATTGGCAGACCCCTGCATGGGCGGGCTGGCAGAAAAGATTTCCTCCCTGGTCATCTGCAGCAATCTGCAACGCAGTGCACTGAGGCCCCTGCTGTGCTTCATGCTCGCCCACGATTGTGTGGCCAGACGCAGGTCCAACTCCATTATCACGTTTGCTGATTACAGTATCATAGGCATGATCACCAACAGCAACGGACAGCCTATAGGGATAGGAGAGTGGTGACAGGACAAGGGGTCATCAAATGCAGGAAGCAGGTGCAGAGAGTCAGAAGCTTTAAATTCCTGAGGGACACGCTACAAAAAGTCACTGCCGCTGTCAATATAATCCACCAGTGTCTTTACTTCTGTCTGAGGATGGCTTGGACGTCATCTACAGCCCTCACACCCTTCTTCAGGTGTGTCGTGATGAACGTCTTCACAATCTGCATTATGACCAACCCACCCCAGCAAGGTAACTGCTCAGCCCCGGACATCAAGGGACCACAAAGGGTACTGAAAGTGGCACCAAACATCCATGCCGCATCACTCTCAGCAGTCCAGAAGATTTACACCACATACTGCCTCAGAGAGGCATATCGCATCTTGAAAGACTTCAGTCATCCCCCCCCTCCCCGGCAAGTCGTTCAGGATCATAAACGGCCAGGCATTAAGATTCAGGGACGGTTTTTATCCCAACATCATAAGACTACTGAACAGTCCCTGATTTATATCACACTTTAATACTAATACTGCTACACTGTCCCTGTTACAAAATATAACTGCAGCACTCACCATTTTATCTCACCTCATGCTGTAATGTTGCACATATTCTAAGGCTCTATTTAGTGTCAACTGCCTACTGCAATGTTGTTATTTATTCTTCTGAGAATATCTTTTGTCATGAGTTGTCAGGTTAACACACAAGTAATAATTTCAATGTACTTAATACTCATGATGGTAAAACTTTTGAAACCTTTGAACCCTTTTAGCTGTGTTCCTCTGTTACTAAGACAACAAACAGAATTCAAATAAATAAAACAGGCCATACAAAGCATGATCCAACAAATACCAGAGTACCTTGCTTGTGTTATGGCCAATTCATACTTCACGGTTCCACGTACAGTTTCGGTCAGGCAAGGGGTGAAGTGACATAAATTTCGTCATCAGGGGTCTGCGCCAGACAGCTGTGGATAGTGCCTGTGCAACCTAGATTCTTTTGTTTGGCAGACATGTGTGTCTGTGCACATTGACTGCGCATTTACAAGGAAATTGACTAGGTGTTTCCAGTATGTGGCAGCACTGACCTTCACAAAGCAGAGGTCAACCATGAAAAAGTATAAGAAGAATAATTGGTTTTGTAGGAGATGCGGAGGTATCAGCATGTATAATTTTGACTGTACAGATGATCTATGCAGTACAAACATTACACCGCGGAGTATGGCAGTTTTAAAAGCAACGCTACTTTTGGCATTTTGAAAACTTGATGATAAAATTTTCTGAGCTGATGTCGTATGGATTTGGGATTTGAAAGTTCGACGGTATGCTTAATTACTTTAATATCACCCAAGCCTACACTAACAGCTTTAAGGCCTTGCCCACACGTACATGGGTATTTTCTCTCCTCCGTTATGAAAAAAAAAATTCTGTCCACATATAAATGCTAAGACGCGCTGTGAACAGTTTGCTAAACGAACAGGCAGTAATATAACTCTAACTGTAAAGCCATGTTGACCAATCAGAAGCCTTATTACCAGTTCTACTAGGCTAAAAACAGCTAATGTAAATCGCGAATGCCACACACTCTGACGTTAAGCAAAATGGACAATGGATCGCAATCTGATGTTACAAATCAAAAACTCTGTTTTCCTTCTCTACACATTGACAAGAAAACAGAGTGTAACCCGGATAAATAATATGTAGGGTTAGTGTCTTTACATCTAACTAATATGTAAAAATGTAATTATAAATGTTTATATATTTTGTACCATTGTCACGTTTTGCCTGCCATATCCCTGTGACCCTCTTGTCATCTAGTGTGACCCTAACAAACCATACCCGCTACTTGTTGGTCTTACCACCCATTTCTAACCTGCGTGTTAATCATTCCCAGCTGCCTCTCATTAGATCCTTCATTAGTCTTGTATATATGTGCTTCCCAGTGCTGTGCTCACCAGTCCACTCATTAACATTGCTTCTCCTGTCAGCCTGTGCCTGATCTAACTCTCTTGTTTTGATCTCTTGTGATCTAGTTGATTTCCAATCATTGTTTATGTTCAATAAAACTCTATTTGTTTCACTGACTATCTGTCCTCAAGTCATTAGCCTTGCATGTTGTGACAACTGCCTTGTTATGAATTATATGATAATGAATTATCATATAATTCAGTGGGGGCTTAATGCTTAGGGAAGCGCAATTATAATTCAAGGATTGCTGGTTCGACTGCCCGACCAGCTCCCTGGTTGCTGAATTATCTTCCGACTGCTATGTCACATATGGGTTAAATGCAGAGGACACATTTCACTGTTGTCTGCTGTGTTGTGTCAACAATGCCAACTGATCTCTAAATTTGAATTATAACATGGATGCAAATAGTAGTATATGAATATTAAGCAGGGGTGGCATGGTGGTGCAGTGGTTCGCACTGTTGCCTCACACCTCTGGGTCCCGGGTTTGAGTCTCCGCCTGGGTTACATGTGTGTGGAATTTGCAGGTTCTCCCCATGTCCTCATGGGGTTTCCTCCGGGTACTCCAGTTCCCCCCCCCCCCCCCCCCCCCCACAGTCCAAAAACATGCTGAGGCTAATTGGAGTTGCTAAATTGCCCGTAGGTGTGAATGTGTGAGTCAATGGTGTGTGAGTGTGCCCTGCGATGGGCTGGCCCCCTATCCTGGGTTGTTCCCTGCCTCGTGCCCATTGCTTCCAGAATAGGTTCCGGACCCCCCACAACCCGTAAGGATAAGCGGTTTGGAAAATGGATGGATGGATGGATGGATGTTAGGGTTTAAATCGTAAGGTCTCTTTAAGAATATTACATAGACAGCTAGTGTGCGTGAGGCATGTTGGGAAGCTTATACTGTGGTTCAGTTGATGTTAAATTATGATTGGTTGTTTTAGTTTGATGTCTGTCTGTTGGCCATATGACTGTTAAACTGGAACGGGGGAAGAAGGAAGTGGGAGATGGAAGCTTGAGAAAAACAAAAAGAGATCGCTTTAGGTGGAGTTCTCATTGTCCGCAAACTAAGGCACGTTGTAACTGGGAGCTTCCGAGTGAGTGCGTGAGCTCATTCCGGATCGGATCTGTATGGTATCGCACCATCCCAAATCTACGCAATTTGCCTGTTACCAACGTGGAAGAGGAGGATTGTGACCAACACGACCACATCACGACGAGGACATCGCGGAATTAAATCGGTTGGTGACGTGGTATAAGGTAATTTTATTTATTTAATTTTATAGTGCTCGTGAGAGCGAGGCGGCCAGTGTGTTTTAGTTTTGAGGCCTCAACGTACGCAACCCACGATTCAGGCCTGCAACGGGGTGGGAATTTTGAGACTGAATTCAGAAATATTGCGTATTAAGTGTTCGATCCATGGAATTTAAATAAGAGTTCTGAAACGTTTGGTTGATTTAATTTGGTGCAGCCGGAGCTATTAAGTTTCATGATTAATGTGTTTAATACTAATTTTGTATGCTAGGAAAGTGGTTTGTACTGAAGACATTTAAGTTTGACATTAGTGCTTCTGGTATGTTAAGTCCTGTGCGAATCCTGGCTGGGGAATCCACCATTTAAAAGGATCCACCATTTATTTTTAAAAGTAAAAATACGTTTCTTTTCCCCTAACTGTGGTATTTCCTTTTATATTTGGAACACCTAACAGGTGTATTGGGGTTTCCTTGTGTTAATTTTGTGTTGGGGAAGGTTTTACTGGAGGGTAATTCTGGGTGTTTATATTATAGAAGGGAACTTGACAAAGAAACAAAGCGGTAATAACATATCCTGTATTTTGGTCAGTTATATACATACAGATTATGAACGCAGTGCTCTGCCCAGGTAAACTCGGGTTTAGTTAGACCGGGGAGGTTAGGGAGCGCTACAAGAGTTTCTGAAAATCTTCACCCTGGACGGGGTTTTACAAAAGCTCCATTTTCAGTGACGTAAAACACCGGTTGCGTGTGGACAAAAGGCCAAAATGCATAGGTAAAGTAACATTTATAAAAATGCCCGTGTGCTTGTAGACAAGACGTAAAACTGGTCATAAAAAGCCATTACCGTTTCACTATACTGCTGGTATTTGTGTCTTGCCTTCTCCTGATCTGCTGGAATACAGTATCACTGCTGCATGTATGCATTAACCATGATCAACTGCATCCATGGACAAATGTAGTATGAACACAGTTTTCTATGTGCACGACCTTCTGCAGTATGAATGCACATGTGGAAAAAGTTAAGTATGAACTAGGCTTTAGGGCTTTAGGGAAACGGCTTACAGTGATCACGTCTGTCTGGGTGAAATTGACTATAAGCGGATGATCATGATAACCCATTTTTTCTCTTCCTTATGCCTCAGGTAGATTACCATCTAACTGACGTGTATATTTCTTCCTTGAATATAAGGTAATAAAACGGACAGCATTTATTTACTTAATTTTGACTTCAAAATACAGTACAACCTTGTCAAACGCTTTTGAAATTACAGTACTGTACAAATAAAATTACTGAACGGTGTATAATTCAAATACGTTATAATACAGTACTGTACATGAAAAATAGCTTATTGTAGTTTCGGTGCCGCATCTCTGTGGCTCTTTTTTAGCAGTTTATCATTTGTCATTGAGAGAAAATGACTTTCTTTTTCCGTCATGCTTTATGTGCACACAGCATTAGGCTCATGTAGCTAGACAGAAGCTGAAGGACTACAGCAAGGTAAAGTATGGCCATCAAAGAAAAGTAAAAAAAAAACATAGTTTTAATTTTTTCCATATGTTGTCATGCTTAGATATTGTAAGCAGACTACTTGAGTACTAAAAATGATTTATTTAAACAGTATTTGTACAAAAATGATTCTGTCTCAAGCTTTTTGTTACATACAAGTGGTTGATCATTATAACCACGATCACTATAAGCAGTTTCCACTGTTACTTATTTTTCACCTGTGAATTATCACCAGTGTCCTCTGGAAACACTTCCACTGTGTTGTTGCTATTTGCAGCGTGTTTCCGAAGTTGCAGTTTTCTGTATTTGCGGCGTGTCTGTGAATGTGCAGTACGCGTGTAAGATGTTGTTTGCCTCTGTTTTCTGAATTTGTGGAGTGTCTATGAATTTACAGTGTGCTTGCAAATGCGTTATGAACTTCAAGAATGTGCTTTGTTGCTTAGTAATATGTTTTTCTATTAGACGTGTGTTTTTTATGTTGAACTTCATTGGGCTTTCTCGACCACCGTACTTCAATGAATATCTGGAAGGATGGTTTGGAAAGAATAGCTTTCTGGAAATAAACCCAAGTTTTTAACTGTTATTGGTTATTCTGTGCAATCTATAAATTCTCCAAAATGAACACCATGTGTTCAAACACAGTTGATCATAACAGTATTTTATTCAGTAATTGACTTGTTAGTTGCATCAAATGACTAGAGACAGGTTTTACAGCCATGGCCAAAAGGTTTGAGAATGACACACATATTAATTTTCACAAAGTCTGCTACCTCAGTGTTTATGATGCCAACTGGCATATACTCCCGAATTCTATGAAGACTGATCAGATGAATTGCAATTAATTGGGAAGTCCCACTTTGCCATGATCGCTCTGTAATGCTGATTGAGTTAGAATAGCAGAATGAATGTTTTAAAAGGAGGGTGGTGCTTGAAGTCATTGCTCTTCCTCTGTTAACCATGGTTACCTGTAAGGAAACATGTGCAGTTATCATTGCTTTGCACAATAAAGGCTTCACAGGCAAGGATATTGCTGCTAGTTAGATGGCACCTAAATCAAGCATTTATCAGATCTTCAAGAGCTTCAAGGAGAGAAGTTCAGTTGTTGTGAAGAAGGCTTCAGGGCGCCCAAAAAAAATCCACAAGCACCAGGACTATCTCCTAAATTTGATTCAACTGCTGGATCGGTGTATCACCAGTGCAGAGCTCAGCAATGGCAGCAGGTTGGTGTGAGTGCATCTGCATGCACAGTGAGGCAAAGGCTTCTGGAGGATGGTCTGGTGTCATGAAGGGCAGCAGAGAAGCCATTTCAAAACAAAACATCAGGGACAGACTGATATTCTGCAAAAGGTACAGGGTTTGGACTGCTGAGGACTGGGGTAAAGTCATTTTCTCTGATGAATCCCCTTTCTGATTGTTTTGGGGCATCCGGCAAAAAGATTGTCCAGAGAAGAAAAGGTTAGCGCTACCATCAGTCCCATGTCATGCCAACAGTAAAGCATCCTGAGACCATTCATGTGTGGGGTTGCTTCTCAGCCAAGACATATTCAATGTCTTTAAACATCAGAATAACATCTCGTTCCCAGGTTAATAGAAATGCATAACACAAGGTTTATTTTACATAACATACATACTTTCTTTCTATGGTCCATTCTACGCTATCTGTCATATATCCTAAAAAAAACCATGGTATAATTTACCAATTCTTGTTTCGAATACGTTCTACATTCTGCCATTGGTAACAGACATTGACTATCTGATTTTACAGGTAAACCTCACACACTGTAAGTTTATCAGAATTAATTCAACACTATTCTTCAAAGAATGCTGAGGAATAATAATTCTACAGACTTACAACTTCAAATATCTCATTAACATATCAACCACTGCGTTTCCATATAAACTCACAAGGCATCAATAGTTTTAGTTGGTGGGCGAAAATGTGTGTACTGAGCTAACCAGTAAACATGAACAATAGCTCATACAACACAATTAATGTACATGCATGGATGGGAGAACACGTATGCGTAGAGTTAACTAGCTCTTACAGCAAAACATTTCACCATGAGACATTTCTGGTAGATCAGCGCAACTAAGCTGCGATATTGGTTATAAAACTCCATGGTTGCATTGTTGTCTGTATGGGCATATGAAATTCATGTAATGATATGTACGTACAGTAAGCATATACCGATGTCCTCTGGCCAGGGTTGCATCCAGACAAGTGCAAAGGCATTAACTACATTAATTTTGTTTTTTTCGAAGTAAACATTAGTAATAATAGCATTATTTGTGAGACATTTCTGTTTGCTTAATATTCATCTATCCATTTTCCAAACCGCTTATCCTTACGGGTTGTGGGGGGTCCAGAGCCTATTCTGGAAGCAATGGGCACGAGGCAGGGAACAACCCAGGATGGGGGGCCAGCCCATCGCAGGGCACACTCACACACCATTGACTCACACATTCACACCTACGGGCAATTTAGCAAGTCCAATTAGCCTCTGCATGTTTTTGGACTGTGGGGGGGAAACTGGAGTACCCGGAGGAAACCCCACGACGACGTGTGGAGAACCTGCAAACTTCACACACATGTGACCCAGGCAGAGATTTGAACCCGGGTCCCAGAGGTGTGAGGCAACAGTGCGACCCATTGCACCACCATGCCGCCCCTGCTTAATATTCATATACTACTATTTGCATCCATGTTATAATTCAAATTTAGAGATCAGTTGGCATTGTTGACACACCACAGCAGACAACAATGAAATGTGTCCTCTGCATTTAACCCATATGTGACATAGCAGTCGGAATATAATTCAGCAACCAGGGAGCTGGTCGGGCAGTCGAATCAGCAATCCTTGAATTATAAGTGCGCTTCCCCAAGCATTAAGCCACCACTGAATTATATGATTATTCATTATCATATAATTCATACTGCGATGGGCTGGCCCCCCATCCTGGGTTGTTCCCTGCCTCGTGCCCATTGCTTCCGGGATAGGCTCCGGACCCCCCGCGACCCAATAGGATAAGCGGTTTGGAAAATGGATGGATGGATATAATTCATAACAAGGCAGTTGTCACAACATGCAAGGCTAATGACTTGAGGACAGATAGTCAGTGAAACAAATAGAGTTTTATTGAACGTAAACAAACAATGATTGGAAATCAACTAGATCACAAGAGATCAAAACAAGAGAGTTAGATCAGGCACAGGCTGACAGGAGAAGCAATGTTAATGACTGGACTGGTGAGCACAGCACTGGGAAGCACATATATACAAGACTAATGAAGGATCTAATGAGAGGCAGCTGGGAATGATTAACATGCAGGTTAGAAATGGATGGTAAGACCAACAAGTAGCGGGTATGGTTTGTTAGGGTCACACTAGGTGACAAGAGGGTCACAGGGATATGGCAGGCAAAACGTGACAATGGTACAAAATATATAAACATTTATAATTACATTTTTGCATATTAGTTAATTATATAAGCAGAGTGCTGAAGGCTGTTGTTTTGGAATTTAATTAGGTGCTGAAAAGGACTCTTGACATGACAAAACATGTTTGTGGAGATAAGCTGATAGATTGACAAGTAGCTGGCAGATAATTAAAACTAAGAAAAAAAGATAAGTATTGAGAGATAGAAAAAGTGTCCATGTTTTGTGTAAGAGTTTGATGTGTGACAGGTATGGCATTTCCTTTTTAATTTAACAATCAATTAAATATCCTGTCTGAGCAGAATATCCACAAAGGTTACTTCTAAGTTTGTATAAAACTTTCCCTGGGAAAAAACTTTTAGGCACATATAGGTAAGAACCATTCATACTTCACTAGTCTGTCATTTCCAGTGAATGAACTGTAATATTTTCAGACAAAGATAGACAAGAATAGATTGTGAATTAGAAATGTTATTTATGTTTGTCTGTGAATGCATACAATGCTACACAGATCAGATACAATGGTATCTGCTTTAATAACATTCAATATGAATGCAGGGGGTGAAAAAGTGTACCAGCTGTCTGATCTAGAAGATCCATAAATTACCCAGCTGTTTTTCCACTTCCGTCTAATTTCATGTCTCTCCTTGCCTCAGCGAGTTTCCTGTATACTGAATGGGCTCAATGTCAGTCCTGGCCGATGAATCAGTGCGCTATTGTAGTTCAGTTTATATATATTAACATTATAAAGAGCAGTGTAAATTAACAAGTTTTCTAGCTAGGCTGTGCATACTTGGCTAAGGTGGTGCTCAATTATTTTGATGCATGTGGCTGTTTTTCGTCACCAGCCAGCATGTGACAAGGACATTTCACAATTCAAAGGGAATGATGCTTAAGGGGAAGATGTGCAGTAGCTGCAAAACTCTTTTTCTTTAACAGGAACCTGCCAATAAACTTTACAAAAAGAAAATGCTGATAACGCTGGGTTTTTCTGACCATTCGTGCAATTTATCAATGCAGGACATCAGATAAGCACCATGAAGCGATAATGTTTCCTAAATCCGTATACACTTGCAATATGTCATCTTTTCCGGAGACAAGCACTATTGGAGCAGATAATTTAATCCAAGATATTTCTGGAACTACCAGGCTCTCCCTAAGGAAGCATTCGGAAGGTGTGTATTTAGATGTATGACATTATCAACAATGTTTGCATGGACATGGCTCCTCTGAAGAGAAATCAGCAGTCCTTAGACACTGTGGTTAGGCCACAGTCAGATGACAAATAACATTTTTAATTTTTCAAAACAACCTACATATCTTTTGAAATTGAACGGAAAATACAGACTGTCTGGTTTAATTCATAGTTACCTGGTTTAAAGGGAGTTTAAAACATCTCCTCCATGCTTCTCTGAAATGTGGCTGGGAAATTAAAATGTTTTCTTAGACTTATATTTTATAGGACAGTGTGATAAGTCAGGGACATGGCAGTGTCTGGAGGGAAAAATGAATGTGGGTCTGATGCTGAATCACTCAGCCAGTCCTTTGTTTATAACTGCATATATAAAGTGATATGTTCAGGTCTTTCTTCACTTCCAGTAAACCAAACTCTGATGTTTCTCTGATTCCCAGTGCAGTTTATATTCTTTCCCGATGCACACATCCAAATTAAAATTTTCTATCTCTTTAGAGAGGTGTTTTTCATTGCTGTGTCTCCATCACTGAGTTGTGTTGATGCCTATTCTTAGTGAACCCAGAAAAGGGAAATTTGCTCCCCAAAAAAGCCTATTCCACACTTCAAGAATACATCATTGCGATTCTGAATCCAGTTCTGATTGTTTACCAAGTGAACAGGATTCTTAAGATAGTCAAGAAAAAAAAAACACTTTGGATAAAGCGGCTGATACCAATATATTGATTATAATAGGAATATATTTGACAGGGACTAATTAATTAGTAATAGGGAGCACAAATATTATACTAATATTAAGGTTTCATTTTGAAAGTTTAGGAAATAAGTGAATCTTGCAATATTCAAAAATATATGGTGTAACTGTCCCAATGACAGTTTATTCTAAAAGCTGATTTTAGTTATAAATTGAGTTTACCTAAGTTCATTGTGATCTTTAAAATTGATTTAAATATCTTAATAAAAATATTAAAAGGGTTAATGCTGATAAAATGCAAAACAAAATGTTTATTGAATAATTTACAAACTTAAGTAAATTTGCCCAACATGAAGTGTAACGGGTCACATGACTAGAGTTAGGCACGGTTTGGTGCTGTTGCACTGTGGAAAAAGGCTAACTTTGTTGTGGAAGTTATGCCGCACTGAAAGGAATCTGATTCTGCATGTGGTCCAAGAGGCGCACACGGTAATTGGTAACCTTTGTTGTGTTGTTTGTGATATAATTAGTATGCATTTACATGTACGATGGAACCTTGTTGTTATAATGAAAGTATTTATGAGTGAAGTGAAGCTAGAAGAGTTCAATGCTAAGGCAGAAAACACAACACTTAATATGGTTCTCAACAGAGAGTATGCCCAGTCAATATTTGGGCATATTGACTGGGCATACTCCAGTCCACAGATCTACAGGTCTGATCTACATCGCTCAAGCTGTTTTTCAGAGCAGCAAAGCATTGCAGCAAACAGAGCAGAGTGTGCTGCACAGTTGGCTGCATAACAAGCTGAAATGGAGATGGAGGAAGCTGTTGCTACACGGAGGCAAAAACTGAAGAGACTGGAAGATCAGAGAGATCTTCATCTAATAGCTGCAAAGCTCAAAGCTTACTCTGAAGCAGACTCCGCTGAAGCCAGTGATGAACATAGAATAGCACTTGAGGTAGTTAACTTCCCTCCGTCAGCATGTAAAGAAAGTAAAGGTGAGCAAACAATACTAACAATGTAGGATCTTTAATACAAGCCCTGCATAACACAATGGTACTTACCAGACTTCCTTCACCTGACCCCCAGTCTTCTCAGGTCACCCCCTTAAATTCTTAGAGTGGAGTACAAGTTTCGAGGCATTGATTGGACAGCGGTTCACAAATTCAGCTGACAGGTTATTCTACCTACAGAGATACATCACTGGCTAAGGACAATCTGTACTGGAAGGATGCTTCTATCGAAATGATGATGAAGCCTATGAACAAGCTTGGAAGATTTTAAATGCTCGGTATCCTCACCCCTTTGTAATTCAGCATGCATTTAGAGAAAGGCTGAACAACTGGCCGAAAAATGGCTCAAGGGACTCAGTTAAACTGAGACAAAAAATCTGTTTTTATGACAGTTCTGAGGGCGGCATGGTGGTGCAGTGGTTAGCCTTGCATTAGCACTGTTGCCTCACACCTCTGGGACACAGGTTCGAGTCTCCGGTGGAGTTACATGTGTGTGGAGTTTGCATGTTCTCCCCATGTCGTCATGGGGTTTCCTCCGGGTTCTCCGATTTCCCCCCACAGTCCAAAAACATGCTGAGGCTAATTGGATTTGTAATTGAAATTGCCCGTAGGAGTGCATGTGTGAGTGACTGGTGTGTGAGTGTGCCCTGTGATGAGCTGGCCCCCCATCCTGGGTTGTTCCCTGCCTCATGCCCATTGCTTCCGGGATAGGCTCTGGACCTCACGCAACCCAGTAGGATAAGCGGTTTGGAAAATGGATGGATGGATGGATGACAGTTCTGCTCCCCCGTAAGATAGGAAGCCACAGTTTAGCATGCTATAGTAGCATATTACCTACTTTCTATCAGCCTTTTCTATCACCCTATGGCCCCACATTAGGGTTAGGGTTAGCAAACTGAGGCTAGGTTTAGGGTGAGAAAACCTGTGGCATTTTCAGACATCAAAATGTGTTTTTATGACAATTCTACTCCATTATAGGTTAGAAAACCAGAAAATAAGCATACTTTAGTACCATATTTTCTACTGTCCAACAACCTGATGTATCACCCTGAGGCCCCAAATTAGGGTTAGACAGCGAAGGCTAGGGTTATGGTTAGAAAAAATGTGTCATTTTCAAGCATGAACTTGGGTTTTTATGACTGGTCTTGTCCCCCATAGGATAGGAAACCACGGATTAGCATACTTTAGTAGCATATTTCCTACTTTCCAACAGCCGGTTGTTTTACCCTAAGGCCACAAATTAGGGTTAGGGTTAGCGAACTGAGGCTAGGGTTAGGGTTAGAAAAACTATGGCATTTTCAGATATCAAAATGTTTTTTTATAACAATTATACTCCCCTATAGGATAGGAAACCAGAAATAAGCATACTTTAGCAGCATACTGTATTTTCTACTGTCAAACAACCTGATGTATCACCCTAAGGCCCCAAATTAGGGTTAGCGAACTGAGGCTAGGGTTATGGTTAGAAAAATTTTTTTATTTTCAGGCATCAACTTGGGTTTTTATGAATAGTAGCATATTTCCTACTTTCCATAAACCTGATGTATCAACCTAAGCCTCCAAATTAGGGTTAGCTAACTGAGGCTAGGGTTATGGTTAGAAAAAATATGCCATTTTCAGGCATGAACTTGGGTTTTTATGACTGGTCTTGTCTCCCATAGGATAGGAAACCACAGATTAGCATACTTTAGTAGCATATTTCCTACTTTCCAACAGCCTGTTGCTTCACCTTAATGCCCTAAATTAGGGTTAGCAAACTGAGGCTAGGGTTAGGGTTAGAAAAACTATGGCATTTTCAGACATAAAAATGTGTGTGTGACGACAATTCTACTCCCCCATAGGGTAGGAAACCAGAAATAAACATACTTTAGTAGCATATCCAACAACCTGATGTATCACCCTAAGGCTCCAAATTAGGGTTAGCAAAGTATGTAAAACAAAATGTGAAACTGTTTAAAAACTGTGGTGAAATAATGTTTATTGAATGATTTATAACTTTAAGTAAATTTGCCCAAACCGAAGCGTAATTGGTCACATGACTAGAGTTAGGCACTGTGACTAGAGTTGACGCTTTTGCACTGTGGGAAAAGGCCAACATTGTTATAGAAGTTATGCCGCACTGAAAGGAATCTGATTCTGCATGTGCTCAAAGAGGTGCAAACGGTAATTGTTAACCTTTGTTGAGTTGTATGTGATGTAATTAGTATGCATTTACATGTACCATGGAACCTTGTTTTTGGCTAATTGTGAGTATGATGTACTTTGGACAAATATGTGTGTTTGTGATGGGGAGTGCTAAGGAAGAGACTTAATTGGGCTGAGTAATTGATATAAATATGTGTCTTAATTTTGTTATAGCTTTCCTGGTGTCTGCTGAAGAGAGAGGGAGAGTGAGATGCAAATAAACCTTCAAATGACATCCCTATGGAGTGTGGCCATTGCTTAATTGGACTCGTGTAGCTACATATGCTTTTAAGTTTCCAAAGCCTCTATTTCTGCACAAATAAGTACAGCAGGGGTCCAAAGGTCACCAGATTAGAAACGTCCATGGCTTTTTTTTGTCTTGAGAACTGTTTTAGAAAGAATACAGAAAGAACAAGTGACAATATAATGGCCAAATCACCATGCAATTACTTTCATAAATCTTTGATGAATATGGTAAAGAAAGAAATGTGGGCGTCGAATGAGAAAGGAAAAAAAATAGATGAAGGTGCAATTAATGAATTCAAATAACTGAATATATTTAATAATCAAACTGTAAAAATACATTTGAAGGGGTCACTTTGAGTATTCCATATGCAAGACAAATCTTTACAGTCATACTTTGTTCCTTGGTAATTTCTTGTCATTTTTAAATAGCCCTTCTCTGTTGAATCAGAGCTTTTGCTAAGATTACATTTTGACTATTCTAGTCACATGCTTCTGCTGCGGCAAATACTATCATGTCTGTCAGGCAGCTGTCTGTTTAAATGCATTCTGTTGATTACCTTTGAGAGCTGAAATAAGGCATCTGCACAAATACCATGGTTTGCATTACAGAAAGCTGCATTACTAAGTAGTGTTAGTTTATTTACATAATTTTATGGTTCTCTAACTCTTACAGTGTTTTTAGTTACTAAATTTACTTACCTTTCAGACTTTTGCTCTTTTTGTGCAGAGATGCTTAATATCAGTCCACTGGTAAAGCAGAAATACCTGTCAATGGTTTTGCTATAATGGCCACTTGTCAGTCGGATTACTGTTCAGTTCATTATATCAGAATTAGGCCGATTTTATCTGACAGAGTGTTAGTGCCTTACCTCTTGTAGTAATGAAGCTGATCTTGTCCTCGAGAAATTATGCATCTTTTTCTGTCTCTAAAACAAAATATTTGAGATATATATATATATATATATATATTAAATGTCTATTTTGTTCAACTGACTTCAACTAGTTGTTAGCAGCAGCAAAGCTAACAGGAGGAGAAGAGAAGGGGCTGGAAGCATCATTAGCAGGGTTTCTGAGGAAGACGGGAGATTGGGTACAACTTCTTCTCAACATAACAGGCCATCAAAAACAGGAGAAAATGTAATGAAATGGAGGGGCACAGAAATGGAGGACCACAGTGGAGGACTTCTGCTTGTGGAATAATTATATATATATATATAATAATTCCCCACTCGCCCTCCTGTGGGCGGTCTTTTGTCCTTCAAGCTCGGGTCCTCTACCAGAGGCCTGGGAGCTTGAGGGTCCTGCGCAGTATCTTAGCTGTTCCTAGGATTGCGCTCTTCTGGACAGAGATCTCAGATGTCATTCCTGGAATCTGTTGGAGCCACTCTCCCAGTTTGGGCGTTACTGCCCCGAGTGTTCCAATTACTACTGGGACCACTGTTACCTTCACCTTCCACATCTTTTCTAGCTCTTCTCTCAGTCCTTGGTATTTCTCGAGCTTCTCATGTTCCTTCTTCCTGATGTTACCATCGCTTGGGATTGCTACGTCTATCACTACGGCCTTCTTCCTCTGCTTGTCCACCACTACTATGTCCGGTTGGTTAGCCATTACCAGTTTGTCAGTCTGTATCTGGAAGTCCCACAGGATCTTAGCCTTATCATTCTCAGCCACCTTTGGAGGTGTCTCCCATCTTGACCCTGGGACTTCCAGCCCATACTCCCCGCAGATGTTCCTGTACACTATGCCAGCCACTTGGTTATGGCGTTCCATGTACGCCTTGCCTGCTAGCATCTTGCACCCTGCTGTTATGTGCTGGATCGTCTCGGGGGCATCTTTGCACAGCCTGCACCTGGGGTCCTGCCTGGTGTGGTAGACCCCAGCCTCTATTGATCTTGTACTTAGAGCTTGTTCCTGTGCTGCCATGATTAATGCCTCTGTGCTGTCTTTCAGTCCAGCTTTGTCCAGCCACTGGTAGGATTTTTCAATGTCAGCCACTTCCTCTATCTGCCGGTGGTACATGCCGTGCAGGGGTTTATCTTTCCATGATGGTTCCTGTTCTTGCTCCTCTTCCTTCTTGGGTTTCTGTTGCCTGAGGTATTCACTGAGCACGTCATCAGTCGGGGCCATCTTCCTGATGTAATCATGGATCTTCGATGTTTCATCCTGGATAGTGGCTTTGACGCTCACTAGTCCTCTGCCTCCTTCTTTCCGCTTAGTGTATAGTCTCAGTGTGCTGGATTTGGGGTGAAACCCGCCATGCATTGTGAGGAGCTTCCTTGTCTTGATGTCAGTGGCTTCCATCTCCTCCTTTGGCCAGCTTATAAGCATAATATATATATATATTAGGGTGGCACTTCATAATCATAAATTACTCTCACCATCCAAAGTATTCCATAATTGTGTAATGTTTCACCCATCTACATTTTAGTTTATATCACAAGATGGATGATGTTATACACAGTTTCAAGTTTTCTTTTCGATAAAAAGGGCTTGATTTTTGGCAACCATCTAATTCGAGGGCAGGATCCATTTTTCACACCCAGATTTGATATAACTGATTTCTCAAGATGTGCAAGAGAAGACAAGTCAATAGAGGGGGAACTAATAGTGCTACTGGATTTAAATAACATAACCTCTGCATTTTTCTCATTAAAACTCCGCCATCCAACACCTAATTTCAGCAAGGCAGTCAATAAGAGGCTGGACAGAGCTTGAGTCTCTGTACTTCAATGGAAAATAAACTTGGCATGTAGATGTAGCTGACGATGATCAGAAACAACCTGCAAGAGAAACTGCAGGTCATCTTCATCCTTAGTGTGTGTCTTGTTGTATCCCTGGATCAGTGCCACTCCCCTCTCTGAAGTATCATTGACAACTTTGAGTGTCGATAGGCGACGTTTTGCACAAATGTATCCTTCCTGTGATGCCCAGGTATCTGGATCAGTGGTCAGGAAGTCAGTTGGCAACTTGAGGCAATGAAACAGATTTATGGAGTTGCTGGTCACAAACTGATCTAGAATGAACTTAAAACTTAAACAATAAACAGACTATCAATGCATGCAGATTACAGGTCAGTATGTCATGGAAAGTGAAAATTAATGTAATGTAAAAATTTGAAATATTGAAAATCTAACATTTTAAATTTAGTATTTACAGTTAAGACTGATGAAAACTAGGAGACTAGGAAGTTCCTCTCTCCATTCTCCAGCTTATTTAACTTGGTTTTTTGTGTCTTAGCCCATAGCCCTGTAGTAAAACAGGCTACTTACTTGCTGCAATAATGCAATATGAACACATGAAAACAAAGCATTTAATTCATTGCAATACATATAATTTATTGCAATGCATATATTACCTTATTTTGATTGAAGTTGAATAAACAGCAGATTGATTATCTCTAACATTACTGTGATTGACACTACACTGCAAACTGAATAACTGGTGAAAAATAGCATGCACCATCAGAAAACAAGATGGCTGACTGTTTGTCTTATATTATCTTATCTTAATCTACCTTAAAGTTACCAGTATGCCTTCACCAGCATCAAAGCATTGGCAGTCAAGCACATCATAACTGACCACACAATCCTAAATCTGCATTGTAAAGAAATTTATCAAGAATTGTTCTGGGTTTGAGACCATTCTCAGATGACAAGCCATTGCTTGAAAAAGAACCTGATTGATATGACTGTTGACAGCGTTTTGAAAAATAAATTCAAATCGATGTCTCCTGATCACTCTGAGCTATATGTTTAAGAGGTTTACTTCTCTGTTGTGACATCCTAACACTGGTGTGCTCCATTTAAATTTATCTACTCAAAAAAACCTCATAAAGAAACTCGGACGTCACACAGATTCAGAACTGAATTGGAGATAAACAATCCAATGCTTAACAACCTATAATTCTAGATCTATAGTTTTGGCGCCCTTGCATTTTATCTTGGAAATGATTGGAAATTTACTAACTTTCACCATTTTTTTAATGATCAGAATATTTTAAATGTATATCCAGTTATATAACCAAAGCACTTTTTCTTTGCCTAATCGATATGTTATAAATTTAATTGACAAATCAAGTTAATAATTGAGTGAGCTAATGGAAAAATGTGGGGTGCATGGTGGTGCAGTGGTTAGCGCTGTCGCCTCACACCTCTGGGACCCGGGTTCAAGTCTCCGCCTGGGTCACATGTGTGCAGAGTTTGCATGTTCTCCCCATGTCGTCGTGGGGTTTCCTCCGGGTACTCCGGTTTCCCCCCACAGTCCAAAGACATGCTGAGGCTAATTGGAGTTGCTAAATTGCCCATAGGTGTGCATGTGTGAGTGAATGGTGTGTGAGTGTGCCCTGCGATGGGCTGGCCCCCCATCCTGGGTTGTTCCCTGCCTCGTGCCCATTGCTTCCGGGATAGGCTCCGGACCCCCCGCAACCCAGTAGGATAAGCGGTTTGGAAAATGGATGGATAATGGAAAAATGTTAGAAATTCAAAAAAATGGCTTGGCTGCACCTGAAGAGAGGTTTGGGAACCAAAGCTCTTTTCTTCTAGTCATCCATTCTCTCTTTTTCCGGATCAAATACACCAGTACTGCCCAGATAAATAGCATTAAACATAATTTTCTTTGGTGGCCTAAGGCTTTGGATTTCTTTTTCATATACAAGATATACATTGATAATAGCACCTCCCAAATAGTGAATGCCCCCTATTAATAATTCAACAAATGTATCTACTGTGCATTATATACGTTATGCACTGTGAGTGAAAGGCCAGCCGGCTAAAAGGAGAAATGTTTTATTTAGAGACCAGCAGTACATTAATTCTTTAGCTAGTGTGTGGTGAGCCAGTGTAAACTGAAAGCTACTCTACAATATGTCATGAGACAGCATAGATTCTTTAAAAAAACAACCACATTGGCTAAAATGTATTTGTCTCCCCCCCCCCTTCCCAAGGCAGATATGATATATAAATATAAAAGTAATAAATTTATAGACTAAAAAATGTACGACATTGTAAATACAGTGCAAAATGGCTATTGTGCATATGGGGTATGTACTGTACATTCAGTGCCCACTCACCATAGACTATGTCTTTAAGATGGTTTATCTGCACAATGCTATTTTATTAACAATAGTCAAAAATAATGCTAAATGTTTTTCAACATGACAAAATGGCAGTTTTATACTCAACCCCTCACCCCTTCTAAAAAAAAGACACTTTAATACTTTTTTTGTCTCAGGTGTATTGTTATTTTATTGTTTGGACCTGCATGAGATCAATAAGTTTTATAGACTGTTAGCTGATGTGTGAACATCGCCATCAACCAATCGAATGTGCCGTTTGTCATTTGTGATTAGGAATGGCTGCGGTAAACCTAATAGGAGAGGCTGGGGAGATGTATGGTGACACAGCCCAAGGGTGTGTTTCTGTCTCAGTTGGCAGGAGGAGAGCTCTATAGGGACTGCAACAGCGTTAAAAAGACCTAGCAGTACAGTATCTCTTTGGTCCTGCAGCCAGATTCATTACGCTCATAGGTCAAAAAGCGAAAGTGCTGTAACTCACATTCCCATTTTCAGGTTGCCTCATATAGATAACAGGTTACCCTTGCCATTTATCATAATTCTATTTTTTATTAAGAGTGATGCATCCCAGTCATTCTGTCTGTGACAAAATTGGTGTTTTTGTGAAGAGAGCTGAAGTATATATAAATTTGCTAAAATTTGCATGGATTAATATCTGATTTTTTTTTTTTTATTTTTTTTTTTTTTGCAACTACTGTCACCTGACAAAGACCCGTCAGGGAGCAGAACACAAAATGGAGGAATATGCTAAAGTGCAGGGTCCCAGTAAGGCAGACAAGAGCCATAAGCTCACTTTAATGAAAATTAAATTATGTTATACTTACTTTCAAGTTAATGACAATTTTCTGAATATGACATGGAGTCTTCTTATAAAGTTCTGTGAATCAGTGCAAATTTTTACCATCCTAATTAAATGCTTGACAATCTCATCTCAAATTTAAGTTGAGGCAGCAATATGTGGTAGTATATTAACCAAAATTATATCTTCAAGTTCAGAGTGAAGCTGACTGTAAATGGAGGCCAACCTGATTAATTTCCTTGGCAAGTATTCTGATTACTCCTTAATGAGTAAAAACTGTATCCAGTACTGAACATTTGGATCGAGTATCGACATAAACAAATTTAAAGGTGATCTATAGCTATCTATGATGATGGGGTTAAGGTTTTATAATGCTGGAACAGTGTGTTATTCCTGTATCTGAGGAGCTGAAATCACAAGAACAAATGAACACATTTATATTGTTTGACGTGCATAATGCTTCTTTACTACTCAAAAATAACGTCGGGTAACTTTCTTACTGCAAGGGAGTGATAACTGGTGAAATAATAATAATAAAAAAAACAAATAAAAAGAGAGGATTCATTTTTTTTGTTTGCCTCTGCGGTCTGAAGATTTACAGGCACAAATTCTAATGGATTCTCCTTGAATAAAAAAGATCCCATTTTAATGTCTCAGCAAGCAACATAAACTGAAATTGATGAATACTGTAGTGCCACCCCCCACCTGAAAGAAAACAAAGTTAAAAAAAAAAATCAAGTGACAGTAAATGTAAATTAAATGTGTGAACTGACCATATCGGTTATAAATGATAAACTAACCATTAATATCATATCCACAAAATTTATAGAATCTTTCTGAAAATTACAAGATAGGTGTTAAATACATCCTTATTTATGATAATTTCTATGTAAAGTTTTAGAAAACAGCTTACAAATAATTTGTTTATCTTCCTGTAACCAAGTAATATCTACCATTGGATCAATCTGGATTCAGCAAGTAATGTGATACTGTAGCCATGATATTTTGTTATTCATGTTATAAATCACAACTGGTCATATTCTAAGAGACCTGTATTATCCAAGTACATGGAGGTGGAAAATTCAAGTGCAGAAAGTATCCATACCTGGGATTTGTTTCAACCAACCAGCTGAGCACTCTGCGACTGTGACTCTTTAGTGTATGCGCAACTGATTGGTCGAAATAAAACCTTGGTCTGGATTGGTACTTTTTGCACCTGAACTTTCCAGCTCTTCCACACAGCACAAAATAGATGCACACAACTGCATAATACCGCAGGAAAATGCCATAGCTAGATTCTTTGTACTACAGATTCCAGTTTGGAGTAACCACTTCCCTCTGCTAAGATGCTGCTGTTCACTCTATGGAATATGCATGGACTAATGAGAGAGTAGATCCATTGCTACTATTAGGATATGAATAGTGGCAGATCATGGGTCAATATGCTTTCCTGAGGTGAATGAAATGGTCAGAGACGTGACTGGGCCACTTCTAGACAAAATCTCCAGTCTCCCATTCAAGCCTTATAACTTTCTATAGTGAAACATTTATTTGCAGACAGGGAATATTAGTATTCTGAACATTAGCATATGAATGTAACAGATCTTGTCTTTTAGAATTGACAGTAGATTGTTGAGTGGGTAGACCTCTGTTAATTCCCATTGGTTCCCTCTAGAGATGAGTTATTGCACTATTCTAGACATTGTAAAGTGTAGAAATGTCAGGAACAGGCCTGGCTCTGAGATGCATGTTGGTCCTCTGGGCATTTATAAATCAGCACCGTATCAGACCATGAGATCTCTTTCCACATCAAAAGTATGATAGCACTTCATCCAGATGTTTTGTTACAACTTTGTTAACAGTGCATTCAGCAGTTACATTCTTTTGCAATTCTAGTGCATTTTTTCTGGCTGTTTTCATAGATATGGTGATTTTCAAGGAGCGTGCCAATGGCAGGTCTCTCTTTCTGAGGAGCAGCTACTTTATGCCTTCATTTTGCAGCCTGCAAACAACCTTTTCCTTTCGAGTGTCAGGCAAGCCTGTATCACACTGGCAGGGTTCTGCCAGCTCGTGTCGCTCTGCCACTGGTCCCACAATTCATTTTTACCTTGGATAAGGTCATAAATCTGAATCCCCCCCCCATGCATGCCTTCAGAACCAAATTTAAATCTTTCAATTTTTCCTGAAACTTAAAACTCTTAAATCTCTTTCATCCATTTGTCCAGTACATTTGGACATTTTGTATGCTTACTGGTTTCCTATTACGAAGCTATTATGGAAAGTTGCCCGCTACTCTGCCCTCCCTTACATTTTGTCACTGCCGGTGCTCTGCCTTCTGACCGCGGATGGCTAATCCTTGTAGGGTAGGCTCACCAAGCGCAGAAAAAGGGAATCGCGGTGCATTTACAGGGCAAGGCAATGCCGTGGGCCTTTATTCCATCACTAAGTCCCTCACATGTCTGGATTTGCGTGCTAGGCACTAGGTCCCCCTGTGCCATACTAACACAATTACTCTCTATTATACCAACACATCAGTCAAAGAATGCAAAGCTTATCAAAGCTATTAAAATGACTCATTTGAAAGATAAAATATTTAAAACTACTTGATACTGACCTGAGTATTCTTGATACCAGTCTGAGTATTCCAGGGTCATTCGAAAAAAAAGGCTGCCTTCAATTTTTAAAAAGTGTTGTGGTTACCTAAAATTAATTTGAAAATACCTATATATATATATATATATATATATATATATATATATATAATATTTATTTTGCTATCAGGTAATGTCTGTTATGGCTATAGAGCACGCAGAAGTAGTGAAATATGGAGCTTCTGTGAGTAAAACACCTTGTACCTTGTAGTTAATGTACCATGGTGCTGTGAAAGAGATGGCTTGGCTCGAGGACAGAACCAGGAAGCAAAATAATATCCTAAGATGAATGAAAAATACTGTTTTACTGAAGACTAGAAAATAAAACACACAGTGCACAGGTAGTCAGGCCGTGCGTAATTCCTGCTTGGGTGTCCAGTCTTAGGGAGAAAAAGCAAAACAAAACAATAACCGGCAAAAACAAGATTGTAAAAGGATAAAGGAGTTACATTTTTAATTAGATAAACTTCATTTATATATTGGTTTCATTAATACATTTGGAGGCACATTGAAAATGACTGTACCAGTCACTCCAGGCCTCTGCAAATGCCCCTCCTCTCATTGGCAAGTAATCCTTTATTACCACATGGAAACTTGTGTCACATTTACGTTTAATTCCCATAAACTAGAAAGCATTTATACTATCTAAGATTTTTTATAGTTTATACAAGTTTTTAAAAATGACACCATATTTAAAAATTACCTATTCACAGTCACATTTTAGTAAATCCAACCTACTTTCAGTTGTTGGAGAAATGCTAGTTGCAGGAGTACATAGGCACAATCAGTTGATATAGTGTGATTACATCTGGGGGCTTTTAAAAACGTATTTAGATGCGCATATATATTACATACAGTTTTGCTTTTGCTTTCCGCACTGACCTTGCCACCTAGATCTCTGTACCTGTATACAATATATCTCAAAGGCCTTCAGTTAAGCTCAAACAACACAATTCAGCTGTACAACCTTTTTTTATTACCTTTCCGAAATTCTCTGTTATCCCTAGCATGTCAATAAAATGTATTTGGGTGAACCGGCAGTAAATGAATATACTTTGTTTTGCAGTGTGCAGCCTTGCAGATGCCTTTCCCCTGGATTAATGTTATTATGCTAGTGTAGCCCCTGCACAATCAACAATGCTAAATTGTCTGTGTCTGCCTTGCAAAATGTATCAGTGAGGTGTACAGTCTTTTCTAAACTATACATTTGTCTTAATTAAGAAGCAAAAAAATTACTTGTTTGCCAGATAGGAATAAAAACAAGCAATTAAAACTGTTTTGCCCTAGAATCCCTCATTTTCAACACTTATATCACCCCATTATTTGGGCTCATGTTCATAGTTGAGGATATTCCCCACAGAAGCTCTCACTCAATATTCAGTGATACCACATTTACATAAAGTGACTCTCCTTGGTTTTTCATGGTTCTTAATGCAATCTGTTTAAATGTAAACATTTTATTAAAAGGAAAAGCTCAACTGGCTCTAGCTAGTCAGCTTTAAATGATGTATGTTTTAAAATGCTCAACAAAAAGAGTACATAAAAATAATAAAATATTAGCTGTTTATCTAGGGTTTCAGTGAATTACGACATAATAATGCAGGGGTAGTGCCTTAGCTGTTTCATGCCCGTGTCACCTGGGATGATTGGGACTGGTCCTTAAGGAATTAATTAAAACCGGAAGTGCCAGCATAGCGAATTTTGCTTGGGGCTCAGTCTTACTGCTCCCAGAGCAAATGACTTTGGGCGTCCATCTGTTCTGTTTCGTTTCAGTGCTAAGGTTGTGATTTTGTCATCTGTCCATTTATGTTTTTATATCGTGTGCTGGTTTTGGTCCCCACTCAGCTCCACTAACCGTCCATACACGAGTCCTTTTCCAGCACGCCTCTTTCCAGAGCCGCCTGTCCAATCAGAGGGCCCAAATCCTGGCTCTCACCTGCTTCCTGTAGTTTCCTGTCCAGCTGACTTGGGCAGTACGCTTGGCATGGTCCAGCTCAGGGTGCTCAGCAAACCATGTGTTTTATTTGTCATATGTACAATCATACAATGTACTGCTGTGTTGTGAAATGTGTTTCAGTCTGCCTTCTGGATTGTGCTTGAAGGAAATAAGCAATACATAATAAGAAAAACAACATAGTATAAAAATATAATAATAATTCATAGGTAGCAGCCCACATTAGTACAGTACATCTGCAAGCTCGTTCTTCCATGTCTGTACAGTTTTATAAGCAGGCAGTAAGTGCAATGATTGATGACTACTTAGTTATGCAAAGCAATTAAGTCCTGTAGAGCAATTGCCTTAAATGAGGCAATCTGTAGTAAGTTGGACCTAAGAAAAAAAATGAAAAACTATAATATATCACTCATTAAAATGACATAACTATGAATTACTCGTAGCAAATGGCTCCTTGTAGCATGCTATAATATTGTGTGGTGTTAGAGAACTTGTGGAACTCAAGCATATCAAAGGTGTTTTTTTCATCATACTATATATGTTTTCAGACATTTGTTTTCACCGAAATGTCTGTTTTTTTTAAACATTGAGGCAACTATTTGCAGTGATTTTTTTCCTCAAAGCGTGCAAGCCTTACGTGAGCTTGTCCCTCCCGGTTTAATTGAATTATGTTCTCCTGAACGCCCTGTTGGGTACCTATATTAAGTTCCTCCATCAAACAATTTTTACATCATTAAATAACAACAGCAGCATCAATGGGGCTGGGGACTTCGGGAATAGAGGTAAATCGAATCAATAGTGGGAGGCAAGCAAAACTGGAAGGGTTAGTGGCTTCTGTTTGAAAGGATAATTTGTGGATTCCACTAAGGGTTTTAAATCCTTTTCAGTCAACTGGCTAAAATACCAAAAAGAAACAGATGCACACTAGCTAATTTATACTCTGATTAAGGCAATTTATTTGCTTACGTTCAGTATTTAACCTATACCAGCAGAAAAATGAATGCAAATATCATAGAAAATTAATATTGTGAATAGTGCATACTGTGTAATAAATTGACAAGTATTGTCATATTTGTTAGTCTTCCAGTAATCATATTAATATAATTTATATTTTTGAATAGAAAATGATGTATTTCCCATTTTGGGATTCACACCAAGCATGTGCTTAACACATTTTCCTTCTGAGATTATCTGCCTCTGTAAGCCTGAAAAAAGACATGGAATGTGCATTCCTTAGGACAAAAAGGAAAAGAAAAACAACATATCTAAGCAAGAAAATGTAACATAACTAAGCAGATTATTGAATCTCAACACGATCCAGTTATACTACTTTTCAGTCTCGATGCTCAAGTCTGGTTTGAAAGACCTATTGTCTTAAATTCATTTCAATGAAGCACTTAATTACTGATGCTGATTGAGCTGTTGATGGATAATTGATCCGGATTTCCTTGTGTATTATCACAATAATTAGTTAATTTTTTTTTGTCTAATTCAGATTTCACTTTAGTTTTTTATTCTTTTTGAGTTTTTAGCGTATATTTGATGTTGATTTCTATTCTGTGTTATGTTTTCTGCTTTAAAAATCAGGACATAACTGGCTTTTGAGTATTACACTGTATGTTTGACATAGCTTAGGATATTTTCCATGTAAATCTGATTTTCACCAGGAAAATAAACTAGGAGCTGCCAGGGGATAACCCGGGGGCCCGCCTCATGCAAGAAACCATTAAGTGGAGCCACGCATTGGTTCTATGCCTGTCTGAGAACAGTAGCTGTAGAACTGGGTGACAGTCCTGTAATAACATGAGAAGATTATGGGGTTATTCAAAAAACATTCATAATATAAATAAAATATATTGTTTTTACTGTTATAGAATTATCTGTACTTTTTGTTTAACCTCAATCCAGTTATCTTCAAGAATCTAAGTTCATGTTAATTATAACATTTCATTCTGTTTGTGGAATGCATTACAACACTAAGGATGGCAGGCTGCACAAGGGTGAACTGTGTTTAGCTGTATTATAATGGCATTAAGGTAGCTGGGATAAGAAAGTTAGCTATAACCGATTGGACGACAACATCCATTATCATAATATCAGAGATCAACTTAGGGACACTGAAGAAGGTTAGAAATGCATGAGTCATTTTCCATTTGCGATCATGGCAAATTAACATACAGCTCAGATGTAGCTAGATGTATGCTGCTGAGGTGCTTCCCTTTCTGCCCCAAGTAATGTTCCACCAAGACTGATAATGTTCTCATGTACTCTTGCATGGACCGTGGACTTTCAGGTTAGGGCACCAAGGAGCTAACTTGAGCTGGAGATGCTTTAAATAAGAAAAATGCATCCAATTCAGAATGCAATAAGACTTTTGGAAACTCATGAAGAACAATGTAGTGGAGGTCTTTCAAGAAGTGTATAGGGAATGTAGATATATTCCCTCTCTACAGTAGGGAACAGATACTCTTGTCCTGAAGAATAGAGATGCTATAAACTTTGAAAACAATGAAGAAATAAATAATTAGGCAAACAAACAAGACAAAATTACAATTACAATAATGACTGTGAGAGCACTGAACAAAAGAAGAGCATGTTTAGTTGAGCTAGAGAGAGACTTTTTGAGGAATCGGCATGGGGGTAATCTCCCTGTGGCTTGGCCCCGGCAGACGATGACAGAGAGGGGCGAGTAGAGATTCTTGACTTTGCCTTGAAGAGCACGCAGCCGCCTGGACATTAATAATGGTCCACAAAGAAGGACAGACAAATCACGGCCAGCATATTCATTTACACACAGGCAGATACAAATCCATATCCATGGATAAGGTGGAAAATGAGGGCATCATAAGCCATGAATAAAATTCTATGTTACTGTATATCACTTTGTTCTGATTATACACTTTCCATAATAAGCTTAATTGTTCTTTGAGAGGATATAGTTCTTTTTTTTATTTAGTTTCAGGTTTCAACTATTTTTCACGTACACAATCATACAGTGTGCAGTGAAATGGCTTTCCCCCCTGCCTTCTGGATTGTGTTTAACAAAATACACAATAGAATTGGAAAAATCGAAACCGTTTAACAAAATAAGAATAAACAGGAATAAAATAACAGTAACATAACAATAAAAATACCAATAAAGATAAAAAATGACTGCAAAAAAGACAAAACCATGGAGCAATATATCAACAATTGAAGAAGATGTGCAACTGAAAGCGGGCTGATAAAACTGCATAAATTGACCTGTTAATTATGGTCTGTCTTCGATCAGAATACGAACAGACCGAAGGAAGAAACTTCTCCTCAGTCTCTCCCTTTTGGCCTCACAGCAGCAGTGAGAAGAGGCCATTGTTGGGGTGGGCAGGATCTTTTATTATTTTCACTGCTCTGTCCCTGCAAACCAGGTGGTGATGCTCCCAGTCAGGATGCTCTCCATGGTGCAGGTACAGAATGCCTTCAGGAGCTTGGGAACCAGCCTGAACTTCCTGAGCATGCTCGGGTACAGTAGTCGAGTTGTGGACATGCCTTTTTACCAAGGGTGCCAGTGTACGTAAATGCTGTCGTCCAAAGCGATGTTAAAATGAGGCAAATAGCACATTACACACATCCAAATATGGAAACGGCTTTTCAATCAGTACAAGATGAAAATGTTCCTCATAGAGGAAATAATATCTTAGTATTTTTTACCCTCAATAATCTGCTATAACTATATTCCCCTACACTTGGCTAAATTAAGCTAGGGTGAGTTACATGACACATCATTAGCACTCTTTCTCCACTGTAAAAGCTACAATGTTTTGTTTTTTTATTATTGAATTTTTATTGTAAGTTTAGCATGCTCAGGGAGTTACACAGCCAGATGGCCTTGGGCCCTCACAAGTTTTCTCTCCTAAAATTATCATGGAGTTTTTATAATTTTTTCTTCATATACTTCTGCAGTTCATTTACACTCAGCTACAGTATTACTAACAATAAATACTGTGCCCACTTTTGCTAGTGTTGTACTGAAATCACAATACATTTCTATATAAATATGAATACGTATTTCTCTCTCTCTCTCTCTCTCTCTCTCTCTCTCTCATATATATATATATATATATATATATATATATATATATATATATATATATATATATATATATATATATATATATATATATATATATATATGTGTATTTGTATGTGTTTTTTATACTTATGAATTTGTTCTAAATTCTGAAACTCCTATTCAGGTACAGTTACAGGTCCTAAGCAAATCGTAACCATGTGCCATCTGATAATTTGTTTAATTTAGTTTTTTACAAAAAATAGATTAATATTATTAATATTATATGTTCTCTGGGAAATGTTACTGTTTTTATCATTTAAATGAGTCTAGCACAGAGCTCTCAAACTCAATTCCTACTGCAGGGCACACTGGTTCCTATTCCAGCGGAGTTTCTAATTAATTAACCTTTTCTACTTTGATTTAGGTATTTGATTAACTGAATCAAACATTCCAAATCAAATTACACCAAACATATTACAAGAGAAGTAGCATTTTCACATTATAACCAACCATTCTGGAATGATAAAAATGTACGGAATTCATTAAATGGAGACCACTGGTACTAATTAACCATTACTTAATTATTCTCACAAACAAATGGGTATGGTGACATGATGAATGAAAGAAAGGCATGGTGGGCAAACAAAAGGGGGCTTATTGATCTAATTGGGTAGAGACTGGAAACAAACAGGATCGCAAAGGATCATAATATGAGGGAATGACAACCTGGAAGGACACAGGCAAGAAGAATGACATCAGTGATCAGACTGAGGCTGACGTGACAAGCAGGTACTTAAATACAAAGACTAACGAGGGGTAACAAGCAGGCGTGATTCATCAGAGCCATATTAGGGATTAATCTAGTTTAGATCCCACAATAGTGTTTTTTGCTTTTGTTAACACAGTTTTATAAAGTATAATAATAGTATTTTACATTTTTCAAATAAGAAATAAATTTACTTGTATGCAAGAAGATAGATTGTCCTCAGATGATGCAATTGATTTATTATTGCATTTATATTACTGATAATATGTGCAATCCTGTCAGGCATTACCTGAAACAAAGTAACAATGTTAATTAAGAGCTGAGCTGAAATGAAGACTCCAGTATACCCTGTGGCCTGTGAAGATTGAAGTTTGACACCCCTGGTCTAAGCTTTAGACCTTAAAACCATAAATTAAATGAATCCCTCTTTAATCTTAATCATTCTGTTTAAATATGGAATTTGTTTCTCTGAACAATTCAAGCACATTGAAGAAATGCTAAATCTCTTTTCATTAGCTTTTTAAATCAGTGGTTATATATAAGCAGCTCATGCCAGTCCAATGCACTTGAGTGATCCCAGTGTTGTGTCCTATCTTTCCCTGAAGACCATGCATGTTTCTTTGTTTAATCGAACCCATTATAAATGGCCATATCATTCCCTTTTATTAAGTCAGTCAACGGGAAAGCACAGTGAATAATTACTTTAAACATTTTCAGCTAGTGAAAATAATATTTTATTATATCAATATTTACTAGTGAGGGAGATGGTTGTGTAACTATTCCGCTGCTCTTGTGAACTCACTATCTTGCCAGACAAATTTAATTTCATGATAATCATATGAAAATTTTAATAATCTGTATCAGGTGAAGGTAAGTTGATCGATTGAAATATGTTACAAAAAGATGCCGTATACTGTACTGCATACTCAAAGGTTATGTGTGCTTGGGCAGGACAGTGACTGAGTTAGTAGTATGTATATCTCACATCATCGTGGGATTTAAATTCTACCTCCAATCTGCATGTGTGGAGTCTGTAAGTTCCATGTTGTTTTTTTCTGCTTCTCTGGTTTCTTCTGTTGCTCCCAAAGCATGTGGTTTGGTAATATTTGTGTAGCTAAATTGCCTACAGCACGTGCCCCAGGATAGACGTATATCTCATCGAGAATGTTTCACTATCTCATGCCTGGTGCTACTTGGAATAAACTGCAGCCTCTTGCAACCCTTTACTGGATCAATGGTTGGAAGATGTTATACGTTCTCGGTGAATGTGTTGCCTTATAAATCCATTTAAATGTGCCTCAATTTACATTTGTGTGTCATTTTCCCATGGCATACATAAATGGACTCTAGTAGGAAGACAGATATAAAGGGGTTTCCTATTGTGACAGTTCATATGCACCTGATATAATATAAGTACCTGCAGTGAAACTTTTCAGCAGGCGTAGTTTCTGGCTATGCACTACAGTACCAACCACTGCTTATGGGAAGAACAGATTTCAGACAATCACAGGCTGAACCCACAAAGGGTCTCTGCTTGAAAATAGCCCTTACAGCTGCATTACACACAAGTCAAACTGGGAATCCTCCCTGTAAATAGCATGGGGAAGCTGTGGGTGAACACTGGCCTCGACAAATGAAATTGCCAATCGACCTTGACTGATGCAAGTTGCATTGAAAGGGTGAATGATGCCTCTATTTTTATTCAGGTAAAATGTATATTTTGTAGTGTGTTTTACTTTTTGGTTACCTCAGCATTTTGCAATGTGTCTCATGATATATACTAGAAAATGGATTTTCCATGTGTAATAATGAGAAAATGCATTTTAAAAATGGTGGAATTGTGTCACAGCGGGTGGCATTTTTCCTCCAGCGCTGGGGTATGAACCCTGCCCCTGTTTTGTTTGTGTGGAGTTTGCATATTCTCTGCGTGTCATGTGCATGTCTGTGTGTCTGACCTCTGATAGACTGTCGTCCTGTGCCCCATGCTGCATTGGATGGACTCCTAGCCTGGGACTGCAAGCATTAAAGTTTGAAACTGGATAAGGCAGTGTACTGTTAATCTAGTTACAGTCTATGTCTGTGGTATAGGGCTTAGACTCATAATCCTCTATCTGATGGATGGATGGATGGATGTATTGGACATTGCTAGGATCTCACTTAGTGGGATATAGGAAAATGTGTGGACTTACTGTAATCCCGCAAAGGTCCAATTAACTGATAAATTGCAGACATTGTACCTTAAGTATGATTACTCACATTTTTACCACTTATACAGCATTATGCAAATGCAATTACAACAGAGGTGAGTCCGTATTTCAGTATTCGCTGTAATCCTTCCCGATCATCCTGGTTTTTCATGCATTTCTTATTTTATTGCCAGGAGACTGTAACTTGACTGTTTTTGCAGTTTGCACAGCATTTCATCTGGCTTGGCTGTAGGCAGTGATAATCTGGGGATAATCATGAGTGCCTTCCACCTTGAAATGCAGCTGGAAATGCGAGCTGCTCCGTCTTCATTATGGTCGGCCACAATCTATTCAGCATCCAAACAAGAGACTCATAAATAATTATTACAGGTGCAGACAGGGGCAAAGGTAGAAATTCTGGACTCCCCCTGACAAAATGTCACCTTGGGCCCCCCCCATCCAACAAAATGTAACAATTTTTCATATTCAATGCCCCCTTGAACTTTCCAGAGTATCCATTCTTCTACTAGTCCCTGGGTGCCTACATCAATTAACTATCTAACACAGCTAAAGGATCTTAAAGTAAGCTGTACTCCATCAATAAATATTATTGTATGACTAGTATTACTACAGGGGCGGCATGGTGATGCAGTGGTTAGCACTGTTGCCTCACACCTCTGGGACCGGTTTGAGTCTCCACCTGGGTCACATGTGTGCGGAGTTTGCATGTTCTCCCCATGTCGTCGTGGGGTTTTCTCTGGGAACTCCGGGTTCCCCCCACAGTCCAAAAACATGCTGAGGCTAATTGGAGTTCCTAAATTGCCCGTAGGAATGCATGTGTGAGTGAATGGTGTGTGAGTGTGCCCTGCGATGGGCTGGCCCCCCATCCTGGGTTGTTCCCTGCCTCGTGCCCATTGCTTCCGGGACAGGCTCCGGACCCCCCGCGACCCAGTAGGATAAGCGGTTTGGAAGATGGATGGATGGATGGATGGATAGTATTACTATAATGAGAATTGGATGAACAAATCAAAATCAAATTAAATCGTGTTTATTGTCACATCACTAGAATGAGTAAACTAGTGAGTGAAGTGTTGGGTTATTCACAGTGCAGTACATTAAATAAATGAACACGAATTTACGAATAAAATATCTGTGAAATGGTGTACTGCTACGAATGCAACAGTGTAACACATAGTACAATGCAACATACATACAGTATGCATGCAGTATGTCATAGGGCAGACAGACCGTTGGTGTAATATAGTACAGTTAGTGAAGCAGAAGCATTCACTAGTGGAGCAGGGAGTTGGGGGTGCTGTTCCGGCTGATATCAGTTGGAGTTCCGGATCCTGGTGAATTGGTGGAAGAAACTGCTTCGGAGCCTGCTGGTCCAGCTCTTGATGCTGTGGTACTGTCTGCCTGATGGTAGCAGGGTGGGCAAAGCGTGGCTGGAGTGGCTGGGGTTTTCTCTGGGTGGTAGTGCATCTCCATTGACCTGTTTGGCAGAACGCACCACCCTCTACAGTTCCTTGCAGTTGAGGGCAGTGCAACGGAATGTCCTTTAGAATGTCCTAAGGATGCGGAGGCTCAGACCAAACCTTAGCAGCCTCCTGAGGTCGAAAAGGCATTGCTGTGCCTTCTTCATTGCCTCAGTGGTGTTCAGAGGTGTGCCACCTTCACAGAGCGGGAAAAGAAGCATGCATATCTAGACTGCATTTAAAGGAGCCTTTGCAATAGGACAGACTTGTCAAACTGCCATGATGCATTTGATTTTCAAATGCAGCCTGAGACGGATGCAGCCCTTGAATTTGAACAGCCAGTCTTAGCCTGAGTATAATACTTGGTGCCTGGCTCTGCCTTGGACTCCCGTTTCCATTTTTGGCCTACAATGCTTGATTGTGGTGTATCTGCTCTCCGCTGTGAAGTTTGCCATGCTAAGCCAGAGGTTTTCATGAGAGACTGCTCTCCTCTTTACTTCCTTTGCTCCAGGCTGCCTTTCAGTACAAATCTCCAGGGAGGACAGGTGGATATACCCCTGTCTGGCAGGATTCTGGTTCTTCATGTAATATTATTGAACAGTGGGCAATGGAACGATAGGATACTGTCCTCCAAAATGTCATTTGTGTGCTGATGGTTCCTAGACAGGTACAAAAATAAAAATCCTGTTGCAGTTAAGAGTGGGAATCTCATGTGTCAAGCAAATGCAGGTAATAGGCACCACTACTTTGGTCCCACTGAACCTGCCTTCACGCATGACCCTAGTTTCTTGAGAACTATTAGGAAGAAAATAGCCTGTAGTGGTGCCTGAAGCTGCTCACACTAGAGAGCACCAGGGCAGACAGACCATCCACAGAAAAGGACCATTCCAATCTTATATTGAGATCCCCAGGAGATTTCCTTACTATGAGCGATGCCTCAAAGAGGTAATGTTTATCCACTACCCATTCCAATACCCTTGAAGCTGGGTTAATTCAATTTGCAGGAATCAAGGACAAAGGCTTGAATTAGGTCACAATAAAAAAACGTTACTTGTTAATTCAATCATTTGTTGAGACAGTCCATTGGTGCTGCATCTACCAAACTTGATCTTCACAGTTCATATAACCTCATTAGGATATTGTAGGGTGATAAATGGAAGATTAACTTCATACCAGTACCGGACACTATGAATATTTAGTTCTGCTCTCTGGGTTTGGTAATGAGCTGTCTGTGGTCAAGGCATACATTAATGATGTGCTGAACAGATATGTTGTCATTTACCTTGATGATATGTGTGTGTTTCGGAGACGATGCCTAAAAACACACTGATCAGCCATTACATTAAAACCACTGACAAGTAGAGTGAATTATAATGATTATGTTATTACAATGACACCTGTCAAGGGTGCCATTATTTATTAGGCAAGTGAACAGTCAGTTCTTGAAGATGGTGTTTTGGAAGCAGGAAAAATAGGCAAGATTAAGGACCTAAGCGACTTTGAAAAGGGCCAAACTTTGACGACTAGACAACTGGGTCTCAGCCAGGACCTGTCTTGCGAGGTGTTCCTGGTATGCAGTGGTCAGACCTGGATCCAAAGAAGGACAAACAGTGAGCCAGCGATGGGGTCATGGGTGCCCATTAGGTCTGATCCCACAGGAGAGCTACTGTGGTACAAGTTGCTGAAAAGTTCATGCTAGCTATGACAAAATGATATGTGAACAGACAGTGCATCACAGCTTTCCCCAGTGATCCAGTCAGACTCGTCAGCCCTGATGGCCAGTCAATTGTTTTTTCACCATAGCGGTTGGCTGTATGGGAGATATTGGGGGGTGGGGTGGCAGGAGGTTTCTGTCAGGTCCTACTGTATTCCTCCACAGCCATGTTCATTTCCATTCCATTCACACTCTTTATTATCATTATTGTCACTTGGTTTTGGAGTTGAGACAATAATCAAAAATATTGATTTTTTTTTTCTTTTCTTCAAAGAAGAATCTTATAGAACACCTTCCGTTACAGGTCAAAATCTTTCAGTTAAATTCAGATAACCATCTTTACCAGTAAGGTTTTCAACAATCACATGTGCTATTTGTGTGCAGTGGCCATTTTGGGTTGTTTTATAATTTGGGATGGCAGTAAGCTAATTAGTCTTCTTACAAAGTTAAGATCTTTGGTTGAAGAATTGCTGGTACTAATATACAGCTGATACCTAAAGGTCGACAAAGAAAATTGGATGCTGTTGAGTAACTTGCTTTGCCATTTTTATTCCATGGGTTTTGAGCATTAGGCTCTGGTTCCATCCACCTAAGGGCGAATTGTTGTCTTTTTAGGTGGATGCTGTCAGTGGCTGTGGTGGCTACTGGATGCAATAATGGTTTTCTCCCATTTTGTATTTTATTTTGAATCAGCAGAACTCTATCGTAGTACTGGTATTGTTACTGATATTGGATTAACGTTTATGGAACACCCATAGTAAGTGCCTTCGGTTGTATTAGTAATAGACAGACATGGGATAAAGTCAGATGAACTCAGTTAAGGCACCAATCCTAACCTTCAAGTTTTGAGTCAAGTCTCAGGTTATGCTTCTAAAGAATAGTTCACGCTTCAGCACATGCAGACATGCACGTATGCTTCTGACGCCATTGATGTAGATGCACTTCTTCTGAGGTTGAACACTTGCAACACCAAGGGCTCTATTTTGATGATCTAATGCACAGCACAAAGTTGAAATCGCTAACACTTAGGGGCGTGCCCAAATCCATTTTGCTATTTTGACGACGGAAAAACCCAGACTTTGCACCAGTGCAAAGCGCAAAAAGGTTGCCCTAACTCTTTTAATTATTCAGAGCCTTGTTTTAGGTGTTACATGCAGTGAACCAATCGGAATGGCACGTCACCTCACCTTTAAAAGGCGGGAGTGCATGATCTACAGCAGATTGCTATTACAATGGCACATTTGACCGGCAAACAAGACTGCTTTTTGAAATGGACATGCTCGTGCGTGAGGTGAAAATGCGGGAGCACCACTGGTGCACCTACGCCTAACAATGTGAAGCAGGCACGGGAGCAGTGAGTGTGTCCTCCTTCTCTGGCATAACCCGATCGTCTACTCAGTGCTGAAGTGGTATAATGATGTCAGAAGTCGGGGGAACCAGAAGCTGAACGAGCACAGCGGCTGGGAACGGGAACTTAATTATGTTTGTATATTTTTTATTTTAATTTTGGGTCTGCAGTTCACAAAATATAAATAAAAGTGCTAATTGTTCAAACAAAGCACATCCTTACAGTTTTTAAGGTGCTTTAAAATGTTCAGATAAAAGGCAATCGGGGTGTTATCTTTAGATTCCTTTCCAGACTACAGACCTTTCAGCTCTTCTGCCAGCTGATCCCGCACTGCTGCCGGCATGCACTTTTTTGAGGGCATCAGCACATGCAGTTCAGCATCACGCCTTCTAAAGTCCTCTAATGGTTCCTTGTTTATGTCCAGCAGACATCCATCACGCTTGGCAATGTTATGCAACACACATCATGCCACTAAGAATGCTGTGCCCTTCTGAGGGCTGTATTGTAGTGTTCGACCTTACTTATCTAAATATCTGAATCACATTTTCTGCAATCCAAATGTCCTTTCAATTACAGTAAGTGCTTGTACCTGATAATGAACTTGAAAGAGTTTTTTAATGATGCGGTTTGTTCTTTCATTATATATATATATATATATATATATATATCACACACACACACACACACACACACACACACACTACTCACAATAAGTTAGGGATATTGTAATGTACATGAGTGCTTCTCCAATTTTCTCTGAATAATAATGAAATATGTAAAAGTTCCCTTTGATATTATTACTAATAATGTAGAGAAGAAACACCATTGTCATTAGCTTAATATTTATTACCCCAAAAATTTAGACAATAACAGGGACAGCCCCAAATAACAAAAATTGGCAATGTCAGTAGCGGGTGTTTCCTCCATTTGCCACAATGACAGCTTGACAGCGACGTCTCATGCTCCTCACTAGCCTCATGATGTTGTCCTGAGGCGATGCGTTCCACTCTTCCACAAGTGCTACACGTAGTTCTGCCAGGTCACGTGGGGGTGGGGTACGATCATCTAGTCTCTGCTTCAGTTGGTCCCAGACGTGCTCTATGGAGTTCAGGTCAGGGGATATTGATGGCCATACCATATGAGGCACTCCAACTTTCTGAAGTCGTGCTGTGACAATTCTGCCACGATGTGGCGGAGCATTATCATCCATGAACAGAAAGTTGGGGGTGTGCTGGTGCAATTGGGGGATGATGATGGGTTCAATGATGTCTCTGAGGTAAGAACGTGCAGTGCCTGAGCCATGGACAATAACCAAATCTGTTTTGTGCTGACTGGTGATGCCTGCCCAGACCTCAAGGTACCAGGGCAGTGCAGTGCACAATCACAATTGAAAATACAGCCAATTCACTAAAACAAATGTCTTTGGAATCTGACAGGAAATTGGTGAAAACAAGCAAACTCCACAAAGAGAGCTTTGGGTTCAAACCCTAACCCTGAAGCCAACTCTAGAGGTGAATAACTTGGGACTGTGTGATAAGAATCAGAAAACCACAGATAAATGTACTCACACTACCTGGCTCTAAAGCTAGTTCACCTGAGTTGCCAAAACCTGGGATGCATTAACCTGTATCCAATTGAGCAATAAGCCATGCACAAGTCAACCAAAAAGAATTAAAACCCATAGCCATTTGATGTTACACAGCAATTGTTTACAATGGCTTCTCAAGCCTATAGGGATAGCTCCAGGAATACAGTTCAATAAAACTTAGTTAACATATCCGGTTTTCGGTTTGGTGACTTGAGCCACATGACTTGACTTGAGTCAGGTTCAGTTTTTTGCATGATTACAATATCAGATCAAACCGACAACAGAATTGGCATTATGGGCACACTGCTCGTCCCATGTCAGTAGGGTGTGCTACCATCCCAAGCCTAGATACATGCTGGGAATACGGTGTGGAAAGGAGTCACATAGCCCAGTTGTATTCCCTCCTGCAGCAAGTCGTCCACAGTCGTTGTAAATGGCGTCGAGATCCTACAGATTGGCACAGGGTCTGAGTTGACGTCCGAGCTGATGCTACAGATGTTCAACTGGGAAATGTTTGGGGGACCTGGCTGGCCACAGGATGATGTCAACATGACGCAGGCAGTCTATAGACTCACGTGCTGTGTGTGGACAGGTGTTGTCCTGTTGAAAGACTATACCAAGGTGCTGTCTCAGGTAGGGTAAGACATGCGGATGCAGGATGTCACTGACATACCACTGTGCCATCAGGATCCACAGAATCACTACCAGAGATGACCTGAAGTCATACCCTATGGCTCCCCACACCATGATGTCATACCCTATGGCTCCCCACACCATGATGTCATACCCTATGGCTCCCCACACCATGATGTCATACCCTATGGCCCCCCACACCATGAAGTCATACCCTATGGCCCCCCACACCATGAAGTCATACCCTATGGCTCCCCACACCATGATGTCATACCCTATGGCTCACCACACCATGGTGCCAGGAGTAGCGGCGGTGTGTCTCTACACTACATTGACAGGATCGGTCCTCTCCCCTCAGTGCCGTGACACACACACACACACACACACACAACAGACATCCATGGTAATGCAGAAACGAGATTCATCGCTGAACATGGTATGATGCCACTCGTAATCTATCCATGCCTCCCCGTTACAGCACAACTCCAAATGCAGTCGTCTCTGCACTGGTGTAAACGGCAGCCTACGCATGGGACAGTGAACTGTCGAGACACGGTGCAGGATGACATAGGGTGTTATAGAGAGTCCAATACCTGTGTCCGGATGGCAGGCGCAGATGTCATGTGGGTCTGTAATGTTTGCCGCACAATATGACTATCCTCCCGTGTTGTGGTCTGTCTTGGGTGACCAGAACCTTCACATGTGTGGGTGCCCTCATGTGCCCATTTGTTCCGACATCGAGCAACTAACATCTGCATGCCCCACATGCCGGGAAATTGCACGATACGACCACTTGGCCTCATGCAAACCCACAATGCAACCCCTATCAAACTCCATTAACCCTCTGAAGTCAACGGCATCGTCGGCGATCCAGCATATCTTTCTTGTGTATTTCAGTTCAAAACTTGCTGAAATGTTATTGTAGAAACATAAAAAACGAAATCCATAATCTGTTAAATCTGTAAAAAGTAAACCACGTCACCATTGTTTGTTTTACCTGCATTGGGGCATGTAGTGCCGCCCTCACCTGAAGATCGCTATTTGCATTCTAAATAGCCGCAGTTCCACATATTCAAATCGCATTCGCATGGTAATTAGATGAACGACGCAACGGTGAAACACGATCCAGATACATCCCCATCAGCACCATAAAAGGGGGGGTGGCTAGGGGTGAATGGCTCATGCATACACACTTTATTTATTTATACAACTGAATGTTGCAACTATACCATTTAGTCATCTTCATGTAGCCAAGACTTTGGTGATCAGATATCTGGGATCAAAACAAACATTGCTTACTATGTACTTTTATAATGTTTCTGCAAGTGTTCCAAACTGCATTTTGCAATGTCTATACTTTCATAACAAATTACAAACTTCACATACATCTGACATATTTACAAAGTACACTAAGATGAGTGTAATGCCAAAACAAATATATAATAAATTATTTATTTGCCATGAATTTTAGTTTTGAATTGAAGTTTATTATACTGAATGAAATGTGTGACCATGCCCCAGTCAGTGAAAGTGTGTTCCCTACCCTTAGACCCCGGAGGGCTAAGCACTGGTAATGATGTCTACTGTGACGAAGAGGTGCCAGCTCCTTGCAAATCAAATCATTTACATGCCCATCACTGGTCTGTATATGTACCAAATTACATCAAAATCAGACATAACTTCTGGTTACTTAACTTTTTTTGTACATCTGGTACTTTCATGTAATCGTATTGTGCAATGAAACACCAAAAGACTGGACCCCCCGCAACCCTGAATAAGATAAGCAGTTTCAGAAAATGGATGGATATATATACTCACCGGCCACTTTATTAGGCACACCTGTCCAACTGCTCGTTGACGCAAATTACTGATCAGCCAATCACATGGTGGCAACTCAATGCATTTATGCATGTTCACATGGTCAAGACGAACCGTTGCAGTTCAAACCGAGCTTCAGAATGGGGAAGAAAGGAGATTTAAGTGACTTTGAACGTGGCATGGTTGTTGGTGCCAGACGGGCTGGTCTGAGTATTGCAGAAACTGCTAATCTTCTGGGATTGTCACGCACAACCATCTCTAGGGTTTACAGAGAATGGTCCGAAAAAGGGAAAACATCCAGTGAGTGGCAGTACTGTGGGCGAAAATGCCTTGTTGATGCCAGAGGTCAGAGGAGAATGGCCAGAGTGGTTTGAGCTGATAGAAAGGCAACAGTAACTCAAATAACCACTCGTTACAACCAAGGTATGCAGAAGAGCATCTCCGAACGCACAACACGTCGAACCTTGAGGTATGTAAAGTCATAAGTTCATAGCTAGCTAGCTGGTTAGCAGAACATGCTACTTCAGAATCTCACACATATGAAACTTGTTTATTTAATCTTTAGTTGTTTATGGCCAATAGGGAGTCCCCAAACTAAAGCTATGCAGCGTGACCAGTTGGGTCTTCACCTCCGTCACTCTCTGCAACAGCTGCCGGAGATTTTCGCGCACCTCAGTTGTAAGGTGTTTTTCCACCGCACCAGGTACTGAGGTCACTCTGGAGCTTGGGCTGATTTAGCCAGTAAATCGCCTCCTGTAGCAGACCAAGGTGCTGGCTCTCGGTCAGGGGAGGTGTCACTTGTGAAAGTCCGGTCGTTCTGTTATAACAGGGCAAGCAGGTAGATGACGGAGCAGGGAATCAGGATCGGGAATGCATCGGAATGCGATGTTGGCAGTAATATTGCACATTGCCTTATAATATACAACAGCCATTTTTCGAATTCAGTATAAAATACCCCACCTCAAGTTATGATGTCATTCAACGCTGGTACCGGATTTTACACCAATGGAAAACCTTGAAGTACCATACTTTTGGTGTTTCCTTGAAGTACCAAAAGTACAATACCTGGTGCGGTGGAAAAACATTCAGAGACCATATCTACTTTTTCTGTAAAGACACTGACCAAATTAATCCAGATGAAACCCCCCTAAATTATCTGTTCAGTCATGATAAAGCCGACACACGAAGAGGAACAGTCAGCTTTTAGGATTGATAAAATTTGAGACATTTGAGATGTGAATAAGAATGTACCAAACAAACAAAGAGACAAAGATTCAAGTGCCTTCGAATGTAACTACAGTGCTGTGTTCATCTGGAATGGTTGGACAACCTAAAGAAATCTAGCCAATGGCAAGCCAGGGGTCAAAATGGATCATTGATGAAAGAGATGAAAGCTGGCTGATACAAATGCTGTGGATCAACAGTTGGTCTCCAAATAATTTGTTGAATAACAGTAGGGCCAAATGAACCATGAAAGAATGCACATTATAGCACCTTGGCACAGCACTAGCCAGGCAACTCATGATCTCATCAAATTCTAATTTGTTCAGATGATAAAAGAAACCATGACTGCATTGGCTAAATAAGAAAATGCTGAATTTTGGAGAACAGGAAATCATTGTCTGGACTGATGATCCCCATTCCATGCCGCTGCATGCTGATTGGAAGACTAGGGTACTCAGAAGACCACCTACATCCATGTGTCCATCCAGTAATATGTCAGCACAGCAGGCTGTTGGTGGTTATGTGATGGTGTGAGCTGTTGTCACAGTTAAAATGTTGATGAAAGTGGGGCAATACCACACAATATTTGCACCTTGTTGCCAATTATGCACATCCCTCCTGTGGCAGAATATGCCTCTCGTGTTTTTTTCAGCAGGGATAATGCACAAGGCTGAGAATACCCAAGAACAGGACTAATTCAGCAAACCACAATCCAACTGGACATCTGTGGGATGTAACGGAAAGAACTGTTCAGAATAGAGATTGACTATCAGCCAGTTCAACCCAGCTGTAAGATGCATGGGCCAGTGTCCCTTTGGAATACTGTCAACATTTTGTAGAGTCCACATCCTGGTGAACTGATTCAGTTCTGCAGGCAAAAATACATTAAGCAATGTAACCAAGGCATTAGAAATATTTTGTACAATCAATGTATGCAAATGTTTATGTTGATTGATCAATATAACTCTATACATTTTCTTTTTAATGACAATATTATAGAAAAACTAAATATTTCCATCTGGAATCACTAGATTATAAAACTAATACTGGAATTCTTCTATACAAGATAAATGATCTTTCTCAAAGGATTTGCTTGAATAGAAAAGTAATATTTTAGTCAGGCTGTTCATCTCTTTTGATATTGTCTCTGTCTCTATACAGATACCATCTCTGCTTTTCTAAAGTACTTTTTTTGCAGAGGTATCCTTCAGGAAAACTGAATCAATGAGACCTTGCGGAATACTGAATCAATGAGACAATTCATTTTAAGAACCTTTAAATGCAGATACTCACACGTGCACTCAAACACATGTTTTGTATTGCATACACCTTCTTTTGGTGGATTTCGGCTAAAGGCTTAGATACATTAGCTTTATAGCCTTATAGGTTTCATACAGAAATGAGCAAACAGGCCTGATTTTATGCCACCATAATGTGTGTCCAACTTTACATACTGACAGACCAATAGAAAGCTCTTTGACAAAGTTACTTTAACTTAAGCAACCAGAGTATATATTGTTAATTTGACCTTTATCACTGTGTTGTGTTAATTAGGCCTTGTATATACCATTGAGGCGAATGCTACATATTAGTTATACTCGCTGTATAAACTAAATACAAAAAGTAACATATTAATCTTTATTCTTTTAATTAATCATGCACTGCAACATGCCAGCCAGAATCAGGACTGGAGTTAAGACTAAGATTTAACCTAGGTTAGTGCATCATAAACAGTTTTGAGATTTTTGGACATATGCCAGTCATTAAAAAGATGACAAAAATGAGAACATGCAAAGTTACCCAAGGTAAATTTATGATACAGATCTAGATTTATTATACATTTAGCTAGACAATTAGAATAATACTGTATCATTTAACACTTAATTTCCTCAGAGCAAAACTCTAAGCATTAGGTTCCTATTGCAAAGCAGTAGTTGAAGTCATAATGGAAACTTCTAGCTTTTTCCAATTAGGACATATTTTCCATACAAACGAAACATTTCCTGTTTGTGACAGTTATTGCCGGCAGAATTCAGAGCAATGTGCATTGTTTGAATGCAGATATTTGGTAATGACATGACTAAATAAAGAGTTTCAGGTGGAAATACTCAGGACGTGGTTGCTGAAATTATTTCATCAGTTCATGGGTCCAATGCCAAACTCTAGATCATGTATTGGAAATAAAGTGAGATGACCTTGAGGCAGAGACTTGAAACCGAGGAACATACACAAAATGAAAAAGAGACAGGGAAATAACAGAAGAAGTAATCAGATTAATAATATGAACCCAGGTCTTTTTTCCAATTCAAAATGGCCTGAGGCACATATTAACATTTTATCCAGTGCAAAATGCAGCCCACTCATGATTGAGCTACAGGCAGTTAGAACTCTCATAAACTTCGTCTTGCAATGATACTGCTTATCACAGGCCTCACAATACAAATACCTTAGTTAATTAGAATAGACAGATTGCAAAGATGTCAGCATAAACATGAATGATACTAGATATTCACAAACTGTTGTGGCTCAACTTTTTTTTCTCTGATCTGAAGATTAAAAGCTTATTAAATTAAGAAGACATATTAAACATGACTGTGCATATTAAAACAAATCTTAAGCACATTACATCACTGTTTCATGCTCCAAAGGGTAAATGCAAATGTGTTACTATTATAATAATTTAATTCCCAGTGTCAATCAAAGCATTATTTTGTTAATTATATGAATGCATCTTAATCTTTAACATCACATATAGCTGAGGATAATCTTCTTTAAGACCATGGCTTTATTGGGGACTGTCAGGTTTTACCTTTTAGCTTGCAGTATTGTAAAACTGGTTTTGTTCTGTCTGATTTTGAAATTAACCTTTCAGTTTTTTTTCTGAAAAAAGGCCCTGCAGATAGCAAGTATATGCAATATCATATTTATGTACATTAGAAGTTCAACTGCAACACTATGGAAATAAATTGCATGTGCTGGCTATTCTCCCTGATAATTGGAGAGGTTTCGCCCCATTAATGTAGTTTTTTTCCCATCCAGTTTTAATTAAATTGGTTGAATATGACCTGATGTCCTCATAACTCAGACCTTAATTTGAGTATATGTTGCAATATAGTGCTTCTTTTTCTTTATAAGACATAAAGGGACCTTATGATGGTGACTAGTGTGCCTTTGGGAAAGGTAATTACCTAGAACTGATTTAGATAAATATTCATTTGTCTAAATGAAAAACTTGTATGAGATGTTTTTTTTGAAGCAACATAATTAATTATCTATATGGAAGAAAAATATCTTGACGGGAAGAACACTGTCAGGATATATTAAAATACTTGCATCTTCAAAGACATTTTCTATGAATAGTTTATGATTATAGTCGGGGGAAAATAAATAACAGGATAATATAAGAGAAACGTATGGTTTTAATTGTATCATTTTTTCATTGTTGGTACCCTTGTTTGGATTGTGCATTGTATCATTCGGCTTTATTATTGTCGTGATGTATGTACATAGGTGCCCTAAACAGAGCACATAACACAAGCTCACATGGTCAGTGCCATCGTGTACGCTGTTGCAGCCTGAGGGTCATGGACATTAACAGACTCAACCAGATCATTAAGAAGGCCAGCCAAGTTGTGGGAGTGGAACTGGACTCTTTCAATAAGGTGTGGGAGGGGAGAACATTGTCTAAAATAAGGACAATACTGGACTTTCCTTCACACCTGCTCCATTATATGCTGAGCAGCCTCAGAAGCTCGTTCTGCAACAGGCTAAAACATCTACGCTGCACAACAGACACAGGAAATCATTCCTGCCGGTCAAAATAAAACTGTTTGACTCACATATCTGATCACTCAAACCATAAACATAAGCAAAATCACTGTAAATTACCATGTATAAGGTGTATACGTTTGATGTAATAACCCAGGGATAGGGTTTTACTCATTCCACTGTTAATATTATTGCTTCTACAGGTTTTATTTTTATTGGTTATTTTATTATATTTATTTTAATTAGTTTATTGTTCTATAGTTCTATCTAAATCTCTTATCACCTGTATAATGTATGTTTTAATAGTGAAAAGAGTCAACATAACAATGTACATAACTTTCCTAAATCTTTATTTTCATCAGGAGTTTGTTTTTGTAATGTAAATGAATTTCCCCGCGTGGATTAATAAAGAAATTCTTATTCTGATAAACCAAAGGGTACATTTGTGAAGCTAACTGAGCTAAAAATTTTGGTCAGAAGAGCAAGGAGCAAATGGGGTTTGCTAAGGAACACCAAACGGCAGCAAAGGCGAAGAGGAGACTCCAACTTAAATAGGGAGCTACACAGGTATACAACATGAGGATGGATTATGGATGACGTAATGGGGAGACACACTGGGAGAGAATGGAAACCCAGCTGAAACTGCAGGGATTGGGAGTGCTGGCGGGATTGTAATGGTGTGATACTTACACTATCATGGACCATCCCGGTGGAACCCTGTTCACGTCATTTCAGGGATCATCCTTCACAACAGCCATGCCCCTCTGCGGGATTCTCACCTGCAAGACCCACCCAGTCAGGGATCCCCTGTTCAGCCAGTGCCATAGATCACCAGTGGCTCAGATTATTGGCCACACCCCTTCTCCCAGCTATAGTCAGTTCTCTCTGATTTCTCCTCTATTTCAATGCCTCAATGTGTGTCAGACAGACATGAGATTTGGCTGCTGAGAGTTTGAGCATTTATTCTTGTGATTATGACTCTCTCTGCCAGTCTGGTTTTCTGATCCCATTTCCATCTTCAGAGCCTGAGTTTTCACCCTAACCTTCTGATCGCCTGTTGCATATTGCCTGACCTTCAACTGTTCACTGGCCACTGCTTCTGCCTGATAATTTGGATTCTGTTTGCTCTCTCTGGTTTGACTCAGACTGTTGGCTTTGTTTAGCCTTTCAGTAAAAAGTGCCTCTGCTGGATCCACAACTGCATTTGATTGTATTTGCGATCCTCACAGATGTTCTTGCCTGGAAAATAGACTCAGTGGATTGCATTGGAATCTAGCATCTGATAGAAGCTCTGAGAAAGCAGGTACTGTCCTGGAATGGCAATCAGAGCTGTTGGCAATCAGAGTTGGAGTCTTTAAAAGCAGGAATGACAGAGCAAGCTTCTTGGATGTAGCATCTTCATTGATATCTTTTGTATGGACAGGCTCTCCCTCTCAATATGACATCACTGAAGGACTCGCCGGCAGAACCAGGAAGAGCCAGGAAAGCAGATGATTGGTGCCCGCAAAAAGGTGATGCTGTTTCATTGGGAAATTTGAAGCCCATAGGGGACCAACTGGTAGCACCACTTTTTTGAGTGGTTTTTGTGCAGTTAGTTCCGTTTCCTGGTTCAGTTCATATCTGTTGTCTTGTAGTTCAGGTGGGATATCACAAACTTGATGTACTTCTGAATGTTTTGTCAATCATTGGGTCAACCATCTTAGTGACCAGCTGCCTACTTATGTCATGCTGTTAAACCATATTTGTACCTTTTGGGCAACTGTTTAATTGTTTAATTTGTTATTACTGTTGCAAATTGTTTGTAAATATTGGAAGTACTCGTCTTTCCACTAACTCCCTAAAACCACAGTATGTACATCATTGCATTGTCTACCACATGTCTCTCCTTACAGTCGGGCTCTAAGCTAAGTCATAAAATAAGTGGGGGTTCCTCCTCTTTGGCTGTTTTGATTAGTTTTGTTTTTGCTGTTCAGTGGTAGTTTTTCTTTTGGGTGGGGGGATATTCTATGGTACCGTATGTTTACTTTTCCCTCCTGTGATGAGCAAGATCATGAGTAACATGTCCATTCACTGCTACAGCATCTGCTCCAGAACAAGTTGCTTTTCGCAGCAGAAAAAGCAATTCCATCTCCTTTTGGGGTTTCTTGCTCTCTAAGGGGTCAATGCAGATGGATCTAGACAAACTTAAAGCAGTCGCTAACTGGCCTCAACCTCACACGTGTAGAGACCAATGCTTCCTTGAGTATGCCAATTTTTACCAATGATTCATTTGAGTGTATAGCTCAGGCATCACACCACTCACTGCACTCACCTCCCCAAAGGTTTTCTATGTACTGTAGCAGTTCAGAGAACCTTCTTTGAACTGCGACATTGCTTTTTGTTGTCCATCATCTTGCAATCACCTTATCCTTCAAGACTGTTTGTCATTCAGGTAGATGTCTCCAGGACTGTATTATTGCAGTGCTCCCCACTTGATGGAAAATGACACACCTGTGCCTTCCTGTATGAAAGCTGACCTTAGCTGAAAGGATCTATGCTATGGGGAATTATGAACTAAGTTCTAAGCTGTTGAGTAATGCTTAGAGGAGTGTCAACACTAATTAGAGGGCACCAAGGAGCCATTGCTCATCTATACAGACCACAAAACCCATGACTCAAAAGCTAAAAGCATATTCCCAACAGTTTCAGAACAACGAGGATAAAGACGACCCAGGTCCAGTCCTGCCTACCCAGGTTTATGGAATTGAAGAAGCAGTCCAGGCAGTGTAGTGTTTTGTCACACCATCAAAACGGTGCTCTTCTAAGTAACTCTTTGTAGCAGATTTTTTACACACTCAGGCTATCTAGTAGGGACATTATTCCTCTTCTGCCTGTACACCCTGGTGTCCATTGTACCCAAAGCCCTGCTGGAACCTACCATGCTCCTGGACATCGGCAGTTTTGTTTTAGCCTGCTTCATACATGCACAGAAGATTTCGTTTGTTACAGTCCCTTCCAGTTCCCTTCCTGTTCCATATTCCACTTTCTCGCATGTGGCAGTCAAGCAGATGGATGGAATAATCAATTCTCTTTAGACTCTTCGTAAGACGCTAAGAGTCGTTATCGAGAAACGTAGCCCAGGGCATTAAATCGCCTTATGGTAAAAAAACAAAAAACATATGTACTGTATGTGAAATTTGGCTTTACTCTTCGTGCCACATAATCTGACCATAAGATCGACATTTTGATGGTTCATTTTTATTATTAGATTAAATCATATTTTAAAAACACCGATCCATCAGCACTGTTAATTTGTTTTTAGTTCTATTTAAACAGTACTGAGAGAACTGGGTATGGTTACTGCACCTTCATAAAAACATCATTGAATAGGGGAAAACATCTCTTTTAAACAGGACATTCATTCATCTCCTTCAAAAATATTATGCACCAAAATGTTTTAATGGTGAAAAGAGTCAACATTTTCAGTATGTACTAGATATTACATGCCTACCCATTGTTGCACAGAGAGATAAAACCATGATCATTTTTCTTTTTCTGTCCATTATATTAAGGTTGTTCCATACAACATCAATCACAAAATGACCTCAGTGCTACATTACAGTTTCTAATATATTCTCATATGTAGAATCATGCAGCATACAACCTGAGCATATCATACAGTAAAGTCAGACGTATGAGTTTACCACAGGTTGTGCCCTTTACTCCAAGTACACGAAAAACAATCCCAGTTCCATTTGCAGAACCATAAGTAACCTTATTGATGCGTTAGTCGAGAGACAAGCACTATTGACTGCAGACTCATTTAAATTGTGAAAAATTTAGAATCGGACACATTAGACTGCAGATTAGCAGATATCTAATCATTCTGTAATAGATAGTGACTGCTGGATCTCAATCTCCATTAAAAAAAGACACCAAACACTGAGAAATTGAATCCATATTCTTGACAACATAAGGCAATGTCTTTCTGTTAAAAAAATTGACACACACGCACAAAAAATTAAAAAACAAATGAAGAAAGGCACAAAAAAAATTAAAGTTATGTTACTATAATTCCTTAATCTTAGGGAATAAAAAAAACTCTGCCTAAGATAAAATGTAAAGACTAACTGATTTATACCCACAGCTATAAAAGACCTGCTCCCACATCTGTTCTGGCTTTCCATTTAATTTAGGATGGACTTTATAATCCTCTCATTCTTTCTATCGCAACGCCGCACCCTTTGCATCCCTACCTATCTCTGATGTCACAGAATGCAGGTCTTCCAGCAATTTCTAACATACATATAACATACATTTTTACCAGAACTTTTTAAAAGTTGTTAATGCTGCTTTCTAAGCTGCTACTTGCTTTATTTATTTGCTTTTTGTATCGTTTCTGTAGTTTTACAGTTCAAAATGTATATAAGTCCATTTTGGAGAATATGAGATGTTAGTATATACTCATGTATTACAAATACAATTCAAACTGATAGCGTTATGATCAGAGCAAAACTTTCATAAGCAATTTGGAGCATCTGAAAGACTGGTAGTTCATGCCCTGGAGCTCTGCTGCAGTATAGGGATTACTGCCAACAGTTATTTTATTCTAGGAATTACATGCTATTATAGGAGCGCATAGTCCAGCCTGCACTCGTTTATCTGTTCAGTTAGATAAGCAGGGACCAGCCATTTTAATGCCTTTTTAAGTGATTTTAAGAATTGTAAAGTTCATCCTGAACTTACTGGAAACCGCAGAGACTCTTTAAAGGCTATAGAAGAGAGATGTCTGGAATCCCAGAATTGTAATAGCCTATTTTGTTCCGTTTATCTTGAACAATACAAATAGTCATGTTTAGTCATCTCTCTCTCTCTCTCCCAGGTGCCCCAGTGACCCTGACCAGGATAAATGGTTGGAAGATGGATGGATATTTCTGGTGCTGAAACCAAGTTGGCTAAAACACTACACTAAAATACTTCGAATATGTTCCCTGCTTAGCAGTTTGTCAGAACAAAATCAAATCTCATGTAAAACACAGGTACCACATCCTAATTATGACCTTACTTTGATTTTTGATGAAAATATGCACATATGGGGAAAAAAGCAATTAATCATTAAGCAACGTTAAAACTTAATTTATCTGTCACTTGTATCCATGATTGGTTTAAGAAAAATTCTGGATTTCAAGCCATCTGCAGCTCAGTTTCAAAGAGATGTTTTGACTCAAACATCGAAGTCAAATACAACACTGAGCTGCAGGAGTCTTTGTGCCACTCAAAACCATTATATTAATTACCTGCTTTTGGGAATCTCTTGGAGTCTGATTTCAGAATTTCATGATGTCTTTGTTAGAATTACCAAAGCTTTCAGATAAGTCCATGTCTAACCATTGCACCTGCCCTGGGTTTCTGTTTTTTAAAAGGCATTTAAGAGGAGAAATCTACCACAGACCCACGCCCAGCTGGGGGCAAGTTCATAAAATGTGGTTTGATAATTCACTTTGGACAGAAAGGAATGGAGGGTTCCCAAAAACTCTAAATTACTCTCAGCGTGTGATGCTGAGAGGTATGGAACAACACCCAACCTAACAACATAAAGGAAGCAATATCAACATTGTGAAACAAAAGCAACATTGTGAAGAGTTCTGCGCATTTCCTCCATGGGGCAGACCTACAGCCGTCACCTCATTCCACCACAGAGTGCACGGTTAACTTGGGTGCACCACCAAATCTACCTGCTATTTTGTTTTTCCCAACCCCTTCCTTAAAGAATATTTGTTACATCCTCCATCTTCTCTTCTGTTTATCCTAAGTAGTAAAACAGAGGATGTTTTTTTTTTTTTTTTACAGCAGGCTTTATGCAGTATAGTCGTAAAGTAGCACAGATCGATAGTGATGCACTACATGACTACAGTTCTGCTCAGAAGGTAGAAAGCTGCAGGGACATACATATGCACTAATCACTGTTGTTCTGAGCTGTGTGGCTTTAGGCAAGGAGATATTCCCGCTTTCCAGCAAGGGAGATCATTCAAAAACATGATTTATTTTAACTATAACATGGCTTCTCTTGCTTGTTGCTAAATACCCTATTAGTGTTGCCTCAAGGTCTTCCGACTAAAACAGTATTAAAACGATTTTAATAGCCAGGCTAATATAATATACAATACAGTGTGAGCTGTATAGAGGTGGAGGGGTGTTACATTTCTGCAAAAGATAATGCAGATTGAAATGTGGGCTGGTGGAGTCCCTTATACACTTAGAAAGTGGCAGGATGAGATTTCCGTATAATGAACCTGACGGTGGTAGAGAAGTGCTGCACTGAGGAGCGTCATCAAAAAAAAAGGAAGTCAACACATTCTTACTGCACTCTTAAGTCCACTATGTCTCAATGGAGAGAGGACTTTGTGAAATATAATTATCAGTAAAGGTCAACTGAAGGGATCTGAATGAATTTGTATCAGGAAAATCGCCAGTCAGTTTTGTTTGCGTTTATGGACATATTTAATTGTGTTTGACTCTTCACTTTTTCCATTTTAAAAATGCTTTCATGATCTCAAATATTAAACTTTTATTAGTGTTCCTTTGATTGTTCCTCTGGCATAACAACACGCCAAGAAAGTATTCCCTGCGATGGGCTGGCCCCCCATCCTGGGTTGTTCCCTGCCTCATGCCCATAGCTTCCGGGATAGACTCCGGACCCCCCGCGATCCAGCAGGATAAGCGGTTTGGAAAATGGACGGATGGAAGACAGTATTCCATTTTTAAAACAGAGAGCTACAGACTTCAATTGCACATACACCACTAATTAATTCAGACATTCATTCATTTATGATTATGCATATCAATGATTTCACAAACTGCAAGAATATATAAAAAAAATACATCAATGAACAGATAAAATTAGGGAATGTGTTTGTACCAAATTAAACAAGGTTACTATACACTCCTGGGCAATAAAAAGGGACAAACCCAAATCACACAACATGCAGCTTTGGTTGTCCCCCCCACTGGAGTGTAAATCATGATATATATTTCCCTTTTAAATAAAAAATACAAAGTGGAACATCACACGAAACTATGGCTTGGAAACACTGAAAAAAATAATTTACAGAAATATGTATGTATGAAATATGCATGAAGAACGTATGTGTTTGATTAATACACATTGGAACTATATTAATGAAAAGTAAGCAGGAATTGCTTGTCTATTATATAATATTAATATTTTTCAATCCTTTTGAAAATTACTTGCAAATATAAACATTTGCCTAAACAGATGGTGCTTTACATAAGGACTCTGAAAAAGCAGCGGCAATAATAATACACATTTTCTCCCCACCAGCAAAAGTGGATAGTATTAGTGATATGAATCAATGTGTAAATGCAGGAAATACTTGTGAATTATCAGACTGCAGACGGAGACACACTCATTGTTTTTCTATGCAGTATCTGCTTAGGCTGTCAGGGCTACATCTACACAAGTGCAACAATGTATAACCAGAACAAGATACCACAGTAGTTCAGGGCACTTACTACAGTACATACAGCAATTCATTCACTCACACTGAGGTAATTCTTCTTCTGCTGTCAAGCAGGAGCATGGAGATGGAAAGTCAGGGAATACGGGGTTTAATCAAAGCACACAAACTCAGGACCATGTTGTAACACAGCAACATTAATGACTGAACTGGGGAAAGCATACCTAAGGCAGACTTAAATACATTGGTCTAATGATAGCAACAAGAAACAGCTGGTAAACATGGGGAATCCACACGGGGTAAATGAGGGGGCATGACACCTACAGCATATGAATAAAGGTAACCAGAGCACCTATAATAATCTAACTAGAACTAGGCTTGAAATATACAATCCTGAAGCTATGGATACATGCTAGACTGCTGTTAGAGGCTTTGCCAGCATCCCAATATGCATTAACAAGGAATTAAGGGAAAGGTATTTATAAAAACAAATTTGGAGTATATGGTCATTGGCCATTTATAAAGCCTACCATTTATTTAATTTAGTGTACCATTTAAAATGAACTAATTAAATAATAAGCTTACCACTTAAAATTTGTTTGATTAATTAATAAGCTAACCATTTAAAAGTTAATCAGTAATTAAGTAGTCAATCAATTCATCAATCAACAATCCATTAATTAATTAATCCATTAATTAATACGCTTTTAATTGTGTAATTTGTAAATAAAACCTATGTGACAAATTTTTGTTTGTTTTTCCCCCAGATTGTTACAAATTTGGTAACATCCATCACCGATGCGATATCTGCTGTAGACTGATTCTTGTTATTGTTAAAAGAAGGACATTCTATGTTAGTAGGCAGTCATGTTTTTAAGAAACTGAAAATGCAACTGAAAAATTGATGGTAGTCAGTCCTAACAGATAATGCAAAGTGCTTAACCTGAAATGCTCAAACAGGTAAAATGCACTGAAGCTGTAGCAGCTGAAATATTTATCCATCAATGTTCCCATCCATTTTTCACATCCTTGTGCGGATCATGATTATCAAGCACTATAATACAAATTTATGAGGATGCCCTATAGTGTCAACAAACTGTAGCACTTAGGTACAGTAGCTAGAACCATGGAGATGTCTGGAGTTTTTGTCTTCTCCCTGTGTTAGTGTGGATTTTTCCCCCTGCAGCTCAACAACAGACTGACTTCTCTAAACATTCTAGTGTAATGGATTGCATCTTGTCCAAGATGTTCCCCTCCTTTGTGTCCCAGTCCGTTTGATACTCTGTACCGGATAAGCAGCATGAAGTAACGGATAAATAAATTAAATTCCTGTATTTGAAGTGTTTGCTCATTATTTTCCCTTATAATTATAGACTTTAAGCAAGGCATAGTAACCCTGATACTAGTTTCTAGCTAAAGATTTCTGTATGCATGCATATGTTAAGAAGTGTGTGTGTGTGTGTGTGGGGGGGGGGGGGGCTAACGTTCTTGTTGACCATTAAATGATAAAAGCGGAAATAATAAAGGTGTTACTTCTTGTTTTGAACTGATATACAGTAGTTGAAGAGTAATATTGCTTATCCACCCTATTTTGTTTTTCAGCGATTAGCAAAATGACCACTAAGTAAATGTATGTGAATGTGCTCTAGCCTACAGCATGTGCTGCAACGGACAATGGAGCACAAGGTGTTTAATGGCAGCGTATGACTGTATCCTCTGCCTGGCAGTGTTCATTCTCATAGCACATTAATTAGCACTGCACCGCTAACTGCATTTGATCCAAATCTAAAACAGCAACAAGTAACCTGCATGCTTCAAGTTTAAGGCTGTCAAACCAAGGTGAAGCAATGCATTTTTAACTACACTTTATCATTTAGCATTCTAATAAAACAGCTGTATTTCTCCCACCTGTTATATTTATGGTGTGGTGAATTATTCCCCTCAAACATTTTCTCACCGAAGGAGGAGTTATGGGGCCATTACATCACATCACATCATATCACATCACTGAAAATGTATCAGCACAATGAAATACAGCGTGAAAGTCAGGCTCCCGCAAAATCGAGCAAGGGCTATGCTTCTACAGGCTGACAAGATAAGAAGAAGAATAAGATTCTGTTGCATATTGCTGTATGTCTCATTATCTTGCCATTTGGTATTTTGCATTTGAAGTCAGTTTTGTGTATTACTTTCCCAAATCTTAACATCCTCAGCACTTTTGGGTTCAGTGAGTTCAGCTGCGAAGTGGTAGGGCACACAAATTGACAGAAAGGGAGCTGATCACCCAGCATCAGTACCCAAACTGAATGGCAACAAATCCCACCAGGAATGTTCCAAGAACTGGTGGAAAGTCTTCCCAGAAGAATAGAAGTTATTATATCAACAGGTGGACCAGCTTTATATCAATACCCTTGGTTCTGGAAGGAGATGTTGGATAAGCAGGTGTTCACATACTTTGGTGGCCTCAGCAGGTTGTGTGTTCCTGGCCCCAACGGGTGTGTCTTCAGTGGAATGCCATCTCCATATAGCCCCTAGTGACTTACAGTAGTGTGATGCCTGACTGGCTTCCCATGTGGTGGTCCCTGTCCTCAGAAAATAACCTCGTAAGCAAACCTACTTTTTAGATGGCTTTTGTTGTGTTATTATGATAGTATTATGTACTACTGTATATCATTTTATCTTGTACTTTAACACTACATAATTGATGCATGATTACTTCAGTTCATAATCTGAAGTATTTGCAAGGCTATAGTTCCCCAAGAATAACAGCTTTGGTAAAATACTGAAAAAACAGGAGCCGTGCGGCATTTACTATAATGGCAATAAATCATATTCACTCATATTTACTGCATGTTTGAATATAACTTCTCCTTTTAGTATTATACCTTATATCTTTTTTAAAGAGCTGTTCATGGAGTGGTCTGCACAGTTGATTTTGCAAATGGAACAGCCTGAACTACAGTACGCACCTGGACCACGCACACACACACACGCACGCATACAGTATATATGCAAAATGCGTAGTTTTTAACTTTTCACTTTGCCGTTAAATGAGAATTGCATTGTTGTATGTATGATTACTTTCAAGTAACGGTTAGGCCACAATTTAATATCTGGATGGTAAAAGATTAAACAAATGAGTAAATCTGCATTCACTGATCTACTTATTTGGTAGGTATGTGAACTCCATATCACACAACTGTGTGCCAGACAACCTTCTTTGTCACAAATATGCACATATTTTGGGCCCGCAGACTGAGAGGAGAAGATGATGCGTACACCATCATAAACACTGTCACTTTTTTCCTTTTGTTGTGCAATCTGGGCATGTCAATCAACATTTGGAGGAGGACTACTTGCATGCCTAGAGATTAAATGTCATCATAGAACATAAAACTTGCAAATTCTTGTTTTGCTCTCATCCGCTGAGATGCTGGCTCGCCTTTAGCCCGGCCGTGATTAAAGGAAGATGGAGCTGGTTAGCCATGCCTAGCTGGGCCCATTGCAATGTAGCCACATGTGGGAAGAAACGGCCACCGCAAACAGCCTAATCCTTCCAAGAGCTAATGAGAGACGCAGAACCTCTCAAAGAAGACAAGACGAGCAAAAGTAATAGCAGGTTCCAGCCTTCGTATCATCCCTTACATTTATGAAAGACGAAATCAGGAGCATAAATATCCCCAAGTTTGTGTTCGCGGGGCTCATTTTGAATGTTTGGTCAAGTGTAAAATGAAACCTGCTACGAAAAGATGTGCAGGTGGCACCTACTGATAAACAGAAATAGAAAATCAGATTTGAAAGAGTCTCAGGATGCCTTTAGGAAGCAGGAAGCAAAAATACTGGGAAAACCTTTTAAAGTATTTTGAAAATGTAGTGTCGTGGCCATGTTATTATTATTATTATTATTATTATTATTATTAATAATAATATCAATAATAATAATAATCATAAGTTGTAGTATTTATGAGAGGGCTTGAGCTCTTAAAACACTCAACAGATCTAACTCCATATCAGTATAACAAGAAATAGAGCATTTAGCTATGGAGCCTAAATCATGTTCCCATTACTGCAAGCTTGTTCATGGATTAATCTAACTAGTTAAACTAAAATGTCTGGACCACCATAACAACTGTGTTTGTGATGAAATGTTACACTAGCTCCTGCCAAAGGAACCATTTTAGGAATGATCTCCTTAATTGTTTCTGTTCAGAGATTTGGGCTGAGTACTCTTCTTATAAATTAGGTCTATTTTTATCCCTCAATAAATCTTGTAATGAAAAAAAATGTAACACCTCTGTAAGACAGGGATCTCATTACATTTATTTATTGTACCATCATACATAAAATATAGCAGAGTAGCATTATGCTTACATGTAAACAACTAGCAATGAGAAAAAGATTCACCGATAGTATTAGTTGTCATCTGACATGTTAAGGACGCTTTTATATTTATTTGTGTTATATAATAATTGTGTATACATATTTAGAGGCTTTTGAAAAATCATTATATAAAAACAAAGAATAAAAGAAGCACAGTTGATGATTCTCATCTCATTACATTTGCTAATTTTCAGACAAAGCATTTTTATTTTTTGATACAATTTCACAGCTGAAAATTTGTATAAAGTCATCCCCCCCCTATTATGGAAATCCATCCATCTATCACCTGCTTACAGTTATGGGTAATTACAGCAATGCCATGTAATTAAAACACTGTGAATCATTAACATATAACACCAGCTTCATATAAACCATCCAACCATCTTTCATATGCGTCTGTCCAATGCAGGGACATGGGGGTCTGAAGACTATCGCACGGCAGAGAGTAACCCAGTGTGGGGTGCCAGGCTGTCACAGGGCAAACATACAATCACACCTCTGGGCAATGTGGCAACTCATATTATCCTCATATTTGAATTGTAAAGTGTCTTTGAGTGTATGAAAGGCACCGTATAGATAAAACTAATAATTATTAACAACCTCAGCAGGTTTTTGGACCGTGGCGAGAAAATTGAAGGGAATACCATGCCAATTATATACACACAGAGGTGTGAGGCAACAGTGTTAACCACTGTGCAGCCATCCTGCCCGCTTCTCAGGATCCATCATCAGAAACCGAATATAGGACCTCATATGAACATGCCTGGCATTTTGTTTCTTTTCATATATACACTTCACAGTCACTCAACATATTTCAAATAAGTCTATCAGGTAAACCACAACAGCTTGTGAGAAATCCTGTATAATACTGTAGTATTAAAATATATGGTAACACTTGAGGGGACACAAGTAAGTGAGTAACTCAGTTACAGTACTACTCAAGTACAAATTATGACTAAATATAGTTAGTGCATGAAATACATGAACCGTTATGACTGATTAATGATGAACAATGAGATCAGTATCTAAGTAACATTTTTCTGGGTGAATAGTACATTAAGTAAGAGTGTACTGCTACATTATTTCTGCCCCCAAATGAATAAAGAATTTCAGTCTTTGGCATAGTATTTCTAATGGGACATTATACCAGTTTTATTAGATAAGTTGTGATAAGGAAAAGAATAAACATCTCACTTCAAAATTGTGGTTCTACTGTCTGGCTTGAAGTTTGATTGATCCGATTGAGTGATGATCAATCAGTAACATTTTTAGGTCAAAAAGTGGGTTTGACCATGAAGATTCTCATCTTGATTGCGTTTAAAAGGTTTTTGTATTCCCGGCCCATGTGTCAGGATATGTACATAATTACATTTTCTATGTTGAGCTTAATTTCTCTGAGAATAACACCAACTGCATGTTTTAAGGTATAACATTCTGCAAGAAATGCCTGATTTTACTCAGTGAAGTCTGCATCTGCGGATTCATGGTGATTTAGGTAACCAATGGAAATGATGGTGCTGGTCCTCGAGAAGTTTATCCGCTTCCTTGTAAATCTTTGCTGGAATAGCTGGTGTAGTCTGATAAGCTGGCGGAAAAATAGGCCCAATTTTTCCTGTGGGATTGTGGTTCTCCACCGTGTTGGTGCATCTATAATCTGTGCTGCGCTTGCTGAAGGTTCACTATGAAAGATGCTTACATCTGTAGAGATGCGATTTGCGGAGGAGATGATCGTTCTGCACTAAATTTGTTAGAGCACATATTTCCCTGGAAAAAACAGTGTTGTTGTTACTTGGTGCACGATACAATATATTTATTTTTTTTACAAACTGTGCCTTTGTGAAGTTTGCCATCAACTGAAGGGCCTATGAGTGTCTTATCATGACAAGGTCAGCATAGCAGTCAGTTCTTCAAAGCATGTAGAAATCTCAAAGAAGAGTGTTCCTCTAAAGGTATGCAGACGTGGAAATTTAAAGCTGGACCGCTATTTATTTCCACATAAAGGCAATAATTCTCACTTTAAAGCTGTTGCGCTGAGTCACACTACAGCTATAATTTAACAAGGAGTGATGCTTTTTTAAGGTGGCCGCATACTTCAAAATGAAAGCGATGGAATCCATGTCATTTTCGCAATACAACATTGTATGGCCGGTTTTCACCACAGTGATCACTGCTTTGACACACTGCCTGTGTTGGGTCCCATAGACAAACGTTTCCATTTGTTCTGATTCCTCCCACTGTCCATGATTGGCTGACATAAATGTGATGTCACAGAGTTTGTCAGCGGGACTAATTGTGCTTTTCCAGGGATGCTTTGCACCACAGGTATCTTTATGTAAGATATTACATAATATATATTCTTGCATTTATTTTTATGGTAAATGTCATAACCGTGTAATGTGTGTTTCCTTAGCATGTATCCATCGGTGTTGCTTAAATTTTTGGTTTTCCTGTCTGTACTGCTGCTAGTTTTAAACCAATAGTCGTTGGTTTAAAGGAGTAAAATTCCATTTTAAAAGAGCCATCATGTCCTTGGTAGGGACCAGACTCAAAGGGGGAGCCCATCCTCCAGGGGCCGGCAGGGACTCACGCACCCTGCTGCATCAAAAACATTTTGTGCTCTTTAGGGTTGTGGCCTGACATGTGCCACCACCTTGTCTGTTCTCATTTTAAGTATGCAACCGATTGTCCTCATCAACGTGTTTGCTTTTCCTGGGTATAATCGTTGTTTGAAGTACTGTATACTAAGCAACCTAAAAGCCCAATCCCTGAATTGATAATGTAGTACCAGCAGTTTTAGAAAAGCCAGCTCTTCCCCAGACACTGAGTACACCACCTCCTGCTCTGGGGTGGGAGAAACCCCAAGGACCCCCTTAACCAAAGTGGCCACCTTTGTCTCCCCTAAGCAAGAACAATCAGAAAATGAGGCAGGAATAATGACAAGCAGGCATGACTTTCATTACAATACAGAATGTATAAAATGTTGGACGACTGAATAGCAGGTTAGCTCTCCTCAGAGTAACGAAAGATCAGGTCTGCACCTGCATACCTCCTCAAGCAGCCAGCTGTTGGAGACAGAAAGAGGAGTGGGAGTTCGCTCCATACACGTGCCCTCCCTCAACCATGACACACTTATGTGTTCGTACCACTACAGTCTGCCACCAGCAAAGGCGTTAGTGGAGTCAGCAAGCCAAATGGTGGGGCAGACCCACCCCTGTACAGAATCGCTGAGCAGGCTACCCTGTTACACACACAGACACACACACATACACACCAGTACTGTTTTAAAGTATAAGCCCACATTAGGCCACACACCCTGCATTAATTGCCAGTCAAGAAAATTTAGAAAACATTGTAAAAGCAAAATGCAATAACAAAACACACTTTACAAGACGGTTCAGAGAGTTCCTCAGTGGGTCAATATAACAACATGGCAAAACATCATTGGTTGTTGGGTATTGATGGCAAATGTCTGCTTTCTTTCTCCCCCCAGAGGGTGGGCATCACATACAAAATCACCCTGTGTAAAGAGATAAATTATGTATAATAAGGTTACCATTAACGTCATTATATTTTAGCTCACATAACTGTATGAAAAGGGAAGCAGGAGTGCAAAGCAGAGCAGACATCCACCTCTGAAGCCTCACTGACTACCAGCTTCAGCCTCCTAATTCTGATGTCCTGCTCGTGTGACTCCCTCAGCACTCTTGCCCCTCATCATGGATGACTCTTCCTTATGTACGTCCCCACAATAACATACATGTTGTTTCTCTGCATCTTCCTTATGTAATTCAAAGATTCACTGAATTAAATACACTTTAGGATGACCAGATAATCCATGTCATCTAGGACACATTAAGTTACTTCAAGTTTTAGAAACTTTAAAACTGAAAGGCTCTTGTGCTTGGCTGAATAGCTCAGTTCTTCTTGTGATTTGACTGGTTCATTTTCTTGACTAAAAGACTCACCCAGCTGTTTCACATGAACATTAGTGACACATGCATGATTATAGGAGACTGACCAATCAGCACGCAACAAAAACTCAGTACTTATATGAAATCAAGGTCCAGTTAGTTTACAAATCCTGTCTATCATGAAGAGTCCTCCGCGACATTGATTATCTGTGGGGTGTTCCACAAAGCAGGATTTCCTTGTGGAACACCCCCTGGTTACCCTAATATAGCTGAGTAATAAACGAACAAAAAACCTGATATTCAGGAGTAGTATTAGTCAAATATTCAAAATATATAAACTGTATATCCTGCAACTCTGACCAGGATAATCAACTGGAAGGTGAATAGATGGATAAAATTACGAAGTTGATGAATAATATGCAGGATTGCAAAACAAGTGGGACACAATTATGAAGCTTGCAGACACCTGGCAAATTACATTCAATAAGGATAAATGCAAATTAATTCACTACAAGTACTGTATGGATGGTACAGTAATAACAGTCACTATAAAGATTTAAGCGTTTACACACAAACAGATGCCTCTGTTTCTGTCTTTCATCACTGCAAAGACACAGTCAAACAGGCAAAAGATGTGTATGTATCAGTAGGTGAATTTAAGTTCAAGGAAGTTTGATGAGGCTGTGCAGTGCAGGAGTAAAACCTAGTCTTAAATACGACGTACATCATTGTTCATGCTGCTTGAAAAAGAATACTGCCATTCTAGAGCAATTTAAAAAGAGAGCAATGGGAATGATTCCTCAACTTAAAAGGTTACCACAAACAGGGTAGCAGCACTAAATCGCTTTAGTCTCAAGCAAAGGCAACAGCAGGATGTATAATTCAAGTATAGAAAAACTTGAGGGGAATAAACAAAGTAAATCCTGATAAGACTTTGCAGTTAACTCTGACTCAAGAGCACAAACCCACAAAGGGAACTATGTGAGGGCCACTTTCACTTACGAAAAAACATGGTAGAATATAAGTAAAGCCAGTCCCCAGGTTATAAACGTGATCTGTTCTGTAAGTCGGTGATTAAGTCAAATTTGTAGGTAAATCAGAAAAAATAATAATACAGAACATAACGATAATAAAATACAGTACGTGTGTCGTACAAATACTACATGTGACATCGCCACTACCAATGACGTCCCTGCATCTAGCTCACCGTACTGCCTGTGTCATCTTCTATATAATATGATTTGGACAGTGTGACTTGGCACTTAACCATCTCTCCTATTTGACTCTCCCTGCTGGCCCCTGGAGGTTGAGCTCCCCCTTTGAGTCTGGTCCCTCCCAAGGTTTCTTCCTCCTAGGGAGTTTTTCCTTGCCACTGTCGCCCATGGCTTACTCACTGGGGGCTTTGGGTGGGGATGCTGTAAAGCGCTTTGAGACGATGTAATGTCGTGAAACTGCGCTATACAAAAATAAATTTGTTGTTGTTGTTGTTGTACGTAACGATAATACAGAACATAATGATAATAATACAGTAATAATAAAAGTAACTACAGACTACACCTTGAGCCGATGACTGAAGCAACGCAATGTCATGAAGCGGTGTGTGCATTTACTATTATGTACCATTGCATTTAACCTGCATCTTTAATATAATAGGCTTTACGGTAGTCCATTCTTAAGTACAAGTTCTGAACTTGGGGGTGCCTGCACATATACGGTCAATTCTGCATAACTGCACATAATAGCACCCTACGCTTTATTGCACAGTGTGCAGCTGATGCCGTTTCAAATTAGTTGTTTTCTATGCCAACACGCTCCAGTTAAGCACATTTCTTGTATCTGCACAATTCTGGTGAACACAAGATGTCACATGGTCCTGATCTCAATATTAAAATTTAAATAAATAAAAGAAATGCATTTTAATCAACAATTTTGATTTGCATGCTGACTCAAAAGGTGCCATATTCCAATTTGCATGCTAACCTCAGAATGAAGCCTTGGATGCATCTGAAATTGCATACTTGTTTGCTATGTAGTACTTGAAATATAATATGTGAAGTGAGCAGTATGTTCTACTCGTGCGTATGGATGACACAGTACCCGGATGACATACTACATTCTGTGACATTTTGAAATGTGCAGCTGAGGGATGCTATATTTCACAAGGCCACTGATGCGACAAAGAACATCACTTACTCAGGATTTTTTTTTTTCAAGATAGTGGAGCAAGTACAGAAGTCCAGAGAGGACCCACAACATCATTACCAAAGTTGTTATACCATTATTGCAAGTATTATTGCATTATTGCGAGTTTCTTGTGATCTCAACATGAAAGTAAGTAGAAAACAATACCCATTAACAGTTTAAAAGTTGACTCAATAATGTATTTTGTACATTGACAATTGTATTACCCAGAAGAAAAAATCACATGATTTTTGTTGGCAAAAATCTACCTAAGGAGCCCTTCCCCCACCGGTTTGTGAACATTTGACCAATTGGTATCAATGGTCAAAAAAACATGACCACCTATTTACGTGATTATCATGCTTATTTTTTCAGTTGGGAATAATTACCAGCTAATTATATGTGGGCGTCCTATATTAGGCCCTGTTGCAGTTGTTGAAGGTTATGCCTGATGCTGAGTGCATGCCCCATGGTTCTGGTTCACTGCAGGTCCTTGTAGCATGAATTCTTTGTTGGGCGTGAATCAGGACTGCAAGCTTGGGTTGGTGTTTTACTGAAGGACCTCCAGCTACAGCTGCTACTCTAGTCATGCTGCCTTGCCTGCTGTACTGCTGCTGCTTTTCCTATATACCAGACCGTGACTGTTTGCCTACTATCCCTGCTAGCAAGTGAATAGTGCCGAGCTAGCTGTATTAGTTTTTTTTCCATTGGTTAGTCTTTTTGCTTTGTGAGTGTGATTTACATTGATGTATGTATACATGAGTTTTATTTTTATGTGTGTGACACCTCACATAATCATTTTGTGTATTCTATAGGTGCTTCATCTGTTTTACTTTTTTTTCTTTTACACCACTGCTAACAGTCCTGTTTCCATAGCTGTTTATGTATTTATGAGGATGCAGTAGGATGTTCTGTTCATTAGCCTGTGTTGCGCCACTAATTGTGCGTGCATTCTTTTCTGTTTGGTGGTTTCATCATTACATCACTGGTTCTGGCTCGTTGTCATTGCGTGGATGTGTATGCATGCGATTTTGCATGGGAGACCTCCCTTATCCCAGCTAGTCTGATTCTCTGGCCACAGCTCTGAATGTTATCCTTCAGGATGGTGTATGGATTGCATTTGATGGTTTTGATTCGCATTTTTAGTAATTTTGTTTTTCTGTTTGGTCATCGTTAATTAAATAATTAGTGGATGGAACCACATTTTCTGCTTCGTAGTATGAGTCTGAATGCCCTTTTGGTTTGGTAAATATTTCCTTGGGTAATATTACCAAGGTGGCATAGTCAAACTTCATATGGGCCAATGCCACACTAGCATTTGGTTCCCATAGTTGATCAGATCATCCCATAGGGTCAGATCATTATGGCCAAATGAGTGGGTCAGAGCATCTACGAAATGATAAGGCAAAGATCTCGTGAAACCTCAAGATGTCCCACAGGGCAGCTTGGTCAACTAAGTTGAATGCTTTGCGAAAATTTACAAAAGCTGCAAAGAACCCCTGCTGATATTTGTCTTTGCGTTCAATGAGAATCTCAGGATGTGGTCGATGGTAGACTTCTTAGGCATAAAACCAGACTGCTCCGGTTGCTGGTAGGCGAGCAAGTGGTCACGGATCCTGTTAAAGCTGACTATAGCAAGGACTATGCCCGGCACTGAGAGCAGCGTTATCCACCTGCACTGTAATTTCCGCAATCTAGGCGATTGTCCTTCTCTTTCCAGATAGTGACAACAAGTCCCATTTTCCAGTCAGCTGGGATGACACCTCTCTCCCAAATGGAAGCAAAGATTGCCTGCAATGCCAAGAGGACAGCCTTACCACCAGCCTGGAGAAGTTCACCACAGACAGACAGCACAGACCCCAGCAATCTCAGTGAGAGTGGGTGGTTCACAGCTGATCGGAAGATCAGCCTCAAGGCCCTTGGACCCAGAGATGTCCAACATCCTAGCTGGAGGATCAGCTTTAAACAGCTGCTCTGAATAGCTGGATGAGTGGGTCACAACTGCAGTGTCATCTGTAAGGACCGTTCTATCATCTGTCCTGACTGCAAGTGTCCGAGGAACAGATTCAGATGTACGTAATGCTTCCTCTGTAATTTCTCTGTAAGCAGGACATAGGTCACTAGACCACAGATAGTGTGTCACCTGCTCACAGATTCCTCTAACAAATGCCTTATCTACCCTCAAAGCCCTTACAGGCATCCTCCTCAGGTCCCAGTACAGACCAGAAGTGCCATCAAGTTGTGCGTTGCGACTCCTCTCAATAATATCCAGAGTGCCCTTTGAGATGAAACACCTCCTTCTGGGAAGATTAGCAACACCAACACAATCCTCAGCAACCTTCAGGGCCTTATCAAGGAAGGTCTCCCACATCACATTAGAGTCAGAAGTCTCACCCAAATCTGCAAGTTCTTCAAACAAACTGCATGCAAACTCATCAGAAACAATCTGACCTTGGAGTCTGGCTACATCCAACCTCATTCTCCTAGTAAGTGGTAGCCTACTGGATCTAAGCTGAATCTTCAGAGGAACAACAAAAATTCTGTGGTCAGAATTCACAAACAAATTCTGCAGGAGCCTCTAGTGTCTGCCCACGAGGATGTGATCCATTTCCTTTGCTGCACCACCAGTATTGGTGTACCAAGTCTATCGATGTAGCTCAGGGTGTTGGAACGAGGGTCCAGTGACCCACAAAGTCAAGGAATATGGAGCCACTCTCACCCCGGTCACCAGACCCATGGGGACCGGTACAATCCTCATAGCCAGGCCTGTCAGTGCCAGTGGTCGCATTGAAGTCACCCATGACCAAAGGAGTGTCACCACTTGGGCATCCATAAACCACCGAGCAAAGTTGCAAGTAAAATGTCTGCCTCATCACTCACCACGGTCAGAGAATAACAACAGAGAAGATACCCAAAGAGAGCCTTAGCCTGAGCCTCAGAATGTGCTCGTTGAAAGGAGGGACATCAGACACCATTGAGAGGAGCTGATTTGCCACAGCAACAGCTGCTCCCTGAGTACGGCCGTCACCAGAGTGACCAGACCAATATAATAGGTGTACACACCTACAGGGATCTGTCCACTGAGAGTGCCGCCACTGAAATGCGGAGTTTACAAAGTTCTCCCGACAGCAGAGGAAGATCATCTTGCTGGAGAGACAAGACGTTCCATGTGCCTATCCAGATGGGTTGCCTCAAACTGGGACCCAAGTGTTGCCATGCAGCGGGGGACACCTCAGCACCACACCAGCTCCGATCCCCAACAGGGTTGACCCTATTAGCTTTCCGACAGTTTACAGTGAACGGACCTAAAAAGAAAAAAATAATCCAGTGAGTGGAAGGTCTTTGGGCAAAAATGCCTTTGATGGCAAAGGTCAGAGAAGAATGGCCAAACTGGTTCAAGCCGATACAAAGGCAACAGTAACTCAAACAACCACTCGTTACAACCAAGGTACACGGAAGAGCATCTCTGAACACACAACATGTCGAACCTTGAAGCAGATGGGCTATAGCAGCAGAAGACCACACGGGGTTCCATTGCAGTCAACAGACACGAGCTCATCAAAATTGGACAATTTAACACGGGAAATATGTTGCCTGGTCAGATGCGTCTCAGTTTCTGATCTGGCATTCAGATGGTAGGATCAGAATTTGGCATAAAGAACATGAAAGCATGATTTCATCCTGCCTTATATCAACAATTCAGGCATTAGTAGTGGTTTAATGTTTTGGGGGATATTTGGATATCTTCTTGGCTCACTTTGGGCCCCTTAGCACCAACTGAGCATTGTTTAGTTTTCTCAGTCGCTTTGGTACATTTATCGAATCATTCGTAACCCTCTGGGGTCTAGGGGTAGGGAACACACTTTCACTGACTGGGGCATGCTCACACATTTCATTCAATATCATAAACTTAATTCATGGCAAATAAATAATTTCTTATATATTTGTTTTGGCATTACACTCATCTTAATTTTTACGTATATTGTAAATATGTCAGATTTATGTTAAGTTTGTAATATGACATCAAAGTATAAACATTGCAAAATGCAGGTTGGAACACTTGCAGAAACATTATAAGAGTGCATAGTAAGCAATGATGGAAGATTGTTTTGATCCCAGATATCTGATCACCAAAGTCTTGGGTACATGAAGATGAATAAATGAATAAGAAAAACTTAACTCATGGTACTATTTCTGGGCTCCTTCCATTGAATATGTAGCAGCTCTCATGTGTATGCTTTAATACTTCCAACAATGAGCGTTTTGAAAAGAAGACAGACTACGGATTAAGGCAGCATTTTTTTCATGATTCTACATAATGATTTCAGCAAGATATAAACTGAAATAGGTGTGAAAAATACGCTGCATCGCCGACAATGCGCTCGTCCCAAGAGAGTTAAAATTTGCAAAACAGTAAGTGCATTTCTCAAAACAATTCATACAAACAGCTCCACATAATGGATCACCTGCAAAAGCTTGAAATTTTCTCAAAATCCTTAGTTTATCTCTCAAAATGTCAATGCCCTTGTCAAGCCCTTTGTCACTGTTCATGAACAAGATGGCCAAAATGCTTAGCCATGTTGTCACTGTGCACTCTATAAGTATTTGCCAGTGTAAACTATGGTTAAGGTTTTCATGGCAATGATTGAAAATGCACAAAATTGCATTCTGTATGGTATATATTACTTTCAACAGTAGCTTCCCGCTATTTTGGTTCCCAAACTTCTTCTAAGGAACACCCCAACCATTCCATGTATTCATTGACTTTCACTAGCAGTTCATTTAATTAGCTTAATTAGTTAGATAATTCAATGCCTTATACATTGGGTAACATAGTGTTCTAGTGGGTGAGTGAACAAATACAAGGCTATGGTAAAATTTGTTATGGTGGGGGGGTATTGTTGTGGGTGGTTTGCCAAGTCGACTCCCCCTTGTCAATAATCCATCTGGTCCTTACCAGGACCTGCTACTGGCCTTCAGAACTGCCACTGCTTGGTCCTTTTTTTGTTTGTTTGTTTATTGTGCTATCATCTATAAATCTAGAGACTACTGTGTGAAAATCCCAGGATGGTGGCTGTTCCTGTGATGCTGAGACCATCATGTCTGGCAGCAGCAATCATAACACATTCAGAATCTCTTAGATCACGCGTTGGGCCCTTTCGAAAGCTTTGTTGAACAGTAACTGAACCCTTTGACCTTGTCTGCGTGCTTCAGGTATTGAGCAGAAACTACAGGAGTCTCTGTCTGTAAGAACAGGCTTCTATAATAATGCTTCAGTCAAGCCAAATAAATGGAAGAACTTCTTTTTTTACTTTGAAGGTTCAGAGGAGGGTAGCATGGCTGCTTCACACCTCCAGGGTTAAGGGTTTGACTCTCACCGCTGCTCTGTTGGTGTGAAGCTTCTATGTTCTTCTTGTGTTGTGTGTTTCCTCCGACAGTCCAAAGACATGCAGTTAGACTAATTGCTATCTCTCAGTTGCCCAAAGTGTGTGAGTGCCCTTTGATGGACTGGTTCCCCCCCCCCCCCCCCAGCTCAAATGTTTTTTTTTCACCATTTTTGTTGGCCAAAACAAAATAATTCCCTTCTCATTTACATCAGACTTTAATAAAAATTAATGACGCGTGAATACTCCAAATTTACTGTGAGTTAACTTTTACCATTGCTTTTTTCCCCTGTGCTAAGGTCTGTTAACTTCCTGTGCAAGAAGCAAATATATACTGGGACTGTGTATATAATGAGCATCTTATTTAATACGCATTAGATTTAGGAGCCAAAATAAAATTAGTGCATAAAGCTGATGTATTTATGAGGTAATTCTGTGAAATAGAGTCATTTAGCTTTACTTAGGAATTGAAGCAGAGAATTTTATGTTGGCAATTTTGTATTTATGCCAAACTGCTGTATTTGCGTAATCTTTACTGAAAAAAGACATAATTCAATTTCCATAGCACTGTGGCTCAATGGGTTGAGTTGTCATCTCCAGCCTCAGTGTGATTTGAATCCATTTTTATTGCATGAATATATGATTGTTTCCTGGTGGACCAGCATCCAGGGTGTACCCCACCTTATACCATGTCTTTCCCATGATTGTCTCCAGGCTATTAAAACACTGACAAGCAGTTACTGAAAATGGATGGATATTTGGACAGTCTTGTAGCCCGACTGGCTGTAATGCAATTCTTCAAGCCTGAATTCACTTTGGTCACCTTGGGCTGGGTTACTGTGTCTGAGAGGTGCCCCTTACAGGTGAACTAGAACCAAATGCTTCAGGATAAATTGCAAAGTGTAGTTATCTGACAGGTAGATAAAAAGGTTGGGGCTCCAGATCCAACTTCTGCCTTGTGTGTGGATGCAGTGTGTGTTGTGTGTATTTCTCCTAGGGATTTTGATTTCCTCCTGCAGAAAGGGCAAACCGATATCTGTAAATTCCTCTTAGAATTTGAATGGGTGTGTGTGTGTGTGGTTGTGTGTTTATTATATTGTGGAGACCTGTTATTTTGACCTCGTGGGGACGTTTTTCCACTCCCCACAAGGGAAAAGTCAATTTCATAAAAATCTGTGAACGCAATCAAAAAAACTAAAAATGCTTCAAGTCTTGTATTTTGTTTGGTGACTTATAGAGCTGTCATTATTACTCAATTAAACTCAATTACTTTGTTAAAAAAGCATCCATTTAAAATTTTCCTTCTCGATGACTCAGCAGTATGACGGATGGAAGACAGCGCATAGCAGATGAAAGAGCGAAACCCTCGGTGTTATGGAAGCACTTAAGAAAAGTTGAATGAAAATGCAGCCGTCTGTAACTATTGCAAAGCAGAATTTATATCTTATATCACCACAGCATGACTGCAATGCAAAGACATCCAAGTTTATAGATGAGAGTTTCGTAAAGCATTCATAATGGATAACACACATGGCTATAATGTGTCATACTTTTTGATAAATCTTTAGGGACATGTTTATAATGCTCTATGAATGCATTGTTATTTATTATGAAAGTGTTTATAAATTAGTAAAAAATGGCCTTAAGTAAATTGTTTCCAAAGTACTACCAACAGAACAAATCAGAAATGCATTCTATGCATAAAATGGGAGCCCAGTTCACTTCAGCTGAGCCTCTAAAAAGGCCCCCAATAAGGACCAGGTCCTTGGAATACCCTATAGATGTTATTATCCTGAAGTGCAAAAGATATATGGCTGAGAATATTCTCTTCACATTTATGACAGTAGCAACCATAAGCAATGCCTGTAAATAGTTTATGAATACATAGTCCGGTGTAAATCTTGCAGCAAAAAAAAGTATTATCATTCCTATCCAACAGAAAGTAAATTCTACCCTGGTCATGGCAGAAATATGGTTTGACAGAATTTACTTTTAGATTTAATTCAGTTTGACAGATGATTATGCATATTATTCTGCACTGTATAAAGTTAGCGGAACCCTGAAGACTCCCAAAACCATAATGCGTCATCTGTCGGTACTAGCATATTGGGGTAGCACATGCTCTGTGTTGTTACTGCCCCCGCAGGAAATGTGGTGACTTCCTAATAAAATCCACAAGGCTACGGGAAAAGAGCAATGGGTCGACCAAAGCTGAAAAGGACCCTTGTGAAGAAAAAAAACATCCACCTCTGCCTTTTGCTTGACAAAATCTGCCTGGGAGTTCCTAGCACATGGCTCTGCTAACTGATATGGTCCGGTACGGGTCCAAAGGTCAGTGCTGAGCTGCTCCGTATTTTTAAAAAGCAGACTCATTTTTTACAAAACCTTAAGTTCTCTCCTACAGGGGATAAAAGAACAGGAGAATAAGAGATAGAGAGGATTGCACTAAATACAAGCAATAGCAAAAATACCATGATCTGATATAAAAAATAAATGCTCAGACCAACATTTATTCCTTTTTAATGTAATTTAAAGTCCCTTTCATCTAGTTAATTTTACAGTTCCCATACCATTTTGTACTTTATTTCAAATCAAAAGAATTTGGACATTTGCAAGACTAGCCCAGTACAAAGAGAGGACCATACAAGTGTTTTTTTCCCCCAAGGGACAAAAGCTTATAAAACATACAAAACATATATCTGAAATGAAAGTGAAAGACACAATGAAATGTAATTAAACATCTTCAAGAAGCCATAATGCCTATGCGTTCACATGCCCGATAGCAGGCTTACATTATTTAATTCCAGAAAAACAGAACCGACTGATTCATAGCTGCACTGAGAGCTACATGACAATTCCTTCAGTCAGAAGTGGCGTAAATGAGACATTACAATATAGCTAAACTCAGTCTTTCATCAAAGGTGTGACTAATTACACTTTAATTATAATGCTAATGCAGGCGCTCGTCAAAAAACTCATTTAATTTTGAAATGATTTGCTCTATCAGTGTTAGGGAATATGGAAAGAAGGGGGAGGAATTTTCAATATTATTTGGGTGGCGTTTCCAAATCCTCTTTGAGGAGAATAAGCAAGAGTCACAGCTTTTTGTGAGCCCTATAGAGTAATCCCAGACTATTATGGAAATTAAAACCAGGAAATTAAACGTAGTCAAGGTTCATTTGACGAAAATGAATCTATGTACATACATGACCAAAGCTCAAATTAATATTTCCACTGCATACATTTTTAACAGATTCCATTAGAAAGCTACAACACCTGCTGATGATTGCAGCAATGTGACACATTAAGCTGAAAATTTTGTTTCTAAAATTTTAGATACAATGCAACTTCTGCCAGCAGCAATTTTCTATGAATATCTTCTTCAAGCTTAAATATATCTAGATTCCTGTTACAGTATACTGAAGTTATCACAATCAATAACTCTATTTAAATATTTTTTCAAATATTTAAATGTTAAATAACATAGAAAAATCCAGCAAAATATTGATTTATCCACTATTTTTATTTACTTGCAAATCCAACTGTAGTGAGTGCAGAGCCTGTCTCTGGAGGCATAGGGCAGGGGAACTAGTACATTATATTCATCCAAATGCTATGGGCAACTTAGAGACTTTGGTTCATATAAATTGCATGTTTTTGGACCATGGGAGGAAAAGTATGGAAAGAATGCACCTAGGAGAGGGAATTGGGGAATAGATCCAACAACCCTACAGGTGAAAGTCCACAGTGTTCAGGGGTGCCCCGTGGCTGCCAACTGAAACCAAGGAGAGGAGCTGCAATTCTATGCATATGCACACTGTACAAAGGAGGAAATGCTGGGGTGTATGGTATAGACTCGGATGTATGCTATAGACTGAGATGTATACTTTAGACTGGGATTTATGCAATAGACTAAGGTCTATTGTCTGCTATGGACTGGCATGTATGCTATAGACTGGAATGTATGCTATAGACTGGGATGTATGCTATAGACTGGAATGTATTCTACAGACTGGGATGTATGCTATAGACTGGGATGTATGCTATAGGCTGTGGTGTTTGCTACAGACTGAGATGTATGCTATAGGCTGTGGTGTTTGCTACAGACTGAGATGTATACTATAGGTTGTGGAGTTTGCTACAGACTGGGATGTATGCTATAGGCTGTGGTGTTTGCTATAGACTGAGATGTATGCTGTATGGGTTGTACCTCTGCAACGAAGGTACTGTAAGAGGCTGGAAAGTAGATGGATATTGGGACCTGAAACCAGCAACTGCTATAGGCCCTATACAAAAAATAGGGAAAAAAACTACTGCAACAAACAGTAAGGAAAACATAGATACTTTCCCGGGCATAATTATTAAGCCAGTTATTATTACTTTTAAAATGGGCTGAAAGAGGACCTTACAGAGAGAAGAAAAAAGTGCCAGTGAGAGGGATGCAAAGCGATCTAAACTGCCAGACTTTTGAAATGTGACCACTATACAATCCAGTGTTTTGTGGCCAACAGTCAAAGAGGACTGAAGAAGCATGTAGAGACACAAGATGACACAAATAAAATTCCTAAGTTCTTGGCGCAGTGTGCTGCCTGACATTGCTATGGTCACAAAGGCTGAAACATGACCTCCACTCCATAAGGCATGCAAGGTAAAGCATCAAGAATGTCTCAAGACTGATGGTGCAAAGGTTTTGTGTACAGATGAGATGAAAGTGACTCTTGATGGAGCAGATGGATGGTCCAGTGAATGGAGATCCTCTTCAAGCACCAACAAGGTGGTGGAGGAGAGATTATATGGGCTGCAATGATTAGTGTTGGACCTTTCTGACCTGCAGATAGTATATGAATTAACCACAAGGTCTACTGCCAATTTCTAGAAGATGCCTTCTTCAAACATTGGCACAAGAAGAAGTCAGCAGGTTTCAAAAAGGTTATGATATTCATGCAGGATAATGCCCCACTCCATCCATTCCATAGATTGGCCAAGAAATGCTTGAAAGATGACTGAATTATGACCAGCCCCATCTTCATCGCCTGCCTTAACCCCATTAAGAGCTACGGGGTCTTACTAAGGTATGACTAAGGTATGACATTTACCAATGTGGCAAACAGTACACTTCACAGAGCAGCATCTAGGGGGGGTGGACCTAGCTAACTTAGCTGAAATAGAATCAAAAAGCTGATTGGTTCAGTGGGCAACAGGCTCATGATGGTCATTGAAAAGAAAGTTGGCTATACTGGGGATTAAACTGGGTGAAGTGGGCTGTATAGAACTGCTGATAGTTTGTTATTCCTTATATATACTGAATAACAAAAAATATTTCTTGTTATTATTTCTGTTTATGGTGAAGAAATAAAATTCACTTAGTTTCTGATTGCCTAATAATTCTTCCCACTGATAATCAAGTGTTTTTCCTTCGTTTTTTAAAGTCTAATATAACATTTTCTCTCTAAGTAAATTTACTTGGGGTACAAGAAAACATTTGAATTCACTTTCATGAGTCTGCCCAGCTTTTGCTTAAGATTATCTCCAGGAATAGTATTTTCCTACTAATTCTGCACACATTGCATATTCCAATCGTGAACAAATAAATAAATATGAAGGGACTCATTCTGTGATGGTGGAAGCAGGTATCAGAGATGAGGCAATAAGGCAAAGGCAAAAGAACGAGCCGAGGTGTGAAAGCTGCAGGGCGATGCAGGCACTCATAGAGACGGGGAGCACTGAGACACACAATTGCACTGAGATAGGGATCGAGACACAGACTCACTGGGCAAGGAACCGGGGAAAGAACATACACAGAACCAGACGAGATGAGAAGCAGGCACTAAGGGAAACGCAGGGGAAAAAGAGAGTGCTCAGTAACTGTGCATTTATTTTAGACAGTAATTGCTCAGCGTTAGCCCTCTTAAGGAGGCTAGGCAATTAAGAAAAATGAGAAACAGCACTGAGAATCAGAACTCTGGCTCGAGTGAAGTAATGCAATCCAGCCTCACACATTTCAGGGTTTGAATGACCTGTTTTGCACATTTTTTTTTCAATCAGTGCCAGTTCCAGCTGGCCTCTGTCATTTATAGGATTTGTGTTTACAAGGCCTTTCACAATCCTGTGCATCCTAATGAGTGAAACTACAGTAAGTAGTGCAACTTTTATTTATGCAGCAGTGGGCTAATTTCTTTGGCTTGTGACAAATATGCAGCCTTAATTAAATGCAAATTTTTTAACACTTATACACAATTCCCAAGGAGGTTACCTGTTTTGCGAAGTCAAATTTTGATAGAGTGAGTAAAAATAAAATACAGTATGAGAAACACAAGGTGATTACTACACATACTGTCCTTTACATGGCTTTTTACATAAATATTTTGCATGCTGATATGTATGGCAAAGGCGACACACATCTGTACTTCCTTGGAGGTTAGACTGCAAATACTGCTTGCTATAAATTCCTATCTAGCCAATATAATGTATATGGTTACACTGAGTGCTTTGAAATACACCATCGTTTAAGTTTAAAGAAAGTTTTAAATTTGAATATTTTATCATGGCAACTCTCCCTGGTATACCTGTAAAAAAAGTTTCAGCCTATTTATTCTCTGTTGTTGTCACATAAAGCCTAATTCAGTTCACAGTATAAGGTCACTAAATCACAATCATGATTTATTTATTTTCTTGTACTTCATTTACATTTATTTGCTGAGCTGACACATACAGTTCGCACCCATTTATACACCTGAATATTTTTCTGGGGCAATTTATTATCATCTGGAATCCTGTCCAGGGTGTCCCCTGCCTTGTGTCCTGTACTCCCTGTGAGAGGCTGTGGGGCTGCTGTATCCTTGTGCTGCGGGAAATGGATGAATGGGTGGGATTTGTGATCATTAGGAGATTGGCTGAAAGGATCCAGCTCATTTTAATGTCATCTGAGTAATTAAACCACAATGTTAGGACATGAAAATAAACAGGGAAAATATCTGTGGCACAAAAAGGACAATGGAAAGGGGAAAATGAAAAATATTTCTGAGGAAAAAAAGGTCTTTAAAGACACAATGCCCTGGATTTTGGTTATCTGACAAAAAAAATCATGGCGAGTCTAACTGGAAAGTTCTTACAAAGTTATGAATAGGAACGTGTGTGTCTACATGTCTGTGCGTGTCGCTGTGTTTATCCGGCATTATTTCAGGTGTAAAACAGCGAGTAAGTGATTATGCATGCTTTCTTTCCTGAAAGCTTATTTCTATTTAGTGTTAGTTTATACTGGATAGAAAATGCATATAATGAATGTATGGCATGCGGGAGACATAGGAGGGTCATACTTCACAGCTTGCTGCAAAAGAGTTTTATTATTATTATTATTATTATTATTTGAAAATAAACAAATGAACACAAGTAATATTCTTACTCAACCAAAACATGATTTATGAGTATGCAATCTATAATTGGAATTATAATAATGAATAAATTTTAGTTTGGAAAGCATAGAAGCCTACAAATAGTTTTTAAAATTATTCTGTGTTCTCGATATGCATATTGTATGTCTTTGTTAGTCATGCAGAGCTTCCTATTAAGACATTTAATTTCGTGTAGTAGCAACATTTGAAATATCCCAGTGAAAATTACCAATTAGACCCCTGTGTTGTTGCACATATGGAAAATGTTCAAGAAAATTGCTTGTGGGGGATAGCTCAGTAATGCTCGATATAACGTATAAGGACAATATATTTGTATTGCATGCAATTATTTTTTTTTTTACCTAGAAATATTTAGTTATTGTAAGTTATTGTTATTATTATTGTTAATAATAATAATTATAAGAATAATACTTATAATAATGATAATAATAAATTCATAGCCATTTGTCCTATGAGGCTATCCCAGAGACAATGGGCACAAGGCAGCTGGTTGCCATGAATTTTTTGCCCAATATTTTTTGACCATTGGTTGGAATAGAAGAATGACAATGTATTGATGAGATCATGATTCCTTTCAAGAAGTGAATCAAATGAATGCATCCCTGCTGCACAAGACCCTTTCTGTTGTTCAACTCCTAGGTGTATTTTTATATTCTTTAATTCATTGCACCTGAATATGATTTACACTAAGTCTCCTGGATCATGGACTACCTGACTAACATCTGTCAGCTTGTGTGGCTCCCGGACTGTGTGTTTGAGATGGTGGAGAGCAACACTCAGGCACCTCGGGGAACCGTCCTTTCTCCCTTTCTATTTATCAGCTACAAGTCAGACTTCCAGTATAACATCAGCTCTTGCTGTCTACAGAAGTTCCCAGACAACTCCTCCATTGTAGGATGCATTAGCAATGGAGATGAGTTGAAATACAGAGGACTAGTGGAGGACTTTGTCTTGTGGTGCAGGGAGAACAACCTGCAGCTCAACATCAGCAAGACAAAGGAGCTGGTGGTGGACTTCTGGCATAACAGGGAGCCCCTGAGACCTGTCACCATCCAGGTGGATGAAATAGAGGTACCCAGGGGTCTACCTAAAGAGCAGACTGGACTGGGCAGACAACACAGTAGCACTGTACAGAGGAAGCTCAGGTCTTTTGATGTTGTAGCAAGCTGCCGAGGATGTTTTGCCTGTCGATAGTAGCCAGCATTCTTGGCTTGCTGTGAAAGTGGCAGCAGTTCAAGTTATGCCCAATACCAGAACAAACCATAAGGAAGACTAGGTTCATCACAGTACTGACCCTGAACAAGCTCATCAGGAAGGCCAGCTCTAACACTGGGGATCCTTCCCATCTGCTGCCATCAGGCCCCACAGTGCCTCCTCCTGGCATGCCACCCTCCCAAGATGGAACACGTCAAGAAAGCAATATATTTTAACTCATCTTCCTAACATGAATTAATAAATATCATTGACCCATCCATACACTGGTGTCAGCAGTGGGATGAGGATCTTTGATGGCACTCCTAGATGCTGGGTAGGGAGTTTGACTGTGGGAGCTCTTGGCTATGGCAGATGATGGGCCGGCGTGGGGGCCTGTCATGACTTCATGCAGGGGGCAGGCAGTGTGGTGTTCCTAGTAGCAGGTGGGTTCAGGGTGACATAGCTCAGTTTGAATATTTCCATGTTTCACCCTCAGAAAAGGAAGTACACCATGTTTTTATGAACAATTAATTGTTACTGGTATTCCCAGTATGAAAATCACACATACTTCCAAAATATTACAAATTTTGTTGTGGTATTTATTGTGAGTTAAACCTATTTATAGGTATACAGAGGTCCACTGGAAATCATAAGAACTTATGTGAGGTTTGTGTGATTTGTGTGACACATACGGAGGTTGAGGGGTTCCTGCACATCGCATGATGGGGAAAGGTGCCTTTGACAAGGTCTTAGAGTTGCAAAAGTTTTGACAGGGATTTGATATGGCAGTTCAAAAATTCTGAAGTAAGCAGTCACTATGCTGTACTGTGCTATTTTATTTCATTCTAGAATATTGCAATATAAACAGAAAAATTCTCTATATCTGTGACAATTATTTAATGGCATGCATGTAGTCAACAGGATAAATCAGTGAATAGCAACATTTTATAAAGGAGAACAAACTGATAAATCATTTACGTGTAACAATCAATTGTTGTCACCAGCCAATGAACCTAACGAATGATAAAGACTTCTTAGAATAACCTTTACATTAAACTGTGTGATTAATTTGTGTTATGTTTCTCCTGCTGTTATTTTTTGGCATACGGAGGCTAGATTTACAGCTTACTTTATTATCCTTAATGCACAGATGACTCACTGTAAATTTCAGTCCACTTTTATGAAAAACATAGGTATGTTTTGTGCTTTACACTTGAAAAACACCTTCAAGATTATAACAATGTTATGCCTAGTCATTGTGCCACAATGGAAAATGTTGGCAAGTTCGCAAGGAAACAGATAACAGTCTGATTTATGTACTCCAAGCAGCATTACATGGGAATGCGATGTAATGGATGTAGCCCTAATTTATGTAGTGGATTACAGGAGCCATGATTGAATGGGCAGCTTGATTAAAAGATCATTTAACTGAGCTGTCTGTTGGCTTTGCAGGAACTTCGAAGGAGGACATGTGGCTTTGGGCTGATGAACACAGGATAATGTGTACTTTGCTAAAGCAGGCGGGTGCCTGTTTGGCTGCAGTCTCAGCAGGCCCTAATGGCTGGTGTTGGTTTAATTTCCCTCATTTTATCTTCTTCATTTGTATTAATGCTGTATCAGAGGTCTATATGTAGTTTATTTTACAAAAACCACATATTACAAAAATATATATATACATAACCCCAAAAAGTTGGGTATGTAAAATGAAAGTCAAACTGAAAACAGTACTTTGTTAAATTATCTTTGACCTGTATTACATTGAAAACAATACAGCAGCACATTATTTAATGTGTTCCTCGTGAATTTTATTGTTTTTCTCAAAATAAACACCGTATTCCAATTTTGGTTCTTGAAACACATTTCAAAAAAACTTGGGACAGTAAAGCATTTACCACTTTGTAATGTTGCCATTCCTTTTCACAACACTTAAAAGATGTTTAGGGACTTAAGACACCAAGTGATGAAGTGTTTCAGGTGTAATTTTGTCCCATTCTTCCCGCAAACAAGTCTTAAGGTGGGCAACAGTACGGGGTCTTTGTTGTTACATTTTGCGCTTCAAAATGCGCCACACATTCTCTGTTGGAGACAGGAGACAGGTCGGGACTGCAGGCAGGCCGGTCAAGTACCCAAACCCTCTTCCTCCGCAGCCAGGACTTTGTAATGTGTGCAGAATGTGTCACCCAAACTTTTTCTGATTTGGGGTTCTGTGTGTGTGTGTGTGTGTGTGTGTGTGTGTATATATATATACAGTATGTATATATATATATATATATATATATATATATATATATATATATATATATATCAAAAATATATTTGACTCAGTATTACTATTATTATTTTCGAGCCATGCCTGGATGAAGCATGCAGATATGATGCTGATTCATCAGATGAGTCTCTCTGACATTCTCTCTGCTGCTGACTAAGCTGACAGCAGTTTACATGTGTGTCATTCTGACACACAACCACCCCACAAAGCTCATAATACACTGCCACTGTGCAAGAAATGTCTATTTCTATCGAAGGATATTTTTATAAAAAATATTCTATTTTGATAATTTTTCGATTTGTTTATTTTTCCATCTCACTCAGGAGAAACCAAATGATTTGACACTCAATTAAATATTAAGATGGCCCTTAAGCAAATTCATTCATAGCGATTCATTTACAGTGCTAAAATAATCGTAATGTCCTCTGCTTTAGCTTATCCATAGAATTGTGTCTGGTCTCCAAACATCGTAGTGGTTCCATCTTTATTTTAGTGGTTTTATCTTTATCTGAGCTGAGGGATACATTACGCCGAAGTGTGTTGTCATGTTTTTTTATTTCATATATCTAAGCTGTTCATAATTTAATATCTGCTGACGCTTCAGTTAAACACAATATACAAGTAATAACACTTAAGTACAGCTTATAACAGAGTTTATCAGTTCAATATAATATAATATTATATATTACATACATCATAATACATGTACTGTATATGTGTATAATTTTTTCCCTCAGAAACACGATCAGGTCCATCCTAGCAACATGACATTAGACCTATACAGTTACAAGCAGTCTGACATTTTGCCTGCTGTACTTACTAGTACCCAGCAGACTATTACAGTGACAAGTCGATGACATTAAATGTATTACATCCATAATTAGTGTGACTTTAGGCCTATTACGGTCGCGTGACTTAATGTCGTGTTACAGTTTCTGGCAGAATAACATTAAATTGTTACAATCACAAGTAGCCTGGCATTAAGGTCCAACTACAGTTACATAATGAGGGCGTGATCAAAGTGGTATGTATTTCAAAGACTGTTTGCCAGAGATAAAATAAAAATAAACAAAGTACTGTACACTCATTTCAGGACGACCTGACTAATAGACAGTAGTTTGTGAGTATGCCAATAATAATAGAAACTGCACTGAGGAGATAAAAAGGAGATAAAAATGAACTAATTTAATTCATTTTCAATTAATCCTTAAATGAATCCCCTTTGATATATATATATATATATATATATATATATATATATATATATATATATATATATATATATATGTTATGTTTTTGTGTATATGTGTATGTGTGCGTGTGTGTGTATATTATTTATTTTACAGAACCATACATTGCAAATAAAATTTTAAATATATTCAACTCTTTTCAACAATTATTATTTTTGAGCCATCTCTGGTTGAGATACTAATTAATATAATTATTACTAATATAGTAGTTTCAATGTTAGATTAACTACCGCAAGAATGGAATTTTAGAATGAAAAGCTGCATTTCATCATTTGAAGTGCCAGTTGTGATAGTATGACATTTTTTTCTACACGTATGTAGCATATGCTCTTTATAGAATGTGCATACCATAAAAGCAAAAATAAGTCTAAAGTTCTTGAAGTACTGAAGGACTATCACATGGATTAGTCCATCAATGATTGCAAGTATTTATGACCATTTGCGAATTTTCAAAAGGGGTCTGTATGCATGGTCATAAATCAAATCATTTCTGGGAACAAGAAGCATGGGCAAATGTGCAATTGCAAGTAACACGTAATATTCCTGATGATTTCAAGAAGAGCATTATGAAGGATATGTTGCCTTGGCAACTAGGGATCTTTTGTATTCAAGCTATGCAACACAAGTGGTTTTTTTGAGATAACTTATCATGTACAAATTTTTCATACTTATATACCAGTTTCAGTATTCTGGTACCATTTTGCAACAACACTACCATTATAAAAGATTTATGAATGGTTTATAATTGGGTTATTAATTAGGTTGTAAATCATTTATAGAAAATTTCAAGTATCTTGTAATATTTTTTATGAATGAGTTACTACAATTTATAGGTGGCAAAGGGTAGCCTTATTCTAAATATTGTAAATAGTTGTATAACAAGACATTGTGTAGTTCACTGATTATCCCAAATGTGTTTCATGCAAAAGCATGATAAAGACCCTCTGTGATGTCAAAAAGGGGCTTATAATTTTTGGGTACACAGGAATTTTTAAACAATAATGGTGAATTGGGCAGAGGGCAAATGAGATAAAGAAAAAAAAATCAGAATAAATTAAAAAGTCTAATTTCGCAGAGAAAATGCAGAACGCATGCATAATACCTTACAACACATTTAAGTTTAACATAAATGAGCACATTTCTGTAGCTCTTTAAGAAAATACACAAAAAATACACTGCCATGTACTGTAGTGGAACTGGAGTGTGCCGCAAGAACAATAATGGTCCCCTAGGAAACCGTTCCAAAACAAGCAGCCATTGTACTCCTCCCTTCTCGAAAGTACTACATAGAGTAGTCAAATTTTATCATGTCAGATTCCATTTCCGTGGTTTTTATTAACTTCTGATCTCATGCAATCGATCAAACGATATAGAACTGAATATTGCTGTAAGTCAAAAATATTATTTACATAACGTAAAAACAACAAACTGATGCACTGAGGTAGTTATCCCTGCTGGGCCAGTCAGTTGCCCAAGCAGATTCTGGCAAGAGATCTAGGTGAGTCAAGAAAATATGTGGAATTTGTTAGGTAGCAAAAAATATAAGATGGCTTGGGGTTAATGTATCACAATAGTCTTGAAAACTGCCAGATACCAAAAATATCCTAAATTAAATTGACTACCATCTGCTCTATCCGCACAATTTGCAAATTTCACATGTCAGTAACCAGAAGCTACAGTAATTCTAATGGCAAACATGTATGACAGCATTGTACTACAATTACGTTACAAGAAAAAAATCAACATATGTATGCAAATCTTTATCTTCATACATTTTTTCCCCATAACTACATAATTGTGCAAAGTGTTAGGCCAGCAAATAAATAAATTTAAATATATTTATTTGGGCGATTTAACTGTGAGGATTGGGGCCCGTCTGGCCCTGTCCCATGTGTCTTCACCCCTTTTGGTGCTTGCGGGCCATTCTGTTTGATGTCACCCTATAGTGTATCCCTGCTCCTGGTGCCACTGCATGGCTTAATGGGCTAAGCAATCAGCGATCATCCTGTCTCCTTGTTTTGGTGATGCTAGTTGCTTATTTGACTTAGATTTTTGGATTTTCTTGGGTTATCATGTGATTGTTGTATTTCAGTTACATTCTCTTGTGTTTGCTCCCTGTTCCCGGCGTGTAGTATGTTCTATTTTCCTAGTTTTAGTTTTCCTTGGTGTTTGGACCTCTGTCGCTGTTGATTGTTACCTTATACCCTACCTGTTCCTTGTCGCCCTCAGTCCTTTGTGATTGGTTAATTGGTTATGATTCTCACCTCTCCCTTGTCTAATATTGTTATCAGTGTATTTACAGTAAGTGCCTGCCTTTGTTCTGTTCCTCTCTTGGTTATTGCGTTAGTTCCAGCATCATTAGTGCTCTGCCCCTTGCTTGATCCCCAATCAGGCTTCCTAGTTGTAGTCTTGGTGTTAGGTTTCCCTGCGGTTAGTTTTAGTTAATTCTTGTTTTAACTGTTTTGTTTTTGACCCCTCATGGTCCCCATTATTTTTCTGGTTCTCCCTTTGTGTTCGGTTTTGTTTGTTTGAGACCCGCTGCATGGATTTTCCTTCCCTTTGTCATGCGCTGCCATATCATTAATGTTATAAAAGAAAATATATAAAACTCATCACTCATCAATCACACAGTTTAATTTATGTAATGAAGTAAAGTAAATTCAGGGTAAGAGATTCTGAGATGAGGAACAAAAGTAAGAAAAACTTATGTACGTCTTATAAAAATTGCTTATTGTTGGTTACATGCAATAAAGCTGAAAGATTTGTGCAGTTACTGATTTCTGGCTATTTCGCTGAAGCAACAAATGACATGTTAAGGTAATGTAAATCGCTATACGCAAAACAAAAACATTCACAATTCACATCATATATTTTTGAGAAGTTCATGAGAATGCTTAATTTTTGCTTTTAACAGTTTAATTTGCAATTGGCTCATGCAGGCTATTCATTTCCAACAAAAATACTTGCAAGTACAGCCTGAATTTCAGTGCTTTCAAAATGGCTCAGATAGCAATGATGACAGAGCAATTAGAAAAGAGATGGTATTGTATTTTAATAAGAAATGTTAAATGATTATTTTTTTTACACAAACCTTGGCAATTAGTGACGCATACCAAATGTAGAGGGGTGTTCTGCAAACCAGATTTGTGGGTAGGTACCATTTCAAAATCACAAGACAGAAAAAATACACATGCAGATATTAATGTTCTTGAAACTTTATGTAACTAGTATACATTCAGACATGTCCAGCAAATGCTGTAATATGGTGCTGAGATGCGAATCATGAATGTCACGGAATGACAACTTGCTGATGATGTGTAGCGGTATGGGGACCAGATGGGAATGATGAGGGATACGGAAGGGAATTAAGAGACTCATTCCGGTGGAGGAAACTTGCTCACTGGCAAATTACACTGGCTGCATATTTACTGCAACTCTAACAACATGTTATTCACAGTAAATATAGGTATGTTATTGGCTGTGTCATTTCCCCGCCCATCCGCTCCTCCCGCGTGCCACGGCCCTCGCTACTTCATGTGGAATCCCTGTGTTTACCAGCTGTTTCTCATTGTGGTTAATTAATCCAGTGTATTTAAGTCTGCGTTAGGTAGGTATGTTTTTCCCAGTCCGATTGACACGATGCCACTGCATATGTACATATAAGCACATTTAGGCTACTCAACTGGCAGATCAAAACACTGTTGTATATATTCCTGACTGTGTGATTGATCTAAACATCTTAAACCTATTTGGCAAATGGCTCCAAAAGCAGAAACCTGTCAACCACTGAAAGAATCCTTTATAACACGAAAGATGTTAAGATCTATAGATGTAAAAGATGTAAAGATAAATATTGGAAATTACGATATTTTTATCAGAAGGGTTTTGGGATGTAGTGTAGACCTCTATTAAAATGTACATTCATACTACTCTCCCATTGGGGTAACAAAATACTGCATAAAATAATAATAATAAAAAAAATAATACTGCATTATGACTTATTTAAAATTTAGCGCAATGCATGAAGGTGATATATTTCCAATCCTAATGAATACACACAAATACAACAAGTAGTAATAAGGATTCCTATTCACAATAAATATGCTGATGTCTTGTTGGATAGATAGATGAACACCACTTTGATTCCCAAAGCTCTCCTCAGGGGCACTCCGGTTTTTTAAATTTCATCACCAGCACACATTATTAATGAACTTATTGAGTTAATAAACTTTATGAGATACTGATTAGCCAAACAAAGTGTGTTAGTTGACTTTAAGAAATATCAGGAAGTAGAGGATGATAACTGAAAATACAGGGCGGCCATAACTTCTGCACAATAAATTACTGGCAATGAAATCAGACCATTTAAAATGCCGAGATACGTGGTTTAGTACTGTTTCTGTGGGCCTATAAAAAGAAAGTTGATTGGTCATTACCTCTAGATGTTGTTCACTGCTATTAGTTTGGATTATGCTTTGTGCTGTGCACGCACAACCTGTTCCAAATCATTCAAATCAGGGCCATCTGCTGTAATCTTCATTAAAAGCATCAAGTTCACTCAGTTGATAACTTTGCCTCATCGCTCCTTCGCTCATTTCCACCAGTATTTCTAATCTCGGAATTCTGACCAGAAGCCATAGCTGTAGAGTAACTAGAGTTATTCTTTACTGTGCATTTATATATTTAAGAGATCCTCTGTTGTGAAAAGGCTGAAAAATAGCATAGATATAATTTAGCCTATCATTCAATGGATTATCAAATACAGGGTTATAGGTATCCTGGAGCCTATAGAAGGAAGCACTGGGAGCAAAGCAGGGAAGCATCCTAGACAGGAGACCAGTTAGGGCACACAAAGGCAGATGGATGATGGAGGACCAGGGGGAGCCACACAGAAAGGAGACAAAATGCAAACGCCACAAGAACCTAGTGTATGTGAGGCAATGGTGAGACCCACTGAGCCCATAGGTCAAACTTGTTCCATATTCACTGTAATTAAAATGCATCATACTTCCATTCATCTTCTAATCAGGGTCACAGAGTGGCTTGTGGCCTATTCCAGACAGCAACGGACCCTTGACAGGAATATCATCTGTTCTCCAAAAAGTTACTGATATCTTATAGTATGACTAGAACACTGCTTTGGTTCCCAACCCTTTCCTCGGGGGGGGGGGGTCATTCTGTGTGTTCCATGTATTTCACAACCAGTTTTCACTTAATGAACTTAATCAGTTAATTAATCTTAGATGGTATTGATCAGCAAAACAAGGTGTGCAAATTGCAAAGTTCAACAAATACAATGATTGTAACAGGAAATATTGTGGTGAACAAAGGAGAAGGTTTGAAATGACTAAGCTGTCACACTTTAATACACATAGTCATAATTCTGGACCCAAATAAACACACTATAAGCATAATTTTCCGTTGAGTCCTAAGACTCTTGCACAGTATCACAAACATGACATTCATCTGTAGAGAAGGGATGAAATCTAGAAGAGTGCTGTCAGCCATCAACTATATAGCAACACACTCCGTTTAAATAATTTAAATTTTTATCCGTGAAGGAATGCTGGCAGAAAACTGGGGGTGTGCATGAAACTATCCAGAAGCATCTGTGAGGTACCTCACTTAATGACATCTGTCCTTCAGAGACAGCCTCTCAGCTCTCGTCTGCCTTGTGCTTCAACATTAATATTTCACACATCACTGCACCAAAGTGGCAGAGGAGTCACTGTGACTTAAACTGTTATTTTGCAGGCGATCTTCTTATCCAAACCACCTATTTTCTTACACTGGGTTTTGGTTTACAAACAGACACCTATTTGTATAAAAATCGTAATCTAACTTGCGTTGAACAGTGTCACTTAAGCACATTATTCTCACAAAATTCTCAGACTGCCATGATGAACTGGCTGGACAAACAGTACAACCAGAGTGTGCAGTTCTAACCTTAATCAAATAACTGAAAGAAAAGAAAATATGACTTTGAAAACCTTTGAGAACTGCAAAAAGTTTTAATGCTTTTTTTTTTGTTCATGCCAAGATTGCCAGGGAGAAGTTCTTATTTAACACGAAAAATTCCATTTGTAATGCATATTTTATAAATGTGTGGTTAGTTTTAGCAAAGGAGATGACAGTTCTTTTAAAATAAGAAATACGTCTTTTCTTGCAACTCAGCAGCAGTTTGAAACTGGCACTGCAGCACAAAAGTGAACAATTTAACAGGACAGTCGCATTCAGGGTTACATGCTAGCAAGAGACATTCCACGGTAAACATTATATGGCTATGATGCTTACCATTTACAACAAATTCACGATTTACATTTACCCACATTGTGGCGCAGAGCGGTAGGTGGCATACTATAGTGAGTAGGTGGAATATAGCCAGCAAAGTAATTGACTGTGCCACCCAGGGATGTTCTGAAATGGTTCTCCTCTTAGCCTAAAGCTACAGTCGTTCAGGCTTGATCAAACCAGGAGCAACAAACATGGTTCCAATACAAAAATATATATTTTAAAAGCAGCACAAGGAATGCACAAGACTAAGGCAATGTGGGAGACCGCACACCTACATGTATACACAACTCAACTGCCTAAGACATGAGATACTGCAGCACTGGCACGGATTACCTGGGCACTCAAGTCACGTCAGGTCGGGTTGCATGTGCTGGTGCACGCTCGTTGCCGCATCCAACGCATGGCAAAACTCAGGATCCCAGCTGGCGACCCCCCAGGCAGACACACGGCCCAGTCCCACCCTCCTGAAATGACCATCCATCTGCAGCAGCCAGGTGTGATGTGGCCTTCACCTCGGCCTGGTCCAGCTCCTCGAGTCCTCAACGACGAGGGTCCTGCGAGGAGGCGCAAAACCATTACAAGGAAAAATAAATAAGACAAACCAGACCATCCATGTACAAGACACACACACACACACACACACACACAGAGTCATGTAATCATATCTGTTTGGAGGCCGCTCATTCATTTCTATGGGAAAAATGCTAATGCTAACTATGACAACCTTAACCCTTACCCAGCCTTAACCAGGAAACCGGTCCCCATAAGGGAAAAAAATGGATATTTATCACGTTATGGGGACATTGTGTCCCCATAAGGATAGGTATACCCGCTCAGACACACACACACACACACACACATAATAAGACTGCAATTTTAAAGCTGCCACCAGTGGTGGTTTGCATGGTGCCCTGGGTGAATCCCCTGTACCAACTAAAAAATGTGTGGTTACAGAATGAATAAATTAACAAATGATTATACAAACACACACACACACCACTCAGCACTTTTTTTCATTTTTAAGAAATTTAAGACAATACAAGTAATTGTAATTTTGCAACTTACTAATTGTATTAGTACCATACAAACTAGAATTAGGGCACTCATTCCAACCCACACTGGCCTCGTTTCCACCAACATGGAGCCAGTGCTGGTCTTGGTGCTGGGCTGGTTCTTGCTTGGTGCCTTTTGAGAACCAGCCTGCATTTCCACCAGTTTCAAAAAATAACGGATCAGAAATGTTGTATAGACAGAAATGAAAGTAAAATAAACGTTAATCTGTATTTGATTTTTTTGGATTTATTTTGCAGAACCGAAAAAAAGGTTTCCAGAGTATGACTCATTGCTCCCTGTCTCTATTGCCTGTATCTAGTTTTGTCTCCTTAATGGCTCCCCGTATAAAGAATAAAGTGAGTTTATTCTTTATTCTTGCTTGTTGTTTAACCGCTGTCCTTTTAAGGATCATGCAGTAAAGCAGTCTGCTAAAAACTAAACTTTGCACAGTCTGCCTCATGATCTCTTTGCCACTCAAATGCCACAATATTTTATTTATTCAACCTGTGACATATTTATACTTTACTGTTAAACATATTTATATTTTATTATTAAATCTAGCCAGCAGATTGATCTTTTGTTTTTCACAGATTAAAAGAACAATGTAAAATTACATCAAATTACAAGTGTTTTAGTGCAAGTTCATATTTTACGTAAAATATCTTATATTCAGGAAATACAGTCTATACTATTTTGAGCTGTTTTATGATATTCTGTCTACATAAAGGCTCCCCTATCTGTGTTTGTTAGTTTATTCTTGCTTGCTGTTTTACCGCTGTCCTTTGTGCAGTAATGCTAAAAAGTGCTAAAAACTGAATTTTGCTGCACGCCTGAAGATTTCTTTGGCTATAATGTCCATCCATCCATTTTCCAAACCGCTTATCCTACTGGGTCGTGGGGGGTCCAGAGCCTATCCCGGAAGCAATGGGCACGAGGCAGGGAACAACCCAGGACGGAGGGCCAGCCCATCACAGGGCACATACACACCATTCACTCACACATGCACTCCTACAGGCAATTTTAGCAAGTCCAATTAGCCTCAGCATGTCTTTGGACTGTGGGGGGAAACCGGAGTACCTAGGGGAAAACCCAACAGGTTCCTTTTGATACTGAGGAGCAGCAGCTCTACTTTGAGTTCCTCCCAAATATCTGAGCTCCTCACATTATTTCTAAATTAGGAGTTGGATCCCTCAGGAATTTCCCTGACACCAGCCCCTAGAAACCCCTCCAGTGGGTCACAACCTCAACCCCGTCCCCGTCACCACAGATCCCGACCAGATCCCCGTCTCTCGGTGGCCCGCAGAGGGAGAGGACACCTTGCGCAGGGGTCGGGTTCCACCTGCCCTGCCCCTGACTTGCCTTCGGCTCCCCTTGCTTGAGCCCGACGGTCGCATTCGGTTCCCCCGGCTCCTGCTTGGCTGATACCTAGTCAGTCACCTACACCTTCACCGGCTGTGGCTTCCCCGTCACCTGCCACAGTTTCTACTCCCTCCTCATCTCCTCCGGTGTCCCCTTCGTCTTCCTCCTCGCCTCCTCCAGCAGTCCCTCCACCTTCCTCCTTGCCCACTTCGGTATCCTCTCCGCCTGTTACCTCACATTCGCAGAGGGTCCCTCCAGCTTCAGCCTCGTGGTCACCTGTGGCCCCTGCTGCTCCCGCCTTCTGCCCGCTGGGGTTCCCTCCGGCTCCCCGGTTCCCCCCATCCTTCGCTTCATTGCCCCCTGTGTTTGCTCCCTGTCCCTCTGTTCTGCCATTGTTCCCTCCTGGTCCCTTCAATCCTCCTTTCGTCGATGTGCCCCCTGGTGTTGTCCCTTCGTTGTCCCCTTCCTTGGTGTCTTTGGGTCTTGCATTTCCGTCATTGGTGTCTGTGCTCTGTCAATTGCTTTCTGGGTTCTTGTCTTACTTATTCCTTGTGCCATGGTGTTTCCCTTTGGTTCGTTGATGTTTTTTGCTTTTGTTTCCCCAGGTGCTGTCGTGTGCCCAGTCTTGTCCCTTTAGTCCCTTTAGGCGCACCTGGAGTGCATGCCTTTCAGGGGGTTCTGTCATGCCCTGCTTGTGCCGATCCTTGTGTGTGCCATGCCCCCCTCGCTACCTCGTGAGGAGTCCCCGTGTCATCAGCTATGTATTTAAGTGCTTCCCAGTTAGTCTTTCCCCAGTCTTGTCATTGATGTCTGATTGTTGCTAGTGTTCCCTGTGTTCCTGATCGCGTCGACCCCTAATAAATCCCAAGTTTTACCTATATTCCCAGACTTCCCCGCCTGTTTCCCTGCCGAGACTCAACGTGCCTGCACACATACATAATAGCTGGTCATAAGATAATGTTTGCCAGTTTTCAGAACAGTCTGAACAGCACAATCAAAGAGGATGATTTTCAGGTATATGTTAGTGTGCTCTCATGTGTAGCTTTTCTAAAAGCATGCGGTCATAAGGTGCTCAGGTCACACAGGTCAGGTCTGTATCCCTGCTGTGCTACATGAATCGTCTCTGTTGAGAAGGCCTAGCCAAAAAACTTGTTTGCTTCCTCTCACTTTAGATGTCTGGGATGTTATCCCTCTCATTGCCATGACATGGCAGCCAATTGGAAAGCTGCAAATCAAGCCAATAGCTCTTGATAATTCCTGCAGCTTCTAGATTATTAAAAACGGGATGGGTAGCACACATTAAAATAGATGGTACTGGTCTGATTGAACCGAGGGCAGATAGATGGAACGAGAGTTTGTTGCTCTGATTAAATGCAGAGCTTGTGTCACGTGATAATTAGAAAGCAATTTATTTATGTAGTTTACCATGTTTACCCCCCCCACACACACACACCTTTTACGACACCCCTAAATAAACTACACATAGGTGACTAGCTGTAGCGAATTTTCTGAAAATGACTGTTCAGAATCTTGTAAAGAAGGTTGTCGTCTTCCTTAATGTTCTTGAAAAAGACTCACATAGTGACTATACTGATTTTAGGCACATTTCAAGAATAAAAATATTAGGAATTACTGGATAAAACAAAGACAAACAAAAAGTATATATGCTGATTAATAAATAAATAAACTAAATATAAATGAAATATACTATAAATTGTAGAAATTTGGTTAGTGACTCGATCTAGTATTCCATCCACCCATCCATCCATTTTCCAAACCGCTTATCCTACTGGGTTGCGGGGGGTCCGGAGCCTATCCTGGAAGCAATGGGCACGAAGCAGGGAAGAACCCAGGATGGGGGGCCAGCCCATCGCAGGGCACACTCACACACCATTCACTCACACACCATTCACTCACACACCATTCACTCACACATGCACTCCTATGGGCAATTTAGCAACTCCAATTAACAATAAACAAATGAGAGGCATATTACAATAAAATGTTGTGCAACTGCCAAGCCAGATTCACGGAAAGAAAGAATCCTCTGTGTGACCCATTTGTAATTTGACGTCGAAATTCCGCTCCTATTAACCTATGGCACATATTCTATGTTCTAGTCACTCTTTGGCTTCTTCAAATGTTTGTAAATGCGTGTGAACAGTTTTGAATCATTGTGTTTAAGTGACTACTGTGTGCTGGCTGCGCTTAACCTCGGTGGCCTGTGTTTTCTATTTTGCATCAAAATTCACCATAACTCAAAATGTGTTTTGATGAATGAGAATGTGTTTCGAGTTTTGCAAAAAGGGTGACTGAGATCTGCAAATTGTGTCTAACTAGGTGAACATGGTTTAAAGTTTTGCCAAGTGACTGATTCAATAAATGACTTTTGGCAATTGGCATGCAGTTTTGTTCCCAAAATGATTTCTAATATTTCAGCAATTCATAAAAACTGTAAAATATTTCACTTATCTAAACAATATTTATCCCAAAGTGCTACAAATGCTTTTATTCAGCATAAACTCAGCACCAATAATCTGAGATCATTTTAAATGTGATTATTCTATTTTTTTGTTAAAATCTACTTTAAACATACACTGAAACCTAATTTCAGTGGTGTTGACAAATTGTAAAAAATCACATTATAAACATTTCTAGCCAAGATGTTTGAGCTCTGAAGCTTATAGACATAGGGGCTGGCTACACAAAGGTGAATGAGACATTCAAAGAATTGTGTGAGGTTTGATTACTGAAGTGTTACAACTTTGAAGTGACTCTGGAGTCACCACACCTTTGCATACTGTCAATGGCCCATCAGTCTGGAATATCTGTTACTGCTCCTCACACCAATCAGTTTGGAAAGGCAGTGTGAATTTTACAATTTTTTTTAATTGCTAAGACAGATACTGCAATACTGAAGTTGCTTTATCAAAACTTTTCATACAGTCACCACAACATTAGCTTATGTGGGCTTATGTTAAGCATTTTGCTTTGCTTTCATACAAAATGCAACCAATAACCAAATGCTTCAAAAATCATTGTCTCACTCACAACATAAAATTTTCAGAGGCCATTTTGCACATAAGTACATACTGACCCTAAAACTGCCAATAAAACAGTCAAAACTGAAATATGTCATTTTGCTAAATCACTATCAAGACCCTTTCTAAAATAGATTGTAAAAACCATATAAAATAAACAAATTATGTTAATTGACACAAGATCAAACAATGAATGCTGTATGCCAAGATATTTCTCCAGAGCAATGCAATGAGTATGTGAAGAGATAGTACCGTAGATTCTACTCTGTCTTAGCAATTGAAAAAAACTGTAAGAAAAGACACAATACTAGTCTTTTTGCAGTTTATAACATGCAACAGATTAAATGGTGATGTATAAAATGTGCAATTACATTATATTACAGGAATAATACAAAACAATAAATGAATATTAGAACAAAAAATTAGTTAGCTATTAGTTGCTGAGCTATTAGTTTAGTTCTCCTCAAGCGAGCTTGATGGGCCGAATGGCCTCCTCTCGTTTGTAGATTTCTTATGTTCTTTTGTTTTTATGTAAATTGTCACTCCTGATCAGGATGCCAAGCTTCAAAACAGTTGTGGGTTATGCTGAAAAGCCAGGTCTGTGCCTGGAACCCAACTAGGTTAAATGAACTAGAAATTCTGCAAAGAAGAGTGGTCAAATATTCAGCCAGAATTATGCCAGAGGCTTGCTAATGGCTACCAAAAGATTCTGGTTGATACCTGTTGTACTTGTGTATGTAAACTTGTGACCACAACTGAAATGTGTTTTTGTAAAGAAAGCGCCATCTCATGGTAACACCCTGCAAGTGAATAAATGGGCGGGTTTAGACGAGAATTTAGGCACACCCCCAGAAGGAGGGGGGCTACTCCCTTTGGCTGGCTTTTGGCAGGCAACCGGCAGGCAGCCGGCTGGCAGTTGGCTGGCAACCAGCAGGGGAAAATTAAAGTGGCTGCATCTGCATGGACAATTTAGCAACTCCAATTAGCCTCAGCATGTTTTTGGACTGGGAGGGGAAACCGGAGTACCTGGAGGAAACCCCACGATGACATGGGGAGAACATGCAAACTCCACACAGACTTGAACCCTAGTCCCAGTGGTGTGAGGCAACAGTGCTAACCACTGCACCACCATGCCGTCCCCTGGGCTAGTATTTACATTACTAAATGTTTAGTTTTTCATATAATAAAAAGCTAGAGCTGATGACAGAGAATACACACTGTGCTCAGTATAGGTTTCAAGCAGATAGTAGTAATGTGTAATAATACTTAACCAGCCCGGCTTAAAGGGGCACCTGGATAAAAAGACACTAGGTTCAAGCTAATGAAAATGTCATATGGAAGAATGCTTTTCTTCTCATAATGTGAATTCAAAAAACCCTGCTCTACTAAACAATTCTAAAGTCTAAAGTCTGTGGTAAAGTCATTTTCACCACACTAAAATTTATGTATGCACACACAAACAGATAGATAGATAGATAGATAGATAGATAGATAGATAGATAGATAGATAGATTAATGAAAAAGCAAGCTTAAATCTATTCATGATTGTGTTTTGCATATTAACGTTTGGATCTCAGAATTGTATAATTGTAATACACAGTAAAATAAATTATGATTGGCTATGATATATATTACATGAACAATACCACAGGTTTTCCATTCTGTGCCGTGTGATGCGGTGGTCTGGGGGCTCGGTGTGTAGCAATGTCACCTTAAAGCAAAGACATACCCCTGGTGAACTGGCATTTCAGAATTCAGCCTTATCTGTGAGTGTGGGCCTGGGTGTTTCAACATTGTACTTTCGCATTAAAATGTGAAAAGGGTCTCATTATAATGCGACACCTGGGCAAGTTTTATTTGTTCTATTATTCTACCTACTATTCTTCCGTATTTGTTGCAGTATTTATAACTTGTATTCCTTCATGCCCTCACTCACCATGTACACTCACTCACCTCACTCACTCCAACTATAAACCAAATGGAGATGTTTGCACTTACTGTACCTTTCCTTTCAATCTGTCTATAGCCTGCTCTGTTTGCTGTTTTTAAAAATTATTTTTCCACTTCATAAAAACGGAATAATATAAAAAATGCAGTTTTTATTTCAAGCAGTCATTCTTTTTATTCTTTCCACTGTGACATTTTCTATGAAAGTGCATTGCATTCACAGAAATTCAAAGCAAGGGAAAAAACTAGTCACCTTATCTCATAATTATGACTTACTATCTTCTAATTACGAGAAAAGACCTCGTAATTACGAGATCAGGATCTTGTAATTATGAGAAAAGATCTCGTAATTACGAGATCGTAAGTCATAATTACAGTACGAGATGCCTGCATTCCTACTAAAAATCCCATTTTTTCCAGGTATCTCCAATACCAATGCTTTCCTGTTTTACTGTATTATTATTATTATTTTTATTATTAGTTCTCTATGTAAACTAACGTAATTTTGCATGGCCCTCAAACTTTATTATGAATAATAATCATACATGGATCCTGTTTTGTATATTTGTCTGATGTTACCCAAGTTGCCTGATTGTGTATGAAACGCAATACAGACATACAATCCTTGGGATACTATGCATCCGGATTTCCCCGGACATGTCCTCTTTTTGGGGCCTTGCAGTTCTCTAGGATCGGCAATTTGTCTGGGTTTAGCTTTGCAACCCATACAGTATGACACAATATTGCAAATTACAATAGAATACCATCCATCCATCCATTTTCCAAACCGCTTATCCTACTGGGTCGCGGGGGTCCGGAGCCTATTCCGAACGCAATGGGCACGAGGCAGGGAACAACTCAGGATGGGGGGCCAGCCCATTGCAGGGCACACTCACTCACCATTCACTCACACACCATTCACTCACACACCATTCACTCACACATGCACACCTACGGGCAATTTAGTAAGTCCAATTAGCCTCAACATGTTTTTGGACTGTGGGGGGAAACCGGAGTACAACATGGGGAGAACATGCAAACTCCACACACATGTAACCCAGGTGGAGACTTGAACGCGGGTCCCAGAGGTGTGAGGCAACAGTGCTAACCACTGCACCACCATGCCACCCCCAATAGAATACCAAGTGAAGGAAAAGGCACCAATTTTCAATATACAGCAGTCACTCAGTATCATCACACAGCATTTGAAAGGCTCTTTCACATGTTTACTAATTGTTTATTAAACGATATGCACAGTGTCACACTGCTCACGAGTGATGTCAACTTCCGTAAACCATTGGCACTTGGAAACTTTACTTTTGTTTTCATGTGAACAGGGAATCACATTGTTTGCTTGAAGTTTAGCTCAGCAACAAACTTTAGCTTAGTATTTTGTAACTTGAATTGAAAAAGACTTATACTGTATAGATGTATATAATGTCAATTTGTAAATTGTAAACCAAGAGTTAACTGTAAGGTTACCATACATCTGTGTTTCCCTGGATACTAATTTTCGTTTTACAGGATGGTTAGGGTAAGCTCATAAACATTCATACGAGAAATGATTGGCCAGTGAATGTGAAAACTCATTAATATTCTGATCTCTATTTCATCCAATCTCTATTTTCTATTTTTCGTCCTATTTTTCATCTCACCATATATGGTAACTGTACACAGTACGCACTCTACACTACAATTGAATACAATTTCAATCCATTTGTCACCGCAACCTTCCAACCTCAAACCCAATTCAAGGGGTTGTCTGCAGCTGCTCACTGTGCAACACTTGTACGGAAATGAATTAGATATGAATTATCCTTATTTGTTTGTTTGCTTATTCACCGCCCCAGTATTTCGAACTGTATGTGCCTGTGCATTTTGACATACTTCCGAGAACATTCAGTAACATTAATATTTTCCAGTTATATCAAAAAGGAAATAAAAGCAAACTGTTACCTCCTGAAATTGTTTTAAATGGTTCCTGTGATGGGACAGAGTGGTGTTTTTGCTGGTTCAAATCCTGTGAATACCTGGAGTGATTCTATTCCATTGGACCCTTGAGCAAGGCCCTTAACCTGCAGTTGCTTTGTCCTGGGTATGACGTTAATCTACATCCATCCCTATAAGGAGGCCCTCCAAGTTACAGGGAATAATATGGGGGTTGATGGCAGGATTGGCACTCCAGCCAAAGGAAAAAAAACCTCACACTAGTCCATTTGGACTAGTGTGGTACTGAGGCATCACCCGCCACATGGCTACACTCCGGTTCTCATCCCTGAGGTGGTTTGTCGTGTGGTGGGTGCGGCAACACACTGTAAAAAGTGTATGGTCCTTACCTCTCTGATGGAGGGGTTTGCAGTCTTAATGGAGCTTCAGCTACTGGTAGGACCTCCCATGTTGAACAGAGCTGTGAGAAGTGACCAGACAAACCGTCATTCAACAAAAATCCCCAATGAAAGATACCAAGAGAATTCATCACTGGAGCCAGACCTAGGGGTGCTGTTTACCGGTTGGCTGTAGCTGTCTTGTGCCAGACGAAAAGTAAGACAGGTGCATGAGCAGGAAAGACCCTGAGAGAACAGACCTTGGCAATGGATACTAACTTTAGAAACATGAAGTGCTACTGTACCTCTCTTGCCAGGAAGGAGATACCACGGGAGATTAGCTAGATATGGTTGACCTTGCTTCCACGTGCAGTTTGGGCTCTGGAACCAGACCTCTTCATCGGGTGAGTAGTCTCTTTCTCATGCTGGAGTTTGCCATGGTGAAAGGCGGATGAGCAGACATTTAGAAGTACCAGGCATAGATACCTGAGAAACTCGCAGAGCCATGATTAGGAAAAATGGTCTCCCAAACCTAAATCTAAGTGATGAGTTGTTATTAGCGAGCTACGGATTGTCTACTTTATTACGGATTGATACTTTATTACTGTGTGCGGGCTTCTGGATGAAGAGATGACCAGAGCTATCAACCAACATCATCTTAGTATTGAGTTACATTTGGTGCATGAGGAAGTTAGAAGGATCAGGATGACCCAGGCAAGCAGGCAGGGTTTTCTGGGAATGTCTACCTGAAATTTCTGTGTGAGACGAATGCCACTCATTGTCTAGAAAAATGTTTGCCATGTATTGAGGTTGGCAACATGATCTTCAACAGGCCAGAAAGGCTGCAAGGAAGGCAATCATGAATATGAATGTGGATTTTGGAGGTTTTTTGAGAAATAGAGAAAGTATTTGGTGGCCCCAATGATGTTTTTCTAATCTGTTTAAAACTTCAGACTGTGTTCAGCTGTGGAGCAGAAGGGCTGCTGAGGGTCTCTACTGTGTGATAGTCCTCTGTGAATGTGGTAAGCGTTGTGTTTGTATCCTTGGCACAAAATCGAGGAAATGTACTGATTGCGATTTTCATGGGCAGAATATCAAGGTGCAGGTGTAGCTGGAATGTCATCCAGTATCGGAGGCTAGAAGTGACATTCCTACTATTGGCCATAGATGTCATGTTCTTGGCCTCATCCTGCCAGAGACCCAAGCATGTACTTCAATCCTCAAAATCCGAGGCCATGGTACTCTCTGGATTGCTTTTTCAGTTGAGGGTGGAGAATCTGCTGTAAATGAATGTCGCTATTAAGTGCTTTTGGGATCCTGAATCATGGTGAAAGGGAACATGTGATGGACAGATGGATAAGTGTGGTGACTGCTATTTTGCAGGCACTAGGGACTTGCAGTTTATTAACCAATCCACATCCTCAAGGTCATCAGTACAGACAAACAAAATAAGGTTTCTCCAAAGGGTTGTGGGACTTACTCTCCCTAACAAGCGGAGTTTGGAAACACAGAGGGACCTTTAAATAGGTCTCATTTTCATGTAGAGGAGTCAGCTGAGGTAGTTGGGCATATTATGCTACTTGAATGACTTCAATCCTGTTCGAGGCATTTCCCACTGGTAGGAGGTCCTGGGGAAGACCTTCTAAAATGCGGGAGGGATCCCAGCTCCTAGATGGTTTGACAAGGAGTACAGTTGGGATACTACATAATGAGCTACGGAAAGAATACTGTGCATACTACCCTAGGGACCCTAATCAGGAAAAGTGGTGGGAAAATGATGATGATGAAATTCATGTCGGAGAACAACACTGATAATACATTTGTCACTGTTAAATATGTTAATTACTTCTTCTTCCTACAACTTACTGTATATCTGAGTAGTGGAAGCGGTTAGTTGATAGCTAATTTTCAAAAGTCTATGTTTCAGCTAATTAAATATTTGCAAAAAACTGCAGCTTAGTTGCATATCACTGTACAGGTGATTTTCTTACTCCTGAAAGATAAAACATGAAATAGAGTTTCATATGCATACAATAAAATCAGTGGTAAGTGGTGCTTTGAATTCCTTTAGCTGCCAATTTTCTTAGGAGAAATAGAGACATTTTCGAACATTCCTGTTTATCATTTTGCTGCTATATTGAAATAACAGCAACAACAACAACCCTCTTTCTTGCTGTTCTCTCACAGCTGTGTTGAAGAGTTGGCTGTACAAATTCTAATGAGAATAGCAGATGTAGAATAGGAGAATAATTATTTTATCTGATTCTTTGCTTTCGGGTGGGGGCCCTTCGGTTTGTAGTGGAACAGTCCTCTTCACAACTCTTGGTTTAATTAGACTGCAGTAAATATTCTTCTGTATGCCAAATTATTAATAAACTATGAAAGCTGGTAACAAGAAAGATAAAATAAAAGAAGCAATTATTTCTCATAATGATTGCTTCTCAGAGAATAAGTAAATTCTTAATGGCTGTGCTTTATGTCACGGGAAATTATATTATGTAATAAGAAATGCATTAGATAAAATGAACAACATTCATGCTTCAAATGGGAAATGTATTAGTATAATAATAATTATTATTATTAATATAATAATGTTATTATTATTTAATCTTAATTTACTATAAATAAGTAATAAAGAATATTAGCAGCTTAACTATTAATAACAATAAGATGGAACGCATTTCAATCCAGGATATAACTCTTGATAGAATTCTCCATGTTCTTCATTCTAAACATTTAAACTGAAGGTATTTGAAAAGTATATACAAGTAAATGAAAGTATTTTAGTAACTCTTTTACACACAAAATCAACAAATCACTATTTTCCATTTTCAGAATATAGTGCTTTAAAAACTGGACATAAATATCTGATAAATATTGCACATACTTTTAAATGACTGATATCAAGCTGCGATCCCTTACTGTTTATGCTTTTACACTTTTTTAGTTTTTCCTTTTTGTTTACCTTAAATATTACTTTTCTGTTTCAGACGCAACTTCATTGTGAACAGAAAATGACACTTTTTTTGCAATACAGATACTGTATCCCAAACAGTGTAAAGATGTTCAGAGCATTACGTAAAACTAATGGATAAGACGGTTTTACCTCAAGTGGATCCAGAAATAACATAGAATAGCTGAATTTTAGTTGATTGCTATTCAATTCTTCTTCATAACCCAGTAAACAGTTTCTTATATACAAATATTTATTGTTTCCAATATATTTCCATACATTTGCAAGTTAAGGTCAACACTGAAATAATAGCACTAGGATAGGCTAGTTAACCCTTCCTACACTCGAAATCATAGCCAACTGGAACAAAAGTGACCAATTCATTAGGATAAAAACCAAGTTAGAAAAAATACATAAAGACACAGTCACACTTACGAATCCAGAAAGAACATAAATCACCCAGGAACTGTTTCAGAAAACCCAACCTCAAATTTCTGTATCATAATATCCTGTATCATGTGTACAGTATGTTATTAATGTCTTATTGCTGATATTTAGCAAACACCCATGAAAACTGCTGTAAAAAAGGGTAATATATCTATAACAAAAAGTCCTCCACATCTTACTTAAAACCATAATCAAAATCATATTAGAGGAAAACATATGTCTAAAGCACATACTCATTTTTCTCTTTGAAAATGTATTTAATTTAACTTGCTTCCACCCCCAACCAATCTGTCAATGCATTTGTACTGTTCAATTTGGCCCAAATTACAAAAGTGGTCCTAGAAAACAAAAATAAAGCATTTTGAAGACACTTCTGTTTAACACAGAAGGGCTTCCTTTAACAGAATTTTCTGAAGTCTTCTGTAAAAATTATTTTCTGCCACGATTCCTTAACTGGTCTTGAAGGCAAAATATTCACCATATTTGAGTAGTTTGTATGTCATCCCAGGGAATTCAGCGATCCTTCACAGACAGTCTTTTTCTTGGTGAATAAATAAATAAATATAAATAAATATAAATAAATATGCTGATGTTAAATAAATATATAGTCAGTTCATTTGCCATGACATATATGTTATAACTCTTATATAACCCCCTCCCGCCCAACCCTTGTGTAATTTTCCAAAGGTAACGAATCTAGAGGTTCAGTTTTTACACGGCAAAAAATGTAATTGGCACAGTGAACACTTGCTTATAGGAAAGGAGAATAGACACATAAACAAGGAAATATATATTAGATGCTGGATGTGGCCATTTACGTTCCAGTAATGTCAGGTTCTTAAAGTAACAGTTGCCAAGTCGCCAGTTTTTTTCTATAAAAGTAACATATTTGAACCTTGTGTTTTTGCAATTAAAGAACTGAAACAGGGTATGGGTTGGGGGCTGAGGATGCAAATAAAGTTTCCTAATGGTTTCTCATGGGACGGGTTGCAAGCACAGTGGAATGCTGGGAGTTGGTGTTTTGTGAGAGTGAGGATGCTAGGAGGCATCCTCCTCGAGGTGGCCCGGCACATAAAAGCCAGCCAGCTGCCGGAAGCGAGGCCCCCAGTCGCTGAGGTAGGAGAAGTCCTGCTCAGAAGCAGTGGAGAGGGTGTGGATGGAGCTGAGGGAGAGGGCGGGTGAGCTGGAGCCCTCAAAAGCGTACGTCTGGAAGGAGTCATAGGGTGGCACTGAGAGGTCGGCGTCTGCCTGCTCCACCTTCTTGCGGATGTAACCTCGGAATAACGAGAAATCCGCTGGACCCCCATCTCCCGTGACCCGGCTCTGGATCCATTGGGGCAGCGAGCGCAAGTCCGGCCCTGATTCGGAGCCTTTCACCTCGGGAAAGTCATAGAGGCTGCGCAGTGCGCTCATGTCGTACGCCTGTGTGTCCTGCTCTCCGCCACCCTCGTCGTTGTACTTGATGACATTGTCACGCATGTCCTCCTCGTCCTCCGACATCCGCTGGCCCTTACGCTGCCGCTTCAACGTAAGGATCAGGAGCACTAGGACTTCAAGAGGAAGAAAAGCATAATTAACATTATTCTTAACATTAATCTTTTTCAAGACTCCATAAGTATTTTCAGGGGTCATACTTTTAAAGTTTTACACAACAAAGGAAAATTTGCTGGTTTTGTATTATAATGTCCAGAATTCCGTTTATTGTGATTCTGCAAATAGTTATCATTACTACTTCACTGTTATTTACAATTCCTATATATAACATGCAATTAATTTATTTATACTCTGAGCTGTCCTGCATTATCCATATCTTATTATAATCACCTGTCATGTGGGAAAAGACAAGGTTGGAGTAATGCAGTCAACCAAATTATTAAGACATTACCTAAACGTATACAATTTAACTGTCATTACACGTGTAAGTCGTATATCATTTATTTAATGTTGTATCACAGAAGTATATTTTTCAGATTCATGCATATATTATTTTATAAAATGGGGGGGCTCCTGTCTGCACAAATGGACACAGTAGCTAGCAGGATTTATATTTATTTAAAAGAAAAAGTAATAAACCACAGGGGTTTTAGAGTAGATTAATCTACATATGTTGTCATCAACTAATTGATTGCGATTGACAGGTTGATCTTACAGAAATTCCTAGTCGATCACAACAATCAGGATGTCACTTTCTTGCTGCCATATCAATTAGCATGTTTCTCTTTGAATCATCAGGTCACCAGTACATGGGTTGCATTAGTATTTAGTTGTTTGTTTGTATGTTTATTGATTGATTGCATTGCATTGCATTGTATTTGACACCAAAAATCAATGCAGACATCCCACCTCTCCCGGATTTTTTGGGAGATAGCTTCAAATATACAGAAGCTCCCTTACACCTGTAAATGATGCACAAAGTCCCAGAAATCTGTAGTTCCACTATTCAGTGGCAGTAATATTAGCCAGAAGTTGTTTTACCACTTGTTTCAGAGTTGGGAAGATGAGCATGTGGGCATTACTGGAGAAGCCCGTGAGTTAGTAGGGCAGGTTTCAGATATGGATCGTGACACAAATGGCCTAGGCCTGCTTCCATGGCATGCATGAGACTTTCGTTTCCCATCAGGGGTCTTCACAACATTATCTGTTTCACTTAACTTTGAATCAAAGATATAAATGCCTGAAAACGTGGCCTGGTGAGCTGAAGCTGGTAACAACAGTAAAACAAGAACCTGATCTCCAGGTTAAAATGAGTGCTGGACTGACTGGCTGAAGCAAGACTTCATATTCGACTGACAGGAAACTAGAGAGCATTTACCTAACCCGCAAAAGGTATTTAAACTCTCATAAAAGGAACTGACGTAACTTGAAGAGGCCATTCTTTGGTGAGGCCTGTGATTAAACTAAGGACAGAAGCTTTTAAAGGACCACAGATTCAATTCAAGGACTTGAATTGTGTCACAAATGGTGAATAAGGGGGATTCCCTCATTCCCTCCAGTCTTTTCCTTGTGCTAAACAATATGTTCTAAGCATGACTTTTAATCTTTGATGAAATCTCTCTAAAGCTGCATGTGATTCTGGATGGTATGAATATGAAACTTGATATTGGATGCTTAGTTACTTGATCTCTCTGAAAAAGATCCTGGACATAAAGTTTGAACCTTGATCTGGTTGGATATATTTTGGAAAACCAAATGTTGTGCAGAACTTGATGAGGGTTTTCACTATAGTAAAAGGTTCGAGAGAGCACAAGGGAATAGCTTCAGGATGTCTGGATACTCCACACATCAAAGTCAAGAGGTATTGTAAACAGACTTGTTTTGGGTAATGGAGCAACACAGTCAATTAAATTCTCTCAGAAGGTTCACCCGTAAGTGGTAAAGGCTTTCGATGGGCAGAGGGAATAACCTGATTGACAAGCATGGCCAGAACAACAGTATTGAGACATGAGATGTAATGGAAGGCCAAAATAAATATTTCAACAGGCAACTGCATGTTTTTCTGACACAAGATGACCATACAGCTCATGGCCATGAGCTACACATAACACATGGTGCTGAAAGGGCTTAGGAACAACAACTTGAAAATCTGAACTCCACTCATGTTCAGAGTTGCATGTGCACATCACCATCAAAGAAATAAGCCACGGGGTACTGAGGCAGCTCTGATGTATCTACGGTGAAAGAGATGCAACGATATCCTGGACGAGCCCCCAGTTTTGTTATGTGCCAGCACAACAAAAAGTAGAAAGAAACCACTACTTTGTATGTGTCAGTAATTTTATTAGCATTGGGAAAAGCTGCAGGAGCTGTCTAGGCAAAACAAAAAAAAACACCTCTAACCAAGGGCATAACTGCATAACTTTGGGTTGAGGACCTATTTAAGGGGGTCCGGGGGGTTGTATAGGCTGGATTTGATTTTTTGCAGAGGAGGGTGGAAGTTGCATCCCCCAATAATGTACGCCCATGCCTCCAACTAGAAAAAGTGAACAAAATGAAATAAAAAAATTAAAAAAAACTTCACTCCACACATTTAATTTGTACTCGCCACATTCAGCAACCTGTACAATTTCTATAAGCAGTGGTTGGATCACCTGGAATTGTAACAGTTAATAGTCATGTTTTTATTCATGTGACATGTAGGCCTGAAACTACACTTATCCATTTATGTAACCATTTCCCCCTGGTAGGTAGTCCTCAGTGGCACAAAAAATGAATGAACTGTTTTTAAATCTTCCGCCATTATTGCATGTACTCACAATAATCAATCCGTATGGTAAGATATATTTTTGCTCAGTGTTTTGTTAATTTTGTTATTCTTCTCATCTCAGTAACTATTGCCCTGGATTTGATGAAGTACTTTTGTTTATTACAGAAATAAATGGCAACATAACAAAATTGATTAAGTACCCCAGAGGCAAATTTGACAGTTTAGACCATGAAGCTGTGTAATTTGAGTCTGTCTTCAAACTAATTTTAAAAAAAAAACAATTAAAGAAAATTATTATGTTATGATAATGAGTTTGTGACAATGACCTATGTACTCCTCTTTGTGTTAATTCCACATTAATTTGGGGATTCAACATATAAATATTTATGATTAATCTTAATATGAGGTGTGATTAATCACGATTAATCACAGAAAACCGTGCGATTAATTAGTTATTTTTTAAAATCAATTTCCAGCCCTGACATTTCATGATTGGACGCAGGTATAGAGGGATGGTCCATAATGCAGAATTCCAACACAAAGGGGGACTTTGAGGTCCAGGTCCAAAATTTCATAAATTATGCCTGCAGAGTTAATAAAAGATTGGACAAAGAATTTTTGAGTCATTATGTTAACAAGATCATGGATCTGATCTGGCTTTCTCTTTGCTATCACTATGCGATGCTGCTTCACCCATACAATGTCTCTGCAAAGTTTTAAAAAGGATGCATGAAATGAGTCAGCAATGCGTCTGTGATAGCGGTGAACAGGTGCAAAAACCATACATATTCCCTGGAGTCAGGGGAATATGATTAACAATAGCCAGAAGCACAACACATTCAAAATGTTCTTCATTGTTTGGAAATATGAAAGAAGAACCAGCCTATCCAAACTGAGAGGTGTGAGATGTAATAGTTGGCAGGTCCAAGAACACACAGACATAAAAACAGCACCCAACAGGGCAGAGCAAATTTGTAAGGAATACAACTGCAGTTTCATTTATCAAACTTTAAATTTCATCATGAAAAAAAAATGCATATTCACAAAAAAAAATCAGATTTATCAAACCTGTCGTATCACACATTTCCCTCACAAATGTTGGAAAAATCTTGGAAATGTGTATATGGTCACGTGCCTGAGATCCTGCCCGGTTTCCACCTAAAAATAACCATAAATGATGAATGCAAATGAGCTGCTTTCTCATATAATATGCAAATCTAGACTTTCTGGCTGCCAAGACTGATGATATCGACAGTATGGTAAAAAAGTAAGAAGAGAAATTTTGAATGTGAGGTAGAAGCATGACAAAATGTTATATTTGGAAGGCTATCACAAACCAGAAAATGTGTAGACATGCTCAAATGGGAAACTGCTTATGGTATCAAAGTAATGGCATGGAATATTGTTTTTTCTTTAAGAAATAAAAAAAAAAGTATTCTTGGCTTATACTCCACATGAGGTGCGATTGGTCAGTTGATCAGTTGACAATACATCATGGAAACAATCAAAAATATACATTTTTTATTGAGTAATATGTGAGTAATTACTGTATGCATAGAGCTTGGATGTTCTGGTTTCCTGGCAGCTGAGAAAAAGCTGAGAGCACAGAAGCGTGATGAATAGCAGTACACTTCAAACTGATAACGGCGAGGCAGGAGAACATATCAAGGCTTCCACTTTCCATGTTGTATTATTATTATTTTTTTCTGCAGTTAGAGTTCTGTGCAGAAAGCTGACACTTTGTCACTTAGCTGTGGCACACTGCTGTTCTGGCCTTGCAGTGACAAATTGAGTTTTTTGAGTTTGTCAAAAATGTCAGCAAGGTAGGACAAGAAGGCACTTTCATCCATAAAATGTATAGTTAATGCGTAGCCGGCGCATATATACTATGACTATGTCTGTGTGAGTCTGTGTGTGTCTCTTTGTGTGTGTGTGTGTGTGTGTGTATTTTTTCTTCTCTTCAGGGTGTTTGTATCTAAGTCAGATAAGTAAGTTCAGAACACTCCGGAATCACAGAGTGACCCATTTATGAACCTGTACAGAGTTGGTCTCATTATTATGCGAGAGACCAATCCAAAACACAGTTTATATGGCAGATCACTCTGCGGCAGCTGCTTTGTGGAAAATGAGTGGAAGTTCCTCGCTCTCCTCACAGACACAAATTTAGTCAGCTAAGATTAATGACACAACATTTGAACCAGCCCACAAGATTTGAACCAGCAACCTTCCACTCATGGACACAGAGCCCTAATCCACAAAGAACAATCCAAGCCGTGGTTTTAACCCATTTGAAAATCTGTGCGTTTTTTTTGGGAGATTTCAGTGTCCTGACACTCCCTATCTGACCTGGAATAGCATGTCTGCAAAAAAAATGAGCAAAAATCCCTGAACCCAGATGTGAAAACAGTATAAAGACATAACCCAGAAGACTCTAATTGCTTCTAAAGGGTTCTTCTAGTATACTTAGTCTTAGGGGATGAAAGCATACTAGAATAGACTGTTTCAATTTTTATTTCTTATTATTGCTTAATAAAAATATTTATTGCCCTGCAGTTCAGCCAATTTAATCCATCCATGATGAATCTTCCTTATCTTGCTCACGGTCATGGGTGGGGGTGCAGCCGCAGCAGCTGGTTTCAGACCTCCAGCCCTACAGTAGGTATGTTACGTATAAAACCACTGTGCCACACAACCTTGGCTAATCAGACAGTAATATAACAACATTTGCAGATGTCAGGTCGGCCTGACAATTCTAATAATTACATTAACTTCATCAGACCTTCCGTGGAGAATTCTTCTTCACAAATTTCAAAGATAAAATGTTCATTTGTTTTTACGATATCACAAGCAAACCTCTCTCTGACTCTCGGTTTTATATATAGAGCAAGGCAGCTAACAATATTTGAACCTAAAAATACTTACCCAAAAATAATGTAAAGTGATAGAAATTTATGACATTACATTCAGCTTGTTAAGTCTTGGGCATTTTTATAGCTTGGGGTTTATATATCAACCTTGTTAAGATGTGAAGTAGTAAAAATTATATATATATATATATATATATATATATATATATATATATATATATATATATATATATATCAATGTATATAATTAATATTTAACAACTACATTGAATTTGTGGAGAACAGGCTCACAAGCTATGGGCTTTATGAAACTACAGCAGAGAATGGCTTTCATACTTCTTGTCCTCTAAGTACATATTGATTCTTTGTAGTCTACAAAATTATTATGAACTGTATATTTTAAAAACTTGAGCCGGAGATACAAATGGTGGATGAACCATCTGAAAGACACAGTTCTGACTGAATCAGTTTGATGCTTTACAGTGCATGTAACATTCATTATTAATGTAACACAAAAAGGAAAAATCATCATACTGTATATGCTGTCAATTGAACTTACTCAAGTAAGTTCAGTGCAGAACTAAATATTTAATTTTTAAAAGGACACCGATTCAGTTACTTGTGTGTGGCACAAAGGCATTCTACATTCAGAAAAGTCAGATCATGAAATTTATACACTTACCTACCAGAATTAAATAAAATCAAATGAAATGATGTCAGACAATAATAATGATGGATCTGGAAATTCTAACTTCCAGGTATAATTTCTGAAAAAATAAACAAAAAAAAAAATCAATTTAAATATTAAATGTCAATATTGAGTCATTCCTTACTCTAACTAGTATAACTACCATTTTTGAAATTCCAAAATTATTTAATCTCTATGAAATATGATTCATTTTACAAAGAAAGCACGGTAAGGAGTTTGTTATTATATTGTAGGCCATTAGATCATTCACTGAGAATATCCGTATTAGTAAAATCATTTTATATGTATATACATACTGACACTAATATAGTCAGGAGCAGTATACTCCTTGCTGTTTAAATACAAAATGGTCCATGTACAGGAAAGGTGATGTGGGTGAAGCTCCACGCCGCACATGGGCCCCGCTGTGTACAGATGTTCCACTAAGCGCTCCTGACAAGACACTTAATTTACCCTTGGGCCGTGATCACGGCTCGCATGCACAGTGGAGCCCATCACAGCAGATGGGCTGTAATTGGAAAGGATGTGCACAGATGCCTTGCCCATGTGGGGATAGATTTATCACATCGCTCCCTAAATGGACTGATGAAGGGATTGTTTGTTTGCGGGTAATTAAGCAGAAATCTGTTTGTCTTATGCTGCGATGTGCTGCAGTGGATCTAAGAATTTGACAAGTATTCCTCCAAGAGTCTGGTCAGCTCCCTTCTCTCATGCTCGATTTCCTGGTGGTAACATCAAGTTCCATGGTCAGGAGCCACCTTTCCTGCCCAAATTCACGGGGGTCTCATATGACCAGAATTTTTATTTCAATTTCTATTCTCAGATCCCTCGGATGCCATCATTTCCATGGTCAGGGGGCACTTTTTGTGTCCGCACTCATGGTGGTCTGATATGACCACACTCTTCATTTCGTGTTCTCTTCTTCCTGCTGACATGGTTACAAAAAGCTGGCAGTATTTCAGATAAACTGTCAGCCCTAGGCACCCACAGCTACTGCTCGGAGTGTGCACTCTTACATGGCTGGCATTATTCTGAGTTACTGCTCTCAGGTTTTGTAAGATATGGATGCCAGCAATCATAGCTATCCGATCCATGACAGGAAACTGGAATTCAAGGCAATCAGCCTTTTTGCCTTGGCTGCATCTTCAAACCAGCATTGTTCTAAATGTCGCAGTTCGGCTGCAAATCTCAGTTTCCAGTTGTATCACAAAGGCTGTTTTATAATGTAGGACATCTTAGTTAAACAACGACAGTATTTTATTTTGATTTATGAGCTGACTCCAATTGTTTGCTCACAATACATTTTGACAACATCAATTATGGGATGAGAAATAAACACATCCAGTCACCGATTTCCTTGGTACATGGAACGAATTCCCCTCAGTTCACAATGATCCCCTTGAAAGATTTCCCAGAACATGATAATGATAATACTGCTTGTATTTAGAAATAGGCTGAAGTAAAAGAGAAAAGAGAGAAATATCTAAAGAGAGAAAAAAAAATGTTTGCTACGCGGAAGCACTTGTCATTAGAACAACATTCCACCCACCAGTGCTGTGCAGAGACTTTCTAAAGTGCAGGTGCTCGACCAGGGTGTCGGTTCCCCTCGGTGAATTTAGTGTGATCGTCAGTAAAAAGGGGCACTCAGAACCAGGAAAGGGAGGCACGTTCAATCATTCCGGCAAAAGGGGCACCTCACCTCCCTGGCTGCCATCCACTCTTTTAATCAATGGCATGAAAATGAAGCTGTTTTCTGTGTCCCACAGCTATGCTGATAAAAAGTATTCAGACTCATTAATCAAAGCCAACAATTTAGTATTTTTTATGAATTTACATTTTATTCATTAAATCTAGAAAGCCATGAATTATACGTGACAAACTACTATGCATCCCGCTAAAACAACATGATTTTGGGCATTAGTTATCTAGGGCAAAAAAAAATTTAAAATACAGTTTTCTATGTACCTACTATGAAATCAAGCCAAGAAGATACTGTGAAGGTCTCTTTAGAAAGAGAGGTTTGAGTAACCTGCTTTGAATCACAGGCACATAGCTAATGGCTTAGCAGAGGGATTCTGTTTGGCGCTACGTCTAATTTCATATCAAGTCACAGCTGACAGCTTTCCATAGCTCCTAGGCAAGCACTTGCAATACAGAGCATCTTCCTCTGTGTTATTATTTTCTTGGAGTTCAGCCATTGTTGATGTGCCAGTAGACAGAGGATCTCTGACGTTGCTTTCACAAGAAAGTCCACTATATTCCATGTACACATACCCTGAAACTAAAGCAATGGTCAGAGAGAGCAAGTTACATTCTCAGTTGACGTGGAGCAAAATGGATATTGTTTTGGTGTGGCTTAATGTAAATAACGATAATGCAGCTTGCCATGCTGACATTATGAATTCTACCCAGACTGATTTGACAGTTAAATCTCAAACCTTTTCCCAGAACTGTATTAAACTATAATATCCATCTCAATATCCGTTGCAGTAAAAAGAACACAATTAAAGTCTGACATGACTTTTTGTATTTGAAAGGGATGACATCAGAGGGGAACACATTTCTGCCTTTAGTCTGCCTGGTAATTATTTTATTTCAGCTAAATCCTATACACATATCTTGGTCTTATTTGGACAACAGGAAATATTCAGGTGATTAACCAACTGATTTTGATAAATTGCTTTACATAAAAAGAAACCATGTGCACTGGAAAGATTTTCAGAAAACCAGAAACAGGAAAAGGTAGATCGCTTTGGTCTTATACGGGGCCAAGGCAGTGACCTTTGATCTATGTTTGCCGAAAATAATATATGCAGCATAAATGTTCATTTCTCACCCTAAACGCTTTCATTTTCAGAGACAGCCTTTTGCTTTGATTGCATGCCCAGGTGGTATGTGGTTCAATGGACTAATCCTTTGTGTTTGTGATCAAAAGGTCACCAGTTCAGCCCTCATAACAGTCAAAAGTCCATGGGCCCTTAACCTTCAGCTCCAGGGGCACCACAGGTGATTGACCCCCCCCCCCCTTCCCAAGTTTGCTCTCACATGCATAAGTGTCTGTATCTCAGGGAGAGCAAGATGTGTAGGTAAAAAAAGAATTTCCCCAAAGGGATCAATGAAATGTCCTTACTATTACTGCATTCCCAAAAATATATATGTTGAATATTCTTTTTTTTTTACCAAACCAATCGTCTTCACTGAGACAAGATTTCCATCTATCCATCTTCTAACTTCTAATCTTGGTCATGCTTGCAAGGTAGCCTGGAACCTATCCCATGCAACACATGACAGAAGGCTGGGACATGCCCTATAGGTTTTAGGGTGAACCTACACTAGGCGATCCGTGCCGCGCTCAAGCACGTTCGACTCCCAAACCAAAGTCCAGTTCATTTGACTAGTGTAACCTGTCAGGTAGGCTGTATGGATGGCAAAATGCTTACAATTCAGGTAGTTACAAACATTTCACAAACATGGCAGCAAACGATAACGTGGATCTATGGTGGCTCTCCTTGTATTGTCCTTAGGAGACATTTACACTACTGTATATTGACAAAAGTATTGGGACACCCCTACAAATCATCGAATTCACATGTTCCAATCATGCAGACTGCTTCTACAAACATTTGTGAAAGAATGGGTTGCTCTCATGAGCTCAGTGAATTCAAGGTACCATGATAGGATGCCACGTGTGCAATAAGTCCATCTGTGAAATTTCCTCGCTACTAAATATTTCATGATCAACTGTTAGTGGTGTTATAACAAAGTGTAATCAATTGGGAACAACAGCAACACAGCCATGAAGTTGGAGGCCACGTAAAATCACAGAGCGGGGACAACGCATGCTGAGGCGCACAGTGTGCAGAAGTCATCAACTGTCTGCAGAGTCAGTAGCTACAGACCTCCAAACTTTGTGTGGCCTTCAGATTAGCTCAAGAACAGTGCGCAGAGGACTTCATGGAATGGGTTTCCATGGCCGAGCAGCTACATCCAGGCCTTACATCACCAAGTGCAATGTAAAGCGTCGGATGCAGTGGTGTAAAGAATGCTGATACTGAACTCTAAAGCTCTCTAGAGTCCACTCTAAAGTGGAGGCATGTTCTCTGGACTGATGAATCAGGCTTCATCAAGCAATCCAATGGATGAGTGTAGGTTAGGCGGTTGCCAGGAGAACTGTACTTGATTGACTGCATTGTGCTAGTGTAGTGGAGGCGGGATTATGGTGTAGGGTTGTTTTTCAGGGGTTGGGCTTGGCCCCTTAATTCCAGTGAAAGGAACTCTTAATGCTGCAGCATTCAAAGCCATTTTGGACAATTTCATGCTCCCAACCTTGTGGGAACAGTGTGGGGATGACCCCTTCCTGTTCCAACATGACTATGCATCAGTGCACAAAGCAAGGTCCATAAGGACATGGATGAGCGAGTCTGGTGTGGAGGAATTTGACTGGCCTGCACAGAGCCTTGACCTCAACCCAACAGAACACCTTTGGGATGAATTAGAGCAGAGACTGCAAGCCAGGCGTTCTTGTCCAACATCAGTGCCTAACCTCATAAATACTCTCCTGGAAGAATGGTCAAAATTCCCATAAACATACTCCTAAACATTGTGGACAGCCTGCACATATATACATTTTAGCTTATATAACATAAAATTATAGTTACAGAGGGTGGGCAAACTCCATATTGAAGCCTATGTATTAAGAATGGGATGTCATTAAACGAATGACGAATAATTAATTAAAACAAAAACACACATGAGCATGCACAACTGTAAAATGTATTTTTTCCACAACTCATCACCATTGCTCTCCACTATAAAAAAAAAAACAAAACAAACAGATAATATGAGATAAGGATCCATAATGGTTACTGTGGAAAAGGGGGGCCACACTCCCCTGGGAAAACTGTAGGAGTTGCTGCAGGAGGGTAGTACTCGCTGCGGGATATCAATTACGATGCAGGGTAGACAAGATGGAGGGAGGTTGTTATGAGTTTTATTTCCTGTACGTATTAATGGATGTATGTATGGTTCTATAACAGATAAGCGGAAAACCAGTTACTACAATGCTTACAAAAGCCATTACCATAACACACCAACACAATACATAATCGAAGTAAAGGGAATGATTGGATAGGAAATCAACGTAAATACCTTCCTAAGGTATAACAAAACACTCGTCAGCGATAATTGCAACTTATTCAATAAACTCAATACTTACGTTCATCAGTGACGCATACATAACCCACGGAGTTTATTACTTTCAGGAACAACTAAGTTAACTAATTATAAGTTACCGCTCGCTGACTTGCTACCTATCTCTCCGGCTCTCCCGCGCTCTAGTCCTGCGTGCACCCATAGTCCTTTGCACGCACCACCGTTTCTTAAAGACACAAGAGCCTTTCTAACATTGCCGCCCCCAAATATGCAAGGCATATTTGCATAAATAGAACAACTAAGGCTCTAGATGGTACTCGGTCGGGATTCTTCATCAGATGGAAGCTCAGGGAGGACGATCAACTTCACCACAGGTCTCGTGTATACTCTGTCCTTGATCTTCACCTCTACAGTCCGTACTTGGCCGTCGCTGCCCGGGAATACCTTAGTGACTTGACCAATCGGCCAGTCGCCCCTGGGAAGTTGGTGATCTACTACCATGACTACTGATCCAACTGCAAGAGTCGGTACCAAGCTATGCCACTTCTGCCGGTACTGCAATGTAGGTAGGTAATCCTTAATAAAGGCAGTCCAGAAACGATCGGCAAGGACCTGACTGTGGCGCCACCGCCTCCGACTCAGTAGCTCAGCTGCTGGGTAGACAACTTGTGGTAAGGAACCATCTGGCCGCCCCATGAGGAGGTGATTTGGGGTGATTGGATCAGGATCTAAAATACTGGAGGAGGTGTATCCTAAAGGCTTAGCGTTCAGAATGGCCTCCACTTCTATCAAGACAGTGGCTAGAACCTCCTCTGTAACAGTTTGGCTGCCCAGAGCGGAACGGAGTGCTACTTTCACAGATCGAACTTCCCTCTCCCATGCACCTCCGAAGTGAGGAGAGGCTGGGGGATTGAAGTGAAATGAGATCTTCTGCTTAGCTAATTGGTGGCGCAGCTCAGGACCCATAAGCTGAAAAGCTTCCTTGAGTTCCCTTTCCCCACCACGGAAATTCGTCCCCTGATCTGAATACAGTTCAGCGGGTGTACCCCTTCTAGCCACAAACCTCCTCATACTCATGAGGAAGGCATCTGTGTCTATACTTGGTAGGAGATCTAAGTGAACTGCTCTTGTTGTGAGGCACTTGTAGATGATTCCCCACCTTTTCTCTTGACGACGTCCGAGCTTCACGGTAAGCGGCCCAAAACAGTCTACTCCTGTCGAGTGGAAAGCTGGCTTGAACAGTCGTAGGCGTGCAGGGGGTAAGTCGGCCATTCTTGGGGGTGTTGCCTTGGCACGCCATCTTTGGCAACCAATGCAGGTGCGTTGGTGTCGTTTAATTGCTTCACGTCCTCTCAGAATCCAAAGAGAACGTCGCATCTCAGCAAACACACGTCCTGGACCAGGGTGGCACAATCGGTGATCGTAGTCCTTAATTAGAAGACGAGTCACTGGGTGCTTAGGATCCATCACTATAGGATGTACAATAGTATCTTCTAATTCTTGCGCTTTCCGTAATCGACCACCTACTCTGATGATTGTGTGGTTCTCATCAAACTCTGAAGAAAGGGTGAGCAGACGACTGCTAGGGGGTACTGGCTTGCCGGCCTTTAAGAATTGGAATTCTTCCGGGAAACTCTCCTGTTGAGCTCTACTGTATAAGAGGTGCTCCGCCTCTATGTAAGTCTCTGCTGTAAGGGAGCGCTCAGGGGAGGCTGTCTTAATTAAATGCTGGGCTGTAGCCTCCACCAGGCCTTGCCATGAATCAAACTGCTCCGGGTTAGGTACAGGTGGATTAGACGTGGCACCAGTAATTCCACAGAAGACGACCCGCCGCAGCTCTTCAGTGACCTCAGGTGGGTTTGTGATAGGCGCTACTGGCCACTTATCTGGATGCTGGAGTAGGAAGGGTGGTCCGTTGCTCCATCTAGTGGATGTAGTCAATTCAGAGAGTCGCTTACCCCTCGTGATGTCATCTGCAGGGTTCGAAGCTGTGTCAACGTACCTCCAGGACTTATCATCTGTTATCTCCAGGATCTCAGAGATTCTAGTCCCTACAAAGACTTTAAACCGACAAGACTCTGATTGCAACCAACTCAGCACTGTTGTTGAGTCTGTCCACAGGGTTTTATCCTGGATGTGCAGAGTGAGCTCATTCTCCAGTACTCTGAGGAGCTGTGCTCCCGTGAGTGCAGCACATAGCTCCAGCCTCGGCATGGACTGCTGTTTCTTTGGTGCAACCCGGGATCTGGCCATAAGGAAAGCTACTTCTACATGGCCACAGTTATCCTCTGATCTCAGGTATGCCACTGATCCATATGCACGCTCTGATGCATCACAAAAGATATGAAGACTTCTCTTCACTTCAGGATGATTCAGGCTCTGGGATGTGTAACATCTTGGGATAGAGACCTCAGGTATCTGCTTAAGTTCTTCCTCCCATTTCCGCCATGCACACAGGAGATCTTCTGGGAGGAGTGGGTCATCCCATTGTCTGGGTTTAGCCCACAGTTGCTGTACTAGCACCTTAGCCCTAGTGGTAAACGGAATCAGGAAGCCCAGAGGGTCATACTGACTAGCTAATATCCGGTAGATATTCCTCATAGTGGGCTCTGTGTACTTCACTAAGCGATGCTTATACCTTAAGGTGTCTGAAGAGCAGTGCCAATGAAGGCCTAATGCTGGTTCAGGGGTGTCAACTTTATCGTATGACAACCAAAGCTCTGTGCTTTCTGCGCGTGCCTCCTTCGGGAGATGACTCACCGCTGCAGCCACATTGCTTGCCCATTGACGGATGTCAAATCCTCCTGTTGAGAGGAGTATGCGTAGCTGCTCGACCAGGTCCTTGGCTTCTTCTGGTGAGGATACACTCTGTATGCAGTTATCTACGTAGAAACTCTTCATCACTGCTACACGGACACTGTCACCAGGCTCACTATGGTCCAGAACATGCTTTTGCAGCGCATAACTAGCACAGCATGGACTGCATGTGGTTCCAAATGGAAGCACTTGCCATTCATAGATGTCAGGAGCTCGCTCGCTTTTTAGATCTCGCCATGCGAAACGAAGGATTGGCTTATCTTCTGGTAGAAGTCGGATCTGGTGAAACATGCTGCGGATGTCACCACTGACTGCGACAGCATGCTCTCTAAACCGGAGCAGCACTCCAAGCAATGACGAACTCAACTGAGGACCAGGTAACAGAGCTTTGTTTAAATTCAGGCCCTTGTACAGGAATGAGCAGTTAAAAACTACCCTGTACTTTCCATTGTGTTGTACCATGTGGTGCGGTAAGTACCAGCTCTCTTCCTTGCTTCTCACTGCCTCAGGTGGTAACTTTGCTATGTAGCCTGCTTCCACTAGCTTGGTTATTTCAGCACGATAGACTGCTGCTTGGTTAGGATTCTTAGCAAGACGCCTTTCTGTAGTTCTCAGGAGTGGTAGAACGGCTTCTGCAGGAGCTTGGAATAAGGGCATACCCTTGCGGCGTAAGAGTGGGGTAGCATATCTGTATGTGCCATCAACCTCAACACGGGTGGTCCTAGATTCCAGGAGATAAACTGCTTCCTGGTCTTCCTTAGAACGGGTTAACAGCTTTTCATTCCGATAAGGTAATGTATCCATTTCCCATAACTTCTCCACATTACGAAGCAGCTCAGCTGTGTCTGAACTCAAGCTGGTGAAGAGACATTCTTGCGAATGGGACTCCAAATCTAAGGCTTTAGCTGGGCCTTGCAGTGTCCATCCTAGCCTCGTCTTGACTGCTGCTGGCCCTCCTCTTGGCCCAAGACGCACTGGCTCTATAGGAGTGACTAAATGGGGATGGTCAGCTCCAATAAGCAAAAGTGGATTTGCCTTGTGGAAGGGTTGCAGTGGCAAACCTTTCAGGTACCTGTACCTTTCCTGAAGAGTGGTGATGGGGTAGGAATGTTGAGCTAGGCCAAGTTGTGCTGCAGTAAAGGCGTTATGAATTTGGAAGCGTTTCTGGGGTAGCACAGCGGAAGCAACCTGGAATGAAACTGCTGCCCCATGCAGGACTTGGATGTCTTGGCGGATGGTACGTAGGCTTAAGTCCTCTGGATGACCCTTCAACCCTAACTGGTGGGCGGCTGCTGGAAGCAACATCGTGCGTTCTGATCCATCATCCAGCACAGCGAAGGTATCCAGTTTCTTGTTCCCGTTACTCAGAATAACTCTGATAACCTTTAGTAGGACTTTACTCCCTTCTGGAGGTCGATTCAGGTAAAGAGTGTCTCCGGCAGAGCTTACAAGGCAGGATCCCTCCCTAGCGGTTCTGTCGTTCACATCGTGAAGGATCTGTAGATGTGTCCTCTGACAGATGCTGCAGGGCTTCTTGAGGGTACACTGAGCTGCCTGGTGAGTTCTGCCACACCGCCAACAGCGTTTATTGCTCTGCAGCCAGTTAAATTTCTGCTCTTTAGTGAACGTCATGAATGTGGAACACTGGCTGAGGAAATGCTCGGGACTGTCACAGTATGGGCAGTAGGACCTTGAGCTAGGTTTCTTTGGTTTGGGTGGCCGAGTGTGCACCAGCTCTGCGGCTTTATCCATGACCTCTTCAGTTCCATGTAAAATGGTGGCTGTTCTTCTCGGCGGTTTATCTTCTCTGCGTCGATCTCTCCTGTCCCGAGATGATTCGACCACCGTCCCTTTAGTCAGCCCGTCATAACCCTGACAGTGACACTCATATTGCAGCCACTCTGCAAGGTCGCCTAAAGTGTGTACAGCTCCTAGTGGCTTGTACGCATGCCGGCGAAAATTAGCTCGCATGTCTGGGGGTAACTTAGTCAGCAGGCGAGCTACATTTGACCCACACCTCAGCTCAGCTTCACCTTCTGGACCAAGGGTTTTGAGCATACTCACAAGAGCATTGATCTGGAGGGCAAACCTCTCAAATGTACTTGTGTCACCACGGCGTACGTCTGGTAGGTCCATCACTGTCGCTATCTTCTTCAGCGCTAATTGGTGTGGCTTGCCGAAGCGCTCATCTAAGGCTGCCATAGTGTCTGAAAAAGGGGTAGGGGAGTTAATGAATGAATCGGCCACTAGGCGGGCTTCCTCTAACTTTAGGTGATCCACTAAAATCTGATAGTTGAACAGCTCAGTGCTATCAGCAGGCAGGAGGTTCTCTAAAGCTATCTTCAGTCGTGCGAATTCACTTGGGTCATTGTTAGTGAAATCAGGAATAGTTGGTATAGGGCCTCGGTAGGTCCTTTCCTTCACCATTGCTGGTCGAGCAGGCACGTAACATCTGGTGTTGGCAGCAGGGGGCATCAATCCTTCAAAGATTGGTTGTGAACGCTTGCGTGGGGGCACGGACAAAGGCTCATGCTGTTGATAGTAATAGGTGGTGCCTTCCGGTGGGTACTGCTCTGCTGCATAATGAGGGACAGACCTGCCATGTCGTTGGTCTACTGTACCTCTTACAGGAATGTGATGTGGCCCCAGGTGACTGTATCTAGTGGGGTCATTGCACTCTAGGAGGGCACTGTAGGGACTTCGGTTGGTGGGTTTGGTTTGTACCCACTGGTGCTGCTTGATGGAGGTGCTCCGTTGATCAGGAAGGACTCTCTGCCTCACCTCTGTAGTGACTTCTTCCATGTCTGCTCCAATATACGGATCATGCTCCCAGATTGGATCTGTTGGGCTGTGGAAGATATGTGGAATGGACTGGGGTGGATAAGGTAAAGGGTGAGGAGTAGGTGGCTGACATGGTGAACGTGGACCTGGAGTAGACGATTCTGAAGAAGGTGTCAGGGTAATTCTCCGTCGGAAGATGGTGCGTGGTAAAGGTACTGGTGGCACAGAGTGAGGATGCTCCGCAGGTGTCGCCATATTTAGTAATAGTGGCTCTGCACGCTGGCGGACTGATGAGTGACAGAGTGTAGCTGAGGGTTCGTCCCTGGACCTCTGTCTCAGTTCAGCTCTCAACTGCCGTATCTCATCCTGGAGGCTCTGAAGGGTCTCTAGGTATGCACCATCACGGGCGTGTGTCTCCCTGGCTCCTCCATAGTATCTGCTCCAATCTTCTATGGGTGTATCTCCACTAACATTACTCATTGCATCAAATGCTGGTGAGTAGGATTGAGCTGCTCTATTCTGCCTTCCACTCTCCATGCCTACTCTGAGCCCCTCGGCTTCGCCATCCTTGCAATGGGAAACTTCTAGAGGTAGGGAGGATCTATGCGGTAGGCAATTTCCTACCTCATAATCATCGAGGTATAATGGCCGATGGGTAGCACGTCGAGGTCGCATAATCTGAGTAGCGTCATCATCACTTTGGGAGCTATCCATCTTGTCTCCACAGTAAGTACTCGAAATCCGGCTCGAAGGACCAACAAATGTGGAAAAGGGGGGCCACACTCCCCTGGGAAAACTGTAGGAGTTGCTGCAGGAGGGTAGTACTCGCTGCGGGATATCAATTACGATGCAGGGTAGACAAGATGGAGGGAGGTTGTTATGAGTTTTATTTCCTGTACGTATTAATGGATGTATGTATGGTTCTATAACAGATAAGCGGAAAACCAGTTACTACAATGCTTACAAAAGCCATTACCATAACACACCAACACAATACATAATCGAAGTAAAGGGAATGATTGGATAGGAAATCAACGTAAATACCTTCCTAAGGTATAACAAAACACTCGTCAGCGATAATTGCAACTTATTCAATAAACTCAATACTTACGTTCATCAGTGACGCATACATAACCCACGGAGTTTATTACTTTCAGGAACAACTAAGTTAACTAATTATAAGTTACCGCTCGCTGACTTGCTACCTATCTCTCCGGCTCTCCCGCGCTCTAGTCCTGCGTGCACCCATAGTCCTTTGCACGCACCACCGTTTCTTAAAGACACAAGAGCCTTTCTAACAGTTACAGTTTTCTTCTGCTTTCTTCCGGTCATCTGCTCAATAAGCATATAAAAAACTTCCTGCGCAGCCCATTACACTTGATTATTCAACTGTTTAAAACACAGAGTAGCATAATAACCTGAAGGTACAGATGCTAATTTGATGATGTTAACATACCCTGCGTGCAATTCAAACACAGAGCACAACTGTGTTTCGCTAGTCCTTTGGACATATTGAGTCCATGGTTCTGATTCAGTAGTCAGTGTTAGCGATACGGTATATGGCGTTGGCGATTTCTGTAATAGTGTCATTAGTACCAGTAATAAACAAATGTAATACCGAACAGTGTTAAAAAACCGGTAACACTTAGTGATTGTGGATTGTGGGAGGAGAGTGTAGCAACCGGAAGAAACCCTCCCAGCAAGGGAGAGAACAATTTCAGATGCACACAGTAGAGCTGAACGTCGGACATGTGAAGCAGCAGTTTTTACCCACTAGTGGGTCACCATGGTACCCCACATCCAAGGTTTGAAAGACAAAGATTACCTACTGAAGTGCTGATGTGAAAAACACTAGTGTGACCTCCATATTAGCTGCCTTTCTTATGTTTCCTTGATGGCATGTTGCATAGATCACAGAATCCAAAGACGACAGACACCAGAAGTTTCCATGGTACATAATCATTTATCCACGACAAGTGAGCATGGAGACTATCTGAGGAAGAGGGACGCACTGGAGATGGGATGCCAGTCCACAACAGGACACACCATTTGCACGCTATGGATGATTTAGAGACACTAATACAGCATTACATTGGGCTGTAGCCAGAACAGCGTTTGCTGAGGATTCAAACAGCACAGACACACACACACACACTCAGGTGTGCAATTATATCTTTGTGGGGACTCTCCATATATGTCTATGGACAAAACTCTAATCCCAACATGACAACCTTAACCCCTACCCAGCCCTAACCATCAGCCTAAGTAAACAAACTAAATACTCATATGCTCACTTTTGGCATTTATCATTTTTTGATTGCATGCACAGAACTATGTGGGAACCTGAGAAATGTTCCCCACAATGTCAAAATAAAAGATCACAATGTAATATAAACCTAAACCACACACACACTGAGCCTGGTAGTGAGAACACCTCAGAAGGTGCGGCCCCACAGTACCCAAAGTAAAAAGGGGTCGGCACTGAAATATTTACTATACTATTGTGAATTTTTTTGTAATAATATACTATACTAATTAAAATTTTATTTATACCAATACTAGCAAGCTACATATTAAATTACTGTATGTCATTTTATAGATGACAACTTAACCCCTCTCCTTGAACCATCAACAGTTGCTGCTCATCCCCAACTGAAACAAATGCAGGTTTTATGTACTTAATGCCTGATAATAATTGATCCTTTATTGCCCCCATGGGGAAATTCATTTTTACTCCTTTGTGGAGTAACTTGTCTGTGAAGGGTTGCTACCTGTTGCGGTGCCCAGGGAGCTGGGGGTTAAGGGCCTTGCTCAAGGACCCACAGACATAGTGAGGCTGGGTTTCAACCAGCAGTCTTGTGATTACAGGCACACAGGCTTAGCCCACTGAGCCATACTGCCCCCAAACAATAAAAACAAAGTTAATAATAATAAAGTTGTCCTAATAATAAAGTTGTAACTCATTAAGTCAATTATTACCCCATTATTTCCCTTGGTTTTACTGAAATAATCACATTACTGAGCACAGGTAAGTGTATTTTCCTTTGGATGTTTATGTTGGCATGAATATTAGAAAATAATGCCTTTTATTTTCCAGTATAGAAAAGAGTCACAGCATGAGAGCCCTCATCTGAATTTGATTAAACAACTGCTAACACAGCCACAAGGAGCACTCTCAATGCAGTATAATTGCTTATTAATTTTGCTGCAGGTGCTTACGGGTACATTCGACAGTGTTTTAACTGCACAGCGTTGATGTGTTGTAATGAATTATACACATTATGTATCCATTTTAGTGTTTTCCGACTACATCCATAATGTGACCGCTTACGTTAGACTATACAGGCAACCTTAGCACACGCATATATTTCTGCTTTTGCAGAGAAGTTGTCATTTACGAATAATCAAAAGATGTTACTATTAGAAGTAAACCAATAACTATTACACAAGCCTTTCTAAGCCATAAACTGTGCATATTGTTAAATAATTGCTTTGTTTAAATGCTCATTTGAAAAAGTTGCAAGTATTATGTATACAAAGCGCTCTAAATCTCCTGATTAGTTGAACTCTTCCGATTAGGCTACAGGGTAATTTTCAGAGCTGGCATCTACTGCCAAAGGATTAAATGAATCTCAGTTAAATAGAATTTCAGACAGAGTAACTTCTTGTTTTGTGGGAGAAATATCCCTGGTAGATGTGCAGTACCCATCTGCTTACTGGCACATTTTAGCTGTTGCATAATTAGCAAGATGCTAAATGTAACAAAAATGGTTCAAGTTGGATTCAACTAGTTCACAAAATGGGTGAATGTACAGTTTGGGTGCATGAAATGCTAATATGTGGTAAACCATACATATTGACTGACCAGACGGATTTTACTGTTCTGTCATCCAGCCTGCACACCTCATCACATGGGCCTTTACATGCAGTATTTTGCTTTTGACTAAAAAACTGACCACAGCATTAAATGACAGAATGTTCTTCCATTGTATATGTTCCCTGTTATGCGCACCAGTGCTCGTTTGTCACTCTTTCTTGTTTCCATATACAAAGATCAATTCTCAGTCATCCGAACATGCTGAAAAATTGCTTTCCTCCTCCAATCAAAGTACAATAAGACATTTGTTGACTGATCTGCTTTTCATGTTAGGAGGCAAAAAAATCAACTGAATAAAATACTAATTAAAATTTAAAGCTATTTGGAATAGTGATAAATAACTTGAAAATAACTTGAAAGTTAAGCTGGACAGATAACTCATACCATTTTTATAGATGATGGTATCCCACCCTTGATGGAATTATGTTAAGAATAGTACTGTAAGTGTACGCATGTGGGAATGTCAGAAAAGCTTAGTCTATTTAAAGCTGGTGCTTCCGGTGTTGAAGCAGGGCAGCTCTCCAGCCTCATCCAGCAACCTTAATCCAGTGACCTTATCCAGCAGCCTCATCCAGTAGCCTCATCCAGCAACCTCATCCAGCAACCTCATCCAGCAACCTCATCCATCAACCTCATCCAGTAACCTTATCCAGGGGCCCCTCAGCATCTCTTCAGCCAAAGTGATTTAATGTCATTCAAAAGACCTAATACTGTGTGCTTTTCTTGAAGAAAGCCCCCCCGAATGAATGAGATGTCCAGTTACCGGACGAGTGAAAATGGAAAATCGATCACCTTTTATTTCATTTACTCTTGTTTTTAGCCTTTTTACATGCGATTTGAACCTTTCAAAGCCACTGCAAAAAAAAAAAAAAAAACAACTATAAAAGGAAGATGGACCATTAAGCTTCACATCCAAGACGCAAACGCAGGCATCAGTGGGCAGGGAAATGATACATTTCCTTTTCATCAATTTCCTGCTTCTTTTCTTTGTCTACTCTCCCACAACTTTGAAATGACCCACTGGATACAACTTTATTTATAAATTAAAATGATACACACATACGAAAATACAGCGAAAACCATAATAAACACGATAAAAGTTTGATGGATAATTATTACATTTATTCATTCCATTCTATGCATGCTCTTAGTATGATATTTCATACTCATTTTTCCTTTCATTAAATCACTCCTTGCCTGTGCAGCATAGAATGTCATCTTGCTATTTAATGTCTCGATTTGCATGGCGTCCTGAAAAGGTTTAGCGGCACTTAGTAGTGCTGCCTATTTTGGAAGGTTTTTCTAACATATTTTTGTTGCTATATTTTAGGTCTAATTGAAGTGTAAAGTAAAAATTTATTTGGACAGGTCAATCAATCAATCAATCAATCAATCAGTTGACCAACCATCCAACATTCAATTATTCAATGCAATTTAATTTATCTTCCTGTTTTTTCTTTTTTACAAATAATGTACTAGAGAGGATACCAAGGCACATGTGAAACTCGGCTGGTTGGTTGCGTGATGGAAGGAGTGGACCTACCGATGAGAATGAGCACGCAAACGAGGAGGGCGATGAGCGCGCCGGGGCTCAGCGCAGCCGACGCCACGTACGCCGTGCCGTTGCAGGACTGGATGGTCCCATCCGTGTCGCAGCCACACACGTTGATGGTCAACGTGCCTGTACTGCTGAGTGCGGGCGAGCCGCCGTCCACCACCTGGATGGACAGCAGGTAGACGTTCTGCTCACGGCGGTTAAAGCCGGCACGCTGGGTCCTGACACCGGCTGTGTTGTCTGAAGAGTTGCCCGAAAATGGAAAAAGGAGAGACAAGAAAACAACTGGTTGGAAATGTCAGCTGTAATCATGATGATCAGACATATGGAGGTAAAAATATTACAAAGTGCGTATTATTTCTTTCTTTATTTATTTTTTTTTTAAGACTTGGATGGAATACCAAAGATCTACCTCTACATCGGATTTATTTTACTGGGCCTAGACTAATACACTTTCGTTAATTATAATTTTTCTTAATTTTTTTTTTAATACTTTTCTTCTTAAAAATCCATCCATGTTGTAGCCAGTTATCCAGGTCCAGGTATAGGATGAGCCTGACTATTCCAGTCAGCACAGTGTTGGGGTACGAGTTCAGCACAGAACACATACATACACACGCCCACTACAAGCAATTCAGAGATGCCAGTTAGCCTAAATGCATGTGTGTGGACTGCGGGAAGCAACCAGAACACCCAGGGGAAATCTACTTGACATGTCTAATACTTTTATTTATGTGCATTTTTGTATAAGTATATGAAATTGGCAAGACACACCATATTAGCACTGCAAAATGGAGTCACACTTCTGAAAACACAGGTATATGAATTCATAAGCAATATACAGCACGCTCTGACAGATAAAGTAAAAATTGTATTCCTAGTCGATGGGATCCCATATTACATCCCCTGCAATGCATGCCAAAGTCGGGGATTCATCACTGTCATGTGTGCAGCTCCCATCTGCAGACGCATATCCATCATATATTCAGCAGCTGCAGAGGAATGTTGCCGAGTGCAGTGTGCCTCCATGATTGTGTGATGCTCTAACCTCTATCTTCGGCAAAACCTAAGCAGGGCACCCAGTGATGACCATTTTGCTCAGGGTTATAATCTTAACCCACTGTCCTTATTTAGGAAAGTAAAACTCAGGTGATAAAAGGGTATTTCTTATACAAAAAAACAAACAAAAGAATACCCCCACCAGCATCTACAAAGCTTAAATATGAAAGTCATTCATATAGGATCATAGGTAATTTAGCAGAGACTTTAATCAAAAGCAACGTACAATTGAAAAAACAGGGTCAGTCTGTACCTGGAGCAGTTGGCCATTAAAGTTCTTGCTCAGGGGCCAATGCTGAAATCTCTTTTACTATAATAGAAAGGATAAAATTCCTTTCTATTTCTGCTGACCCTGCGATTTGACCCTGCAGCCTGCCCATCATAGCCACAGTGTCCTGAACGTCACAGCCACAGACAGCCATTGCACAGACATCATTTTAATGAAAATAGCATTAATGTAACGTCATATTGTCACTGCCATGATGGACTTGAATCTTTATTTTAATTTTTGTGCTTTTTGGATGTACTATTATTTTTTCTTACTATCATAGTGAAATAACATTTTTAAATATTTCTTTTATCACCTGCTACAGAAAATTTCCAAGAGAAACACATGGATGTTCTAGTGTTAATTATAAATTATGCCACCAAGACTTTTAAACAGGAAAACATGCACTACCTCAGTTGCTTAACAGATTTTCTCGATTGTTTTGGCAGTTGTCATGAAACTTCATCAATATTCTCATGTATTCTGCGAGCATTTTTCAAAAAAGCTCAAGCACATACATTAGCAGTATAGATATACTGTGCCTTGAAAACAGGAAGGTTAACAGCAAAATGGCAATACAGGAACAACAAAATGGCAACAAAATCATATACTGTGCAAACATGAAATACAAAAAGGCCATATCACTGCAATTTATGCAATATATTCTTCGCTTATTCTGAAAGTTTGGTGAACTGTTTTGCATGTGGTGGCTTACACCATGCTTACACCATGCTTACACCATGCCGATGTCTCCCAGGATACATGGTGAACAAGGTGCTACGATATTTTGACTCCACGATGGGTAAAAGTTTTTCACTTTCAATACATCGTTTAATAATCTACATCACATATTTAACACGTTGTTATAAAATCAGCTTTGTGTTGCTTATTTTGTCCAACTGTAAGCGAATGAAGGTGTTCTAAGCATATTTAAGGTAGGCTAGGCTATGATGTTTGTTATGTTAGGTGTAATGTATTAAAATGCATTTTCACCATATGATATTCTCACTATCCGATAGGGGTATCGAAACGTAACCTCATTGTAACTTGGGGAGAGGCTGTAGATCTGAGTGTAAAATTATTACGATGGGAAACTATATAATCTATTTTGACTATAAAGAGTAAAGCAAATGAAAATTGTGCCAAATGATGACAATTGTACAAAATCATTTACATATATGTACTACAACATTTGGAAATTTGTATGAAGCACGGTCTTTCAACCACTTATCCTGAGCAGTATCACAAAGAGGTACAAGACTAATAATAATAGCAATATTATTACATTGCTGCCACTTTATCAAATATCTCTACCTAGTACAAGCAGAACCCCTTTGTGTCTCTAGACCCACTGTTGTGATAAACTCTAACACTACACTGGATAGATAAATGCATTTTCAAATATGTATGCTGCACATCATGGTTTAGATTACTTTTTATTAGATGCAAGTCCAATAAAATACTATTTTCCAATTTATTTGTTTCTTTCTGCTCTGTTTTATTCAATCATCTCATAAACTATCATTGTATTGTTTAACTCACGCTTTATGAGAATCATGGTTCAATTGTTTTATTAGGTATTGATGTTTTGGAAGAGCATGCAGCTTATTCTATGGCATTAATAACTTTCACATTTTATATTGATTTATATGGCATCTATTTGGTTTTAGTGCTCTTTATTAATAAAATGTAGCTTGGTTTTTCTCAAGGTATATCTACAGTATACTGCTGACTATTTGTGATTCAAAAGAAATTTTAATACTTCATTCATATATTTATTTAGCAGATGCTTATCCTGCCTACAATTAAGAAAGCAGGCTTTGCCTTTTCCTGGACCAATTGGTGCTAAGGACCTTGCTAAGGAGCCCAAAGAAATCACTCTGCCAACCCCAAGCTTTAAACTGGTGACCTTATGTCCAAACATGCTGAGTCACCCACTAGCCCTCCCTCACACTCCCTCAAATGTTATTAGTCACATCTAGCTAGGGCCCCGCTTCAAGCGCAGAGGAGCTATTCTACACATCACTGTTGTACTGAGCAGTTTCTTTGCATTGGTAGGCTTCCCGTTAGCTTTAATGAGTCAGGCCATTGTCTTCTGACCTCTCATTAATGCCCACCATTTTCACTCACAGAATTGTCGCTTGCCGGATATTTTTCATTTTATCATCTTCTATAAACGCCACACACTGTAATGAATGAGAATACCTGGAACCATCACTTATAGCTCCAACAATCTGATTCAGAATCACTTACATCAGGCATCTTAGCCATTCTAATGCTTATTCAAACAGTGACTGAACCTCTTGACCCTGTCTATGCGCTGTATGCATTCAGTTGCAGCCACATAAACCAGCAGACTACATCAGTAAGGAGTTTGACCTATTAAACTGGTCACGGAGTATATATCCTTAACTGGTTAAAGGAGAGTGTTCTTGTATTTTGCTGTGGGATACAAAAGCCCCCTCGGTCCATCCCGAACCAGTACTACCTAACTCCATGCCAGAATGCTCACTTACTTCATTTCAAGTCAAGGGATTTGTAATGCAGACAATTTAAACAATACTTCAAAGTTTCCAGCATAGCAAAAAAGGTGAATATTTGTCCTCATGTGTCAAATCTCGACAACAGAATGCAATGTGAAACCACGGCAGCAGAAAACAGAGTGACGAATTCGATCTGACAGGATGACAAATGCGCCTGAAAAGCAAAAGCACAGTGGAAGAACGGAGTTGGGAGGCTTGATAAAAAAATATCATAAATGGGGCCCAAAGATGGGCACTGTGATTAAGCTACGTGGGCAAATTCAATGTCTGCCCATGCAGGAGACTCCGTTCAGGCACGTGAGCGGCATGCCATACTATCCCTCTGACATTTCCCTCACTCCCGCTCTTGACATTTTCATTGTGTCAGATCAATTCTGATTTACCCAAACGTCACAACTGGTTATGTACATATCTCGAAAGTGCGATCTGCCCCAAGAACTAATCCTGTTTGGCTTGATAAGGACACTGTTGGCGTGAGCTAAGGCGGTGGCACTGGGGTGAAGCGATTGTGCGATTGCAACTGTGGGGCTTGTCTTTAACATCAAAACATGAGCTTCTCTACTGCCTCAGGATTGGTCCCTGTCCTGCCCTGCCCTGCCCCCTACTGTATATTAGTTCCCCATTTGGCCAGCAGGTGTCTCTGACCATCCCATTTGGTGTCAGTTCCTTGTTTGTTTCTCCTGTTCCCTCGGCTGCCACATAGCTTAATGGGCTGAGTAGTCGTGTCATCCAGGCTTCCCATTTGTTATTGTTGTTATAATTTGATGTTTGTATTTCTTTGTACATACTGGGTTTAATATCTATTTGTTTTGGTTTGTGTTTTTGGTCTGTTATTCCCTGTTTTGTAGTAATCTTCAGTTACCCTTGTTATCCAGTCTCCCCTGGTGTTTGATGTGTTTTATGTTGATTTTCCTCACCTGTGCTTGTGTTTCTAGTGCATGTTACTGCCCACACCTGTCTCTTGTTAATTTTCAGCATGTCTGGATTGAAATGCCTGTCCTTGCTTTAGACTTCAGTCGGTCATTGAAGTTGTTCTGGTTTACGTGTTCCTGTGCTTGCCCCTGCACTGCTGTGTTTGTTCCTGTGTTGCTCCCTGCTTTAGTTCTTCAGGTCTTCCTGCCTGTGTTCAGACCCAGTTCTTGTCTGATCTGACTAATAAAACCCCAGTTTTGAAGAGCCGCTACGCTTCCAGCATACTGGCCAGCCACAACAGCCACAACATCCATCCATCCATCCATTTACCAAACCGCTTATCCTATTGGGTCGCGGGGGGTCCGGAGCCTATCCCAGAAGCAATGGGCACGAGGCAGGGAACAACCCAGGATGGGGGGCCAGCCCATCGCAGGGCACACTCACACACCATTCACTCACACATGCACACCTATGGGCAATTTAGCGACTCCAATTAGCCTCAGCATGTTTTTTTGGACCGTGGGGGGAAACCGGAGTACCCGGAGGAAACCCCACGACGACACGGGGAGAACATGCAAACTCCGCACACATGTGACCCAGGCGGAGACTCGAACCCGGGTCCCAGAGGTGTGAGGCAACAGTGCTAACCACTGCACCACCATGCCGCCCCCCAGCCACAACATACTGAACACAAAATATTGTTAAGGTCAAGGATCAGAGCGATGCATTTTTCTAAACAAGAATGAATAAAGAAAAATGTATGAATGCATTAACATATACTGATTTTGAAGAAACCTGTCTCTCCCAACTTATTGATCTGTGAGAAGGCCGTGGAGGATTTGAAGACCTGACTTCATAGTAGAGGTTGCATCCAAGGCACATACATACCATCTTAAAGAATCCTATCTGGAAACTCATCAAAGTAAATCAGCAAAGTGCTCCTTGTTGAACCTTGTGGGATCTGAATGGGTGTACTGGAGAGCTCTTTTGTGGGATTTACAAAAAGCAGGCCTGTCATTTTCTCACATGGAGTCATTTGCTGTACATGATGACCAGCACATTTTGAAGTGGAGTTGTATTGCAGTAATGGACTCTGATGAATATTTTAATGAATGTATCCACATCTGGTTCATCTAACCCCACTCAATAGCTGAACTGTACAGTAAGGACAGGAAACTGTATAATCCTAATGAAGTTTCTCTTGATGTATTTCAAACAGCAAAATAATGTTTGATCAACCATTCACTATCTACAGAGTAAGACATAGTTGCGCTGTATTCCTATACAACTAAATCAAAAAATGAAATGCGTGTGTATGAATACAATAATATTTAAATTGTGACTAAATTATTTAAAATTTTACAGTATACAGTATTTATTTACATTAAATAAATAACCACACCATGAGTCTGTTCTTTTCCTAAACCATTAATTCTTTATTTTATTTTTACTTTAAAACGTATAACACTACTTCATATGACAAAGGATGACCTTTATAAATGTCATCCCTGTGACTTTTCAAGATCAATTTAATTTTGCTTCTTTCTGTAATAAGCTGGACTTGCAACACTATATAATCCAGCTCGATTCTTGACATACAATATACTCAATAATTTTAGGAATTTCTAACATCACACCAGTAACAAACCATTACTTTTAACTTTTAGGAAATGTAACACTAGCACTCATAATAATTACATCAAAAGATTTAATGAACGGGGTCAATAATCTTTGATTGTCAGAAGTCCCTTGAACTGATATCTGGATTGTTTTGGTCAAGCAATGCCTTATAAACAACTGTGAAACGAGGAATTTTAGGATCATACAAACTAAAGAACATGTTCAATGTGGGGCAGAAGTATCGCAGCACATGACCAAAACACACCATTTGTACAATAAAGTACGGAGGTGGCTTATTTTTCTGCAGAGAAGTTTGTCATCAGCCTGTCATTCAAATTAGGAACAATAAGCGGCACAAAAGTACCGGGGCCCACTGGAAGGAACTTTATTCTTCTGTCATAAGCTGAAGCTCAATAGATAATTCATCTTTCAGTAGCATTATGATCCCAAGGCCTGAGCCAAAATCAGGGCAGCTCAGGAACATAAAGGTGAATGTTTGCAATTCATGACCCATAAGGAATTTGTTGCATGCTTTGAAAATCTCTGTTCACAAAGAACTCTAATGAACCAGAACAAATCTGTCAAGAGGAGTGGACAAGCATTTCCATAACCAACGGACTGTATACTGTATATTGACCTCAAATGGGGTCATTTTGCCAAGCATGGCTCTACCAAACTGTAACGTGTGGAATTTGAATATATAAAAAATCAGGAGACCAGAAATAGTGACATGAGTTAGGTTTTTCTTATTTCTTTATCCAGCTGAATGTTGCAACTACACCATTTAGTCATCTTCATGTAGCCAAGACTTTGGTGATCAGATATCTGGGATCAAAACAAACTTCCATCATTGCTTACTATGTACTTTTATAATGTTTCTGCAAGTGTTCCAAACTCCAAATGCAATGTTTATACTTTAATGTCAAATTACAAACTTCACATAAATTTGAAATATTTACAAAGTACATTAAAATAAAGATGAGTGTAATGCCAAAATAAATATATAAGAAATAATTTATTTGCCATGAATTGCCATGATAAATAATGATATTGAATGAAATGTGTGACCATGCCCCAGTCAGTGAAAGTGTGTTTCCTACCCTTAGACCCTAGATGGTCAACTTTTAGTCTTTTGTATGATGCTGTATGACTAAGTATTATACATAATCTAGCATTTTTCGGGGGATGGGGGCTGGGATGAATACTTTTACAAGGCACTTTATGGTATCAGACGAAGTTAAAACTCCATCTACAGGCTGTCTGTTTGAGTTTGGACTCAAAAATAAATTAAAGAGAAAGAATTTAGGTCTGATATTATTGAATTATTGTTTAGACATTTCAGGATGTTTGAAAAGAAACAAACGTTCTACAGCTTTTTAGCAGTTTCCATGTGTAATTATACTCAGCCATTGCTTAAATAGGCACTGTTAAGGATATATTTAAGTGTTCCCTCTCTAGATCTCTATATATACACCCATCCATTTTCCTGAATAGGAAACCAGTCCATCAGGGACCAAAGACTGACACAAATAACATCCTCCCTATAGATAAAGACACCAATTCAACTAATCACATGGTTCTAGGCCATAGGAGTAAACTCACAGAAGCTTAACTCAACCTTATCATTTTCAGGTCAGAGTTCCAGTGCGGACTCTCAGTGGTGGTTCTTTCTACACATATATCTTACTGAATTTAGGATGCCAATGGAAATGCCTTTACTTACTATATTTCATGGAGACCTCCATTAAGAGAGAAAAATCATGTACACAATCTTAGCTCATTTGGTAAACTTGTTTCACTCTTAACTTGATGTTTTACATTTTTTATTAGTAATATCTTCTTTATTGCAAAAATATATGTTGGCTAAAGCAAGCTGCTTTAAACTCATTATATGTAGCCAATGAAAAATTGGCCTACCAGTGACCATACTTCTTTTTACCACTTTATCCTACGATAATAAATCACACAGACAATTAATCAGTACAGGTGCAGACTAATATTAATTACAGTAAATGTAAAAAACAATACTGCATAAAATTTCATTAAAAACACATGTACAGAAATGAAGGTAGACGGCTAAATCATATGGAAATTCTAACGATCCACCAAGGAGAATCTTTTTAAATAGCGGAGATGGCAAGATAATGGTGCCATGCATGCCTATTACAGACATAAGAGGCAGAATAACTCAAAATGGGGCGCTATCCCATCACAGGGCACACACACACCATTCACACCTATGGACAAATTAGTAACTCCAATTAGCATTTTGGACTGTGGGGGGGAAACCAAAGTACCTGGAGGAAACCCACGGCATCAAGGGGAGAACATGCAAACTCCACACACATGGACCTATGGCAGAATCAAGTAAATTGAGTTGCATACATGTATAGTTTTATAAGTTGTTGATCTTTATTCTAGTATGAATTTACATGCTTTACTGACATTACCAATGTTATATAGCAGGTATTCCTCTTGAGAAGCTTGAGTTTAGTGTGTGCTGACACATCGAGATACATGTGAAAGTGTAAAATGTGCAATCTTTTAATATTTCTGTTCAGTTTGACAATTTCGTTGCCAGCAGTCAAATCAAATGGAGAGTTATTGGTTCGACGAAGACTGGGCTGAATCACAATGTATGGAGTGTTGGCAGAAATCGTCCCCAATAAATGACGCCTCACATCCTTCATGCCCCCAATTTGAAAAATCGCCTTCAGGTTGAATGCCAAGGGCAGCTAAGAATGTTTTAAGAGGTCGTTTGTCCCAAGCACTATTAATCTTCAGCTATATGAAGCACTGTATAGTATTGCATTTTGCACTCTGGTATTGATGTGATTGACTACCTGCTACAATGGTATATTTCATTCTTGTCCTGTGTGTAATATATGTACACAGATGAGGCAAAACATTATGACCACCCCCATGTGAAGCAAATAATGTTGACTTAATGTTGACTATCTTGTAAAAACGGGCACGTCAAGGTCAGTGAGCTAACATTTGGTACTCGTAGTAGAAATCTTGAATGCAGAAGAAAGGCGGCAGGGATAAAGATCTGAGTGACTGCAACAAGGACCAGATCATTATGGCCAGACGACTGGGTCAGAGCATCTCTGAAATGGCATGGATTGGCAGGTGCCAGTCTACATTGACACTGCAGTAGTTAATACAGCTATAATGTATTTGTGTTTTCGAGCCAACAACTTAATATATTTTACAACATATATTATAAAAACATTCAGAACTCATTAAGAAGCATATTATTATAATTGTATTAAATATTTTTAAAGAATGAATGTAAACAGGCTAAAAAAAATCTTTTTCAGAGTGTAAAACGAGTGATTTTCAATGCAACCAGTCATATGCCGGCCTCAAACATTAACTAATCTCCTGGCTGCTGTGCTGAACTTGTTAAAAAGCTACTTTTAAAAAAATACAGGGAAAAAAAGAGAAAAGCCTTTAAAGGCAGATAAAGTATAATGAGTAGCCCAACCACGATAATGTGCACCTGAGATCCTCAAGTAATTAAAGGACTAAACCCATTCCAAAGTGCTTTTAAGATGAATCCACCTATTTGTTTATCTTTGTAAAGGCTTTGGTACATTTAGCCCTCAGACTGACAAGCTGAGTTCAGATGATGATCAGAAGGATGCAAACACTATAGCGAGAAAGTTAAGTGCTACTCTGCGACATGTAGAGAATCCTGCTCCCAGCAGAAAAACGGCAATGTGACAAAGGTAATTAGAGTCTGGGTGTGCTGTTCCTTCATTTACTTTCACTCCATTAGACAGGCTAACGCAAGTTCTCAGATCAAAAAGACTGAAAGGCAGGCTTTGTTTTTTTTCCCCCTGTTTCTTTTCACTATTGATTCAGCTTGCAAACATACGACACACTTCCATATCGCTGTGCATCCAAGCTTGGAGACACATCTATTGTCAGTTTCCTGGTGGCACCAGAATGTCTAAAATGAAATATCTATGATCACAAAAGCTGGCTGAGAGAGAAATAAGCGCTTTTTAGTGCACACAAATAATTCGAGCACAATTTGCTGCTGGGGTGTTTCCCTTTTCACCCTATTTAGAGGGTCAGTAAATACGTAGAGAATAGAGTTTTCTTACTTTTCAGTTTACATTTCAATTGTAATAACACAATTATAAGTTATTATTGACATAGACTGATCCCGTATTTAGTAGAAAGCAGTGAATTAAATTAATATGCTATTAAACCTGCCTCAAACAAGACAAGGGACCGTGGACCAATAACATTTGTCAACCTTTGACTTCCAATCTGCCATCGCTGCCCATACAGAATACAGCCATTCAGAAGAACCTTTCCCCTGAATTAAAGGAAGTCATTTTCCTTGTCTATTTTCAGTACTTTGAAAGGCCACTCTATTTTTCAAAAAAATGTTCTTTTATCAAAGAAGCATATATAAGATCCAGCAGCAGTCATTTTTCACACATCTGCGCAGCTACATCCTGTAAGATTCACAAGATTTATATCTGGCTGGCTGAATGGTGTAGTCTTTTAAACAGCCAGTTCAGCAAACATATAGTACAGGCACTAAGGAGAAGCAGCTATGTAGGCACAGCATGGTAATTATGCTCTGTGCTGAGGGCATCTCTTACCTTTGACGTCCCAGAGTGTGAAATGTCGGTTATTGGCTGCCTCGGGCACTAGCGTGAAGTAGAAGCGATGGCCCGACTGCGGCTCGTCCTTGTCCACCACGCTGATGGTATGAATGAGCTGAAAGTAGAGCAGATTATCTTCAGCACGTTTTAACCTCACATTTTCCTCCATCAACATACTCAGTGTTCAAATCACTCATTTCTTCATTCTATTTCCCAACACAGAACTACATTTAGATACTTACAGTATTTATTCATTTGTGCATTTATTTACAGTAGCTGACATAGTTATCCATAGCAATGAGAAGGCACCCTTGAGTCCCTGGAGCAACTAGGGGTTATGGGTCTTGCTCAAGGGCCCAACGGTAAATTAATTCTATCGACGCAGGTAGAATACTCCTACAACGTATTTGAACCTACGACTATCCAATCACAGGCACAGTGTTGAAAACCCACTGAACCAAACATAGCCCCAAATATTTAATTGCTACTTTCATTTGCTATGTTGCTATGCTGTTGGTTCAAAGCAAATAAATACCCCAGTTGAAATACCCTTTTACTAATTTACTCAAGCACATTTACCCCAGTGAGAAGACGCAGCTCTACGACTGAATGGGAATTGTGTACTACAACACTTAATAGCAATTTTAAAGACTAAATGAAGAAGGCAGATAGCATAACAATATATGAACGGACCTTGGTGACAAACAGAACACAAGAGAGTGAGTTTGTCATGCAGATGTCGTAAAACTTGACTATAGTTATTAAATCAACAGTTGATGATTGGATGACTTAACTTATAGTGGAAGAAAAAAGGTGACAAATGCTTTAGGTAATTGATTGAAAAACATTTTAAATGACCGATCTGCTGTCATTAGGTGGTTACCAATATGTTTGTTCTAAATTCGGACTGAAATCCAAATATCTCCATCGATGCCGTTCCATTTGCAGAGGACATTGTGTGCCACGCATATAAACAGCCACTTACAAACTCCTCCAGGGACAGAATGTTCTGTCAGTGTTTATAATATGAACACTCTGAAACAAGAAAACTAGTATACATGGCAGCCATAATCGTACATTTTCTGCCTGTACCACATAGGGTCATGGGGGTCTGGAGTCCATATTGGAAGGTACCCAGGACAGGATGCCAACCCATCACAGGGCACACACATCATTCACAGGGAATTGGAGAACCCAGAAGAAATCCCATGAGGACACGGGGAACAGCATGCAAGACACACAGCGCCAGGGCAAAGACTCAAACCCTGATGTCAGAGGTGTGAGGCAACAGCACTAACCAGCATGTCACCTCTCAACAGTCAAAAGTCAATTTGGGTGTATTTACTGTATGCATACTGTATTACAAATTAGATATGGACATTGGGTCATTATATGGCTGGCAGCGCTGCCCGTTCTCCTGCACCTGTCACACTAAGTGACACACAGGCCAACGTCCTGCTACATCCACTTTTCGGCATCTCTCAATCAATGTATATTATTTACTATGGACCTTGGATGTAGATGCGACCGGAAGTGACTCAATCAGCTGAAACTCGACATAAGACTGTATAAGAAATTCAAATTAAGACTTAATGTAGTAGGAAGCAGGGAAAAATGCCTAATAGTTACAAATGTATAAATGACTGTTGAAAAGAAAAGGCAGTATCTGTAGCGTCATGTTCAAATTCATAGTTTTAAGAACGATCTTAATGTGTATCCTGGAAAAGCCACCCCTCAAACCTAGAAAGACATTGTCACCCCATAATGTGGAAGATTAAGGAAGCTAAAAAGTGTCTCAGGCATAAATCTCTAAGTTTCCCCTCCATTAGACTTGATGTTAATGACTGCGATGACAAGAAACCCCCTTCTCTAGCGAAACTCTAAACACACCTGACAAAATGACGAACAAGAATAGATACCGGTGATTACCACCTGACAAGTCAGCTGACCCGCTCATACAGGGAATAAAAATGGAGATTAATTGTTTATTTTTCCTCAATTCATAATTCTCCATAATTACTGAGCACAATGGTTTTGTGCTTACAATACTTTGGAGAGTAATAATCTCTCACTGAATGGCTGAAACAATGAGGTTTTTAATATGCCAGGAAATACGGTTACCACTTCACATTCGCAAGAATTAGCGGCTGAAGATCCCGACGAATGTGAATAACCACAAACAGTATTTGGGTACCCCTAACCTCTACCCATAATCATCTACTAGCCTGAATTATAACATAAAAAGTTGCATTACCAATTTCCTAACAAACAGTACTGTACTGTACAACTGGATGTTAAATTGCTTTGTCATTTCCTTTCTAGACCTTTTTTGTATAAAGTGCAATCCACCCAAATTAAGCCCCTGTATGTACAAAGCAAATAAAGTACTGTACACACTGGGGGCATTATGTTTTGGACCCATTATTAAAAATGCAAAACTAACAGCACAGAAAATGTAAAAGCTGCAGCAAGAAACAAGATATTCCAACGTCACACTGATAGCTGACACATGAGTGAGGCTGGTTGTCATGTGGCTTGGTGGGCAGATCTGCTGCCTCATATCCCCAGGTGTGAAGGATTAATCCCATCCCAGCTGTGGAGTTTGCATGATCTCAAACACAAGTGTGGGGGTCCCATCAGGAGAGTACCCTGGCCTTGTGCACTAAGCCGCCCGGGATGGAATCCATTCCTGTCAGTGGTCCTATTGTTATAAGATAAATTCATTAATTGAAAACAAAGAAATATATAAGACCATTTTAAAGATTATTGCTTTTTCTACTGCTAATCTTGCCTCTAATTTCCTATGAGAGTGGATGCAAGCCATCAAATCATTGAATATCAAAATCACATTCCCATTGAATTCCCATTCGTCTTTGAAAAGTAGTCCATTGTGACACAGTTGTCCAGTCATTCTAAATATACACTGTTATGTGTTACATGTATTTCAGAGAATCCTAATTTTCTTAAAAATTACAGAAAGGGGGAGATCAATTTCTCAACATATCAACAATGATACCAAAGTTTTTGCATTAACGATTGCATTAACAAATTATTCATTTAGTAAGGTCATCCAACAAACACTGCACTGAGTTCATTTGCCATGTGTAACAAGCAAATAAATATTTCAGTAGACTACTCCCTAATTAGGAATCTCTAAAAAATATATTAAATAATAGTGCCTATTGTTCACTGTTACAGAGAACTGAATAACTGTGAACAGCAATTACAGGATAGAAAGTGAGAGCCATGCTGGAAACTGGCAAGGGTCTTTGTTAGTTTGTGCACTTTATCGAGTGACAAATGTGGCTCGACGACTTAATTGGATTTCTATCAGTCAGCCTCTTTACGGATCCTCATATCTAAAGTAACGTCACAAAGAGAGAATAACAGCGTTCTCCAAAACTACCCCAAAGGGCTTCATGGACCAAAGCTCTCCTGATTATATCCACATTCTCATTTGTAGGAATATTCTTGTACTCAGGCCTCACAGAAGTTGTACATCTAACACTCAGGAATATCAGTCCAGAAGCATTTACATTTTATTATGTACAAATTACAAATTATAATGGTCCAAAATGTAGAAATGAAGATATGTTTCTTATAATTACAGCTGACTGATTCCATGTTTCCCCCACCACATGTGTTTATAATGCAGGCTCAGGTCACTTCTGAATGTCAGAATATACAGTGCATTCACTCCACAGTTTGTTCTGTATAAAGAAACACATTGCAAGGAACAAAAAGGACAGACATTAAATAAACAAACAATAGAAAAAAAGCTAGCAAAATTATACAGTTCATAAATCAATAGAATTACCAACCCTCTATCATTCAGTCTAAAATCCAGTCCAAAATTCCATTTAGAAGTTACTGAATAATTTTCATTTATGTATCTGCTTTAAGATTTATTAAGAAATTATTTGCTATATTGTCTCTCCATAACGTGCAATGTAAACAAAAGCAAGATGGTTCATCTGCAAAAAAAATAAATAAGAAAAATACAGTACAAGAGTAATTTAATATCTTTTAAGTCCTGCATTTACTTTGCGCATGAGTACATTTTGTTTGAGGGATTGTACATTAGCCATCAGGCTTGTAGTGTCCCGTGAGGAGACTCAGCCCTTGTGATGTGTCACAGATCTCGACAGCAGACTCTTCCAGAGTTTGCGTCAAGCTGACAGGCCTCCTCTCCTGGGGCCACGCTTAGTATTTGCCTTTCCATGCTGCCTTTTCCTGACTATTCACCGCTATATGATGCCTGTCTCTTTGCATTTGGTCTGGCAAATACCACGACGTTAGAGAGATAACAGAGGTAGCAGAACGCAGCCCTTTGCTTTGTGCGTCCTGCTGGTCAGTGGAACAAAAGCCAGGTAAGCTGTGTCGGATAGCGGTGTGGGGCGTGAAACGGGAGGCAGCATGGAAAACAGAAACCATTGTGCTGCATGTTACAGGCCTCACCATTCCTGTGGTGAAGCTTTGGAGGAAACACATATAAATCAAAGTGAAACTGTAATCAGACAACTGTGAAACTGAAATAAAATGAATAAACACTTTTTTAATCAAATAAGGCTTCGTTGGCATATATCCATTTTTATTCCACCCATTTATTCTGGCTAGGAGCCTGTCCCAGCCAGCACAGGGCCCAAGGCACTGGTCAGGTCTGATTGGGATGCCAGTCCATCACTGAGCACATACCAATTCTAAAAGAAAAGCTAGTGCCCAGTTTAAACCTACGCAATACATGCAGATGACGCAAGCACCCCTCACACAGAGTCAAGGTGGGATTTCAACTCTCAGCCCTGGAGAATTGAGGTCATCCATCCATCACATACTGTACTGTATGTATTGACAAATCATCACCATGATACCAGGGAGCTTGTGCCATTAATCAAATATATGAAATCGTGCAGCCTAGAAATTATGCTTAATTTCTATCTATAATCCAGAATATCCCTAAAATGTAGTTGTCCCCTAAATCACTTTTGTTCTGATATTTTTTTTTTCCAAGTCAGGTTAACAATAAGATGATTATCTAAGTCAAATCCAAGTGCCCATTTTGAAGGCAGAAGCACCTAATTATTTTCTGAAATATACAGAGGCGACATTTTTATTAAACCTACTTAATGACAGTTGAGTACTTTTCAACTTGTTGTGTGACAGCAATAACGCCCTGGTTAACGCTATAAACTAATGGGAAAGGGCAGTTAATGGCAGCTGAAGACAAGACACTAACAAAACAATCAGGTGTCATTGGCCATGCAGCAGTGTGTGTGAACACAAGGTAATTTGTTCTGAGAGGCGATAGACTCAAATCATTTACGCAACATTTAATCCAACCTTATCAAAAAAAAGGACACATAGATTAAGAAACACCTTTAAAGGTACGTAAAAAATGATGTTGGACTACTGTGTAAATCTAGCTTGTTAAAATAGTTTAATTACCTTATTGATGGACACATTTGTCTCTGATGTAAACGTAAATAAACTATATAATGCAGTATATACTACAATAAACTGGGTGGGCACTTATTTCTTTTTAAAAAAAGTGTACTTTTAAGTGTAGTTCTTGTTGCCTTGGATACCCCCTGAGGATCTGAAGAAAAGTGTTTTTTGTGCACAGTCGTAACAGCTGTGTAAGATTTATACCCCCTACCTGGGTACATTTCCTGATTTTTTTTTTTCATTTCACCCGACACATTTTAGATTGTAAGTCGTCCATCAGTACAGGCCATTACGATTGTCTATGAAAGCAGGGAAATGCAATAAAAGGCAGGAGCACAAACATTTTGCAAATACACTCCCTCGAACATATTCCGAGTGGACGCAAACAACTGTGGAAAACTCATATACTCGCTTGGTTATCATTTGCTTGCTATAAACTATTCATGGAGAAAACAGCACAAGAAGTTCTCCGGGGAAAAAAAGGCTTTGGCAGGACCAAAGTTTATAAAGCAAAATGTTTGGCTTACAGGTGCAAGAAAGATCGTGTTAATTATACAAGCTTCAGGGCTGGCTGTTTTCTGCCTGTTATTGTACTGATTAGTTTTATGCCAAGGAACAGCATTAAAATTACATTTACATATTACCAACGATGGCTGTGCTGTTACCTCTGGTCTTCCCTGTCATTACATGCTATTGTAAAGTTTCTGAGCAAACTCAATGCTTAAACAGACTTGCGTAACTAACATATCTACATTTCACACATTTATACAGTCTGATATTTTTAGAATAATTTTGGGTTTCTTAGCTAGCTCAAGGGTATAACAGAAATGCCTCTCCTGCCAATTTAATCAACAGCCACTTGCTCACAGTTTAAGGGTCATTAAACATTATGGCACGTAGTGCTACTGGAGAATGAATTTGTTACTTGTTCTGGTGCTTAGAATATTATTGTACCCAGAATGACAAACAGACTTAACAATGTCACACATTTACCAGGCTGGGCAGTTGTGCAGGGCCAGTTAAGACTATCCTTACTTAGCATTGTCTTCCTTATGCTTGGTAACACACATCCACTAGGTTCTAACCCTCTATATTGTCTTCTAAACATTCATCGGTCACTTCCCCCATCAACATTCCCCTAGGCTACTTGCATCATTTTTTATGCATCATTGTGTGACATGTTACCAGTATCATAGAAAACAAAGGCGATTTTAAATGCTAATTGCAAGGAGGGTATATGGATCACATCATTTAAATGCTAACCCAGACATAAACCCCTTTATATGTTCATTCTGCAAGAAAGGCACAGCATCAACAGCATTTGTGCAATAGAATGGAGAAAATAAACAATAACTGAAACCAACTGCCCAGAAGGCACAGAAATTGTATTTTGTCAGTAAACCTTCCGCAGTGTGTCATACACATGAGCGTGATTTATTTTCTGTGTTATTTACTGCTTTTCCACTGAAATTCACCTAGCAGTTACAGCTTCTGTAAAACAGAACTTTCCCCAAGGATAAAAATGCATACTTTTCATGCTTAAATAAAAATTTTTAAGTGTACGGTTTTGAAACATTATAGATTTGGACAAGACACCAGTCCATTCCAGGATAAGTACACACACATACACACACACACACACACACACACACATTGGTGTACCTATCTAACTGCGAACCGTCCATTCATTTCTATGGGAAATCCCTAATCCCAATCATGACAGAATTAACCTCTACCCATCCCTAACCTTAACCATGAGTAAGCAACCCAAATACAGACTTTTGGTATTTTTACTTTTTTGATTGCATTCACAGATTTTTATAAAACTGAAGTTATCCAAATGGGGACTTCAAAAGATGTCCCCAAAAGTTGGGAAATTTCAGGTTTTACTGCACTTTGGGAACAGTTTGGTTCTCAACACACACACACACACACACACACACACACATTGGCGTACATATCTAAATGGGGACCTTCCCCCCTTTCTGTGGGTAAAACCCCAATCCTAATCACAACAACCTTAACCCCTCCCCAGCGCTAACCTTAACTATAAGTAACCAAACAAAATACAAGACTTTTGACAGCATTCACAGATTTTATAAAATTGAGATTATCCAGATGGGGAACTGAAAAATGTCCCAAAAATAAGGAAGATTCATGTTTTACCACACTTTCAAGACATTTTAGTCCACAAATGTGATATATGCAACCCCCCCCCCCACACACACACACACACACACACACATACACACACACACATACATACATTCAGAGATAACAGTTAACCTAACATCACAGTGAGAACATGCAATCTCCACTAACAGAACAAGTTGGGGATTCAAAGGTGCGCGACAATAGTTCTACCCACTGAGCATCATCCCACTAATGGAATGGCCCTTACATAATCCATAAGGGCTGACAACTATGTGCGCGACATCTTTTACAAGTTTTAAACATTGCTATATGCCAGCTCTGTTTTCCCTCCAAAAACATCGAGGGTCAAACCAAATTATCTCGGCCCTCAGCATCTTCCATCATCTATGTACTGCTAATTAAATGATGTTCTCATCCTTTTCATCTCCAGCAGCACTTAATTCTCAGAATGCTTCTGTAATAAGAGCCTTCAGGATTCAGTAATAGCAATAACAGCACCTATATTGACTGACCCCTTGGCTGCAATTGATTTAATCTCTGCATTGTTCATTAAAAAGATGGTGATCAAAGAAAAAAAAAGAAAGTAGGATTTAAAAGCAAAGCTTGGAAGAAAAGATAACCATGTCACAGATAAGATATTTTTTTTTTTTTGCAAATCTAAATTAAATGTGATTGCAAAGATTTTGTTGTATTTTGATTAATGTTAAGGTACTTAGCTCGCCTAAAAAATATTTAAATGTATTTTTTAATAGTTTTACAGACTTTGCATGCTTACTCCTAATAAATAATAAGCATAATTACATTTTAATGTTGTCTAAAATGACATCCTTTCAATTTAGTACACCTGTTACACTTTAACACAGTCCGCTACACTTTCATAAGCAATTAATTCTGATTAATTAGTGCCAGCGTGAATAACTGCAAACTTTGAAAGATTTCAGTGACAGACAATCTTGCAGATAAATGCACACGAAAGGCAGCAAGCTGTGCATTAGTTAAGAAAAGCTGGTCATTAGTGTAATATGTTAGGAACCTACAAAAGTACCAGCTGCTCAAAGAGTGCTTCCAGCAAGTAGTGCTGTCACCCACCTTGCTGACTTGTGAGTGCAAGGTAGATGTGAAATTTGTTACCGGTTTCAGTAAACTGACTAAACTGACTTACTCTGCTTTCTGTTTTATGTTCTGTTCTGCCCTGATGGCTGACCACTCTGTATATGTATGGTAAATTATCAATATGTACCGATAACACATGGTATTAGTTCATCTATCCATCCATTTTCCAAACCGCTTATCCTACTGGGTCGCGGGGGATCTGGAGCCTATCCCGGAAGCAATGGGCACGACGGGGGGGCCAGCCCATCGCAGGGCACACTCACACACCATCCACTCACACATGCACACCTACGGGCAATTTAGCAAGTCCAGTTAGCCTCAGGATGTTTTTGGACTGTGGGGGGAAACCGGAGTACAACATGGGGAGAACATGCAAACTCCACACACATGTGACCCAGGTGGAGACTTGAACCCGGGTCACAGAGGTGTGAGGCAACAGTGCGAACCACTGCACCACCATGCCGCCCCGTATTAGTTCATATTGTGCCAATTAAAAAAGCCAGTCCTGTTACTGCCTAATACTGTTTGCTGTTACTGTTACGTTACATTTTGTGGTGGACATACCTGACGAACTAGCTGCAGTGTGAACAGTGAGAAGGGTGATTTTAAAAAAGCCATTAAAAATGGTTAAAAAAATGGGACAGAGGGGGAGAGGGGGTTCACCACAATAAATTTTGAAATCCAGTTAAATATATTGTTGCTTAAATAACACTGCACAAGAGTCGCTCTGGACACGAGAATGTACAGATAAACAAAAAAACTAAACAATGCGCACACCACTGCGAACATATAAAGCAGCATTAATGAGAAGAGAGGTGTTGGGATTGCACATCAGGGACTCATCCGATGCTGCCTTCATAGCCTCGAGGGACCCCTTACCTGCCCAGGCTTGGCGTCCTCACAGATGGAGGTCTCATAGGGGGTGGCCAGTTCGGGGGGGTTGTCGTTAACATCCAGGATGCGGATGCTGACTGTGGTCTGGGAGGCCTGGGAATGGTTATCTGAATGGAAAGGAGGCAGCGCACAGTGAGGGAGATGTATGATAAAGTAGCGCTAACACAGTATTTAAAGATCAAGGTGCTGCAGCTGATGTTCAGGTTTAAATACCTTAAAAAGCATCTGACACAAAGTAGCACACAATCTGGATGGGATCCAAGAGTAGACATTCACACATGCAACAACAACTAGGAAATTCACATCATAGCACAATCCCTGCCTGTCCACTTCAGTAGCTGCTGTATACACATAATTGTGTGAAGCACAATGTGATATTTTTTAGAAAGAATTCCTCACCCCCAATGGAATTCTACAATGTTTTTTTAATTCCCTGGCATTAGCTGAAATTCCTCTTAATTAGAAACACAGTAGCTTAAGTGATTTTTTTCTACTTTTAATCTTTAAGGCAGTTTATTGTTAAATTGAGAAGAATATGTTTGCAATGAAACTCGATTTTACCAGCCTTAGCAATCAGTAATAGGTAAAACATTACTTTCCGCAGTTATATTCCTGGCAATGTACCATAAGTTTGTTTATTCTTCCTGAAGACAATTCAAATCCAGTGATAAATTTAACTCTAATGTTAGCCTGTCAGATATTACAGAAAGAGAGTCAGCCGGATTACAGGAGTATACCTGCTGTGTACCTTCCAGATATTCCACAAGTTTTGAACTAGCAGCATACTGCATAACAATGTCATACAACGCTTTAGGGAGTATTTGATATTCTTGAAAAAGTACAATTATAACACTTGGACAAGAGCATCAACAATTTAAAACTGATCCCAGTGTGATGGAATTTACCATTAATTAATCTTAGAAAATAAGAACATGCAAGATATTTCCTAAGGGGGAAGCCTTCTCACCCACTTAGGCCATCTACCGGTAAACTGTACTCGTCCCGCAGCCAGCAACCTGTGCAATTTCTATAAGTACTGGATGGATCCCCTGGAAATGTGAAAGTTAATACATGTGTTTTTACCTGAATGCTCTGAGTCTTTGTTGTGACAAGTAGGTCTGAAACTACTCTTACTCACAAATTCCACTTATCTGAGAATTAGCCCCACCAGCTATGGTTACTTGTATTCCCCCCGTGCATGTTTTAATAGCCATGCCTGGTAATGCTTTACTTTTTACTCAAAACAATCTCAAGCATCGGCCCTCATTTGAAATATTGACATTTTAGAAATGATAAACTTCATAACAATTCTGAACATTTTCCGACTGAAATACTGTATAAATTATTTTTCATACATCTCGCACTTTAGGGATAAAGAGTGGGGGTGGGGGCAATAAGGGTAAAATATATAAATATATAGGACAGACTGAAGTTTTTAGTTAATTTCAGTGATATTCTGAGTAATTCAACCTGAGGGGGATGAAATAAAGCACTTTTTTCTTGTTTGAGCACTATTTACATATGCAGACATTACAAATCGCATGGAAAAATAGAACTGGATTTTTTTTTGCAAATAAATTACCACTAAATAGTTTTAAGCTATAAATGCCATAAATTTGGTAGTAAATTCGAACTGAACCACAGAAGATGTCATGCCCTGCTCGTCGGCTCCTCATGTGTGCCACGCCCCCTGAATTCCCACGTGTGCTTCCCGGATCGTCTCCACCTGTGTCCCGTTGCTTTGATCAGTCCCGTCCATTTAAGTCTGAGTCTTGCCTGTGTCTCTGGTCGGTCATTGTGGCTTCCCCGTGTCTTGTTGTGAGATCCCCGTTAGTTACATGTTCCCCGGTCCTATTTCCTACATTAAACCCGCTATTCACCCCGATCTCCGCCTGTCTTGCCTGCTACTTGCCCGTCTGCCCGCACGACCGCCTGTCTGCTCAGCCTAGTCGTGACAGAAGAAGTGTAAACTGATATTTTAATCAGGTGTATTAACATGCTAGCAGTGCAGCTAACTGTAATCATGAGCCAGATATAGCTTAATTGTTAACCAGAACAGCTTAATATGTAATGTTACCCTGCGTCAACAGTAATTGACAAACTCAGCAGTGAAGTGGGAACGTTAGCATTGATAGCTGCTAAGCTACCGTCAGTCATAATTAAGATAAATGTTAATAGTTAACGCTGAACACATGTAAAAACAAAATTACAGTATTTACTGACAGCTAAAGCATTAAATGTTTAAAAATTCTATTATTTTATTAACATTTTGCTTAAAGTGCTTGGTAAGCAATAGAAATGAACGCGATTCTATGCATGAATATTAATGTTTGGAGCTAATCACCGTCCCCATGACCTGGAAGTAGGATGGTGTTTTTTCTATTGCTTTGACTAACGGTATATATGGAGCCCTGGATGGATCATAGACAGTTTTCTATTTACATCTTTTCGTCTGCACGATGTACATTTAACTCATTAATATTTAATTGATGCTGTTGTCCAAAAAGACTTGCAGTAGAAGGAAGGCGTACAGTTTATGTGTGCTGCCTGGGATTTGCACCCGTGAGCTCTGCATCCGTAGATAAATGTTTCATCTGAAGAGCTACAGACACAATTTTGACACGATACTAAATTTTGCCAAACTAAAAACTATCCCAAACAAAAAAAAAAAACCACAGCCTGAAGAACATATTATTACAAGCCTCCTTTACACACTTATGACACAATTACAATCTCCCACAATAAATTTCTCTGGATTCCCCACAATACAGTACATTTCACTGACCGGCTACCATACTGCTACAGATAAAATTTACAGGCAAGCGATGGTCAGTAATGCAATCACTTTCTGCTGCCTCAAGATAGCAATGTACCAACAACGTAAGACCAATGTCCAGATGGGCAAAAGCACATTCGTTATTTAAACAGCGTGGGCACTGGACAGGAACATGACAACTGTGTCAGGCTTATACTAGCAAAGACAGTTGCATCATGCCTGGTGATACTTTGCACCAAATGTAAAATAGGGCCTCAAATGTCTTATGCAGCTGCCACACAGCGCTGCCATTTCATTTTTAAGGTAATTGATTTCAAAAGGAAACCAGGTATAGATCTTCATCCATATAATGTTTTTATGAAGCAGTAATAAGATTCTTCACATACATTTCGACTAATTACATTCATAAGGTGAAATGTCATCTACTTTCAGCCTTCCCTTTGTTGCCACTAAGAAGTGTTTCTTCAGTTTTGGGATGGTCTGTCTCAAAATTTCAACCATTCCAGTTCAGCATCCATAAAACACCCCTGCAAAGTTTGAAAAAGATCCATCAAATAGTTTTGAGTTATTGTCTTTACTGGATCAAGTGTCAAAATTGCCTTTTCTTGATACAGTAGTGGACTCGCTTATAACGGAATATCGTCTATAACGGATGAGGTTCGCTGGTCCCAGCCGTGTGCCTTTAACATGCAGAAAAAGCATCGTATATAGCGGACTCACATGTAATGGAATTTCACTTATAAAGGATAAAAAATTTGGTCCCCAGGGCCGCTTTAATGACATGCAGGCTCTGCCTACAAGGCATGTGGCGTGCCGGTGATATCCAGCGCAGATACCTACTGTAGTTGGGATTAATTTATTTTCATGCATCTGGTCAGGTAAAGTTGGATTATACTACATCCATCCATCCATCCATTTTCCAAACCGCTTATCCTACTGGGTCGCGGGGGGTCCGGAGCCTATCTCGGAAGCAATGGGCACGAGGCAGGGAACAACCCAGGATGGGGGGCCAGCCCCTCGCAGGGCACACTCACACACCATTCACTCACACATGCACCCCTATGGGCAATTTAGTAACTCTAATTAGCCTCAGCATGTTTTTGGACTGTGGGGGGGAAACCGGAGTACCCGGAGGAAACCCCATGAGGACATGGGGAGAACATGCAAACTCCACACACATGTAACCCAGGCGGAGACTCGAACCTGGGTCCCAGAGGTGTGAGGCAACAGTGCTAACCACTGCACCACCATGCCACCCCCATTATACTACATCTATACCACAAGTCTGCCTGCAGGGGTGTGGTATGAGTAAATGGTGTCCTGTAGTTGTGTTCTGGGTATACAGCAATTCAGGATATAACAGACTTTGGATATAACAGACTGTTTTGCCAGTCCGTTATAAGTGGATTTTACTGTATCACTATGCAGCACTACTTCAGTTTTGGGGCAAACTACTTCAGAATTTAATGATTTCCAGTTCCTTATCCATATAATACCAGCAAAAAGTTTAAAAGAGATCCGTGAAACGGTTTTTGCATTATTATTTTGGGGAGTATATAATAATACATCATTTTGGGAAATACAATAATAATACAGTAATTGATATCGGGGAGTACAATGATAATACAATGATCTATACCCCTCTATAATCACACAGCTTGTGTTTACTGTTACACAGCAATCCTAATTGCTGACTTAGGGATCTATTTTCCCATCAGGCGCTTAAGTAAAATAAATCACTTCAAAAGTTATGTGACTTATGTGTATTCCCCCTTCATCAGCGCATATGTACCCACCGCACTTAACCTGGAAAAGAAGACTGTGCAAGAAGCATAATTAATTCAACAAACAAAGAAAAGGGGGTTATGCACACAATGATTGTGACAAAAAGCAAAACGTGGAACATGGACTATTTCATTTACAAGTACATTGTGAACCTGACTGAAATCCACAGTAACACTTTTATTTTGAAAATGAAAGCATGGTGGAAGCTAGTACGCTTATATTTGGTCATTCTCACAATACTTCACCCAAAGCTGTTACAATGAAATGCAGTGTTTGAATTTTGTGTAAAACAATTGACATTAACTTATTAGGTATATTTAAATTATAGCTCTGATTTAATGATTGCTCAACCATTTTCCCCAATTTATCCCTACTGTTACTGCTTTAAAATCAAATAACAGAAAACCAGATTAAATGTTTTTAAATCAATTATTATCAAATGTTTCAAATCATTATTGCACGTTACCCACAATAGACAATTAGTTAGTATATGTATACACACACACACATACACCCTCAGGCCATCAGATTACTTAACATAAATTGACAGCAGTAATCAGACTTCCCTACTCACACACCAAGCACTTTATTGAAGCTGTGTTGAATATATCTTCTTTCTCTTATTAGAAGCCTAACTTTACTATTTCTTATTGATTACATATTTATTATACTGTAACGCCGTCTTACAACTTTCCGTATTCTTATGGCGGAATTGTTCACCTTGCATTTCACGGCAGGTCACAGTTTATACTGTATACCTTGCATGTGACAAATAAACCTTTAACTCTCTGAAAACACACACACACACATATATAGTTTTGTTAAACTAGCATGTGACTGTGACACACACACACACACACACACACATATATATGTCTGTGTGTGTGTCACAGTCACATGCTAGTTTAACAAAACAAAATATATGTTTGATTGTTGTGCCTAACTGGGTTGTGAAAAGTGTTTAAAAACAAAATAAGCGACATCGGTATCAAAGCACAGCATAAGCTGACTCCCAGAGCTGTGCATAATCGGCCTGATTTCATGAACAGCACTGCCCTTCTTGCCATCTCTTAGCAGATGGTGGAGAATCTCTTACAAAGTAAATCAGCCTTAAGCAGTGGGGCTACATCCAAAACATGCCTTTCTAATCCAGTCAGTGTCCTAGCAGTGAAGATGCTTCCATTGTCTCCCAGCTACTGAAATATCTGGTGGGAGGTGGGGTCCCTGTCATTCACCTTTATTTAAAGTAGAGTGGCTTAAAGGTATCCAATGATATTTGAATAGTGCATGTGAATGGATTTCTAGGAATTCCAAGCCTCCCCTATTCAGTGTCTGTACTGAAAATATGTACAGTTCCCAGCAAACACAGATCTGGTGCTGTGGTACAGCAGGTGAGCAGTAAATTGGGTACACTCAAGATTCAATATTAAAACCATGCAAGGGAAGTCTGGTATACCTGCGCTGAATACCTGGATGGACAAAGATAGTGGCTGTTGGGGTTATCCACTAATATGAATGCAAAGGTGCTTTGAGGTAATAAAGTGATAATGAACAGTTAAAGAATGTTTTCCAATAAACAGCCATCCATTTTCCACATCACTTGCGCAATGCAGGGTCACGGGTCACTAAATGACTTATCTTATCTTAAATATCTGGCCTACAATCTTATAGTCAGAGATATCCACAACATCCATTTAGTGAATCTGGTCATTTTACTTGAGGGGAGATAAATATGGTCAATACATAGTAGTAGTAGTACAGTATATGCTTACTTAATGCATTAATTAACCAGTAAATATGTGTTAGTTATGTGCTGATCCCAAGGCTTTTTCATCATTAATAAATCATGACAGCTCTTGAATTCCATTCAGGCACTATATTAAATAACAGTTAATTCATTAGTTAATAATGGTAAGGGGGCAAAAATCACTTATTAGCTTATTACTACTCAAGAACAAATGAACTAATATTGGGTTCCCATTGAAAAACATGAACTGTCATGATTGATTAATGAAGAATGAACAAGGAATAAGTACTTAACAAACACTTAATTACTGACTAATTAATGCATTAAGTAAGTGTATATTATTACATTATTCATAAAGTGTTACCGTGATTCTATCAAAAATACATCCCAATGCTGAAGTTTTTAGAAAGCAAAACATGTAACAAAATTAAGCTTGGAGGACACACTACAGTCCTTTCTTTAAACCTGTTTCCACTCATTTCAATTGAAAGAATTATTTTTTAATCAGCCAACAGCATAATTGATTCGCCTACTCTCCCACTTGGATTGCCACCTTATCATGGTGGAGGGATTTGCGTGCCTCAGTGTCTCTGTGGGCTATGTTGTCTGGGGTTAATAGCCTCTGGTGGGGTCTCCCAAAGGCAGAAAGGTCCCAGATGAGGGGTCAGACGCAGAGCAATCCGAAAAACCCTTGAGGAGTAATAATATTGCCAAGGTCTCGTTTCCCTCTCCCGAACTAGGGTCACCCAGGGGGAGGGGCGTGTTCGTGAGCGCCTGGTGCCTGGGCCTTGGCCCGTGGGGTGCGGTCCCGCCCAGCCCGAACGAGGTAAGCGGGACTGGTGGACATGGTGGACCCACCATGCACAAGGGGAATGTCAGGGGTTCGGTGCACTGTGGGTCGGCTGGCGGCCAAGGGAGGCCCTGGCAGACCAATCCCCAGCAGACAAAACCGGCTTTTGGGACAAGGAATGTCACCTCTCTGGTGGGGAAGGAGCCTGAGCTTGTGCGTGAGGTTGAGAGATACCAGCTACAGTAGATATAGTTGGGCTCACCTCAACGTATAGCGTGGGTTCTTGAACCAATATCCTGGAGAGGGGCTGGATGCTCTTTTCTTCTGGAGTTGCGGCAGGTGAGCAATGCTAGGTTGGGGTGGGGCTACTGGCCACAGCATGGTGTATTAACAACGGAGTTTACCCCGGTGCATAAGAGGGCAGTCTCCCTGACTGTCATCTACGCTTATGCGCTGAATGATAGTTCAGAGTACCCGGCCTTCTTGGACTCCCTGAGTGGTATGCTGGTTAGTGCACCACAAGGGGATTCCATTGTTTTGCTGGGGAACTTCAATGCTCATGTGGGCAACGACAGTGTGGCCTGGATGGAGGTGATTGGGAGGAACGGGCTCCCTGATCTGAACCTGAGTGGGGTTCTGTTATTGGACTTCTGTGCAATGCATGGTCCATAACGAACACCATGTTCAAGCATAAGGGTCAATGATCGATTTCATAATTGTATCATCTGATCTGCGGCCTTCTGTCTTGGACACTTGGGTGAAGAGAGGGGCAGAGCTGTCAACTGATCACCACCTGGTAGTGATTTGGCTCCGGTGACAGGGGAGGAAGCCGGTCAGACCTGGTAGGCCCAAGCGCATAGTGAGGGTCTGCTGGGAAAGTCTGGCAGAGGCTCCTGTTCACCAGATCTTTAACTGGCACTTCCAGCAGAACTCGGGGAAGGCTGGGGACATTGAGTTTGAATGGACAGTGTTCTGGACCTTCATTGTGGAAGTGGCCGTACAGAGCTGTGGCTGCAGGGTGGTCAGTGCCAGTAGTTGTGGAAACCTCCGTACCTGATGGTGGACAGCAGAGGTGAGGGGGGTTGTCAAGCTGAAGAAGGAGGCCTACTAGGAATTATTAGCCTGGGGGTCTCCGGAGCCAGCTGATGGGTACCGGCAAGACTTAGCACCTCCAAGTCCGAGACCATGGTTCCCAGCCAGAAATGGGTGGATTGCCCTCTTTAGGTCAGGGAGGAGATACTAGGTCAAGTGGAGGAGTTCAAGTATCTCGGGGTCTCGTTCACAAGCGAGGGTAGGCGAGATCGAGAGTTAGACAGATGGATCAGAGTGGCTAAGAAAGAACTGAGCCGGAAAGCAAAGCTCTCGATCTTTTGGTCCAACCTCATCCCTACCCTCACCTATGGTCATGAGCTATGGGTAATGACTGAAACAATGAGATCGTAGATACAGCCGGCAGGGTGTCTGGACTGTCCCTTAGAGATAGTGATAGGGTAGAGATAGGGTGAGAAGTTCAGATATCCGGGAGAGTTTCAGAGTAGAACGAAAGGAGCCAGTGGAGGTGGTTTGGACATCTGGCGCGGATGCCTCCTGGGCGGCTACCCGGAGAGGTTTTCCATGCATGTGCTACAGGGAGGAGGCCCCCAGGACACGCTGGAGGGATTATATCTCTTGGTTTGCCTGGGAAAGCCTCAGCATCCCCTCCGAAGAACTGGTAGAGGTAGCTGAGGAGAGGGAGGTCTGGGTATCTCTCCTGAAGTTGCTACCCCTGTGACTCGAACCCCAGATAAGTTAATGGATGGATTGATGGATTCATCTGCTAGGCATGTTCACAAGGCAGGTGTTACTTAAATCCTGCCTCATGTTAATATACTTATGTATACTTTATATTTCTATATGCTATTTTGTTATATACCTCTTACATACTATGAATAATTCACTTGTATTTTGGACTGTAACATTTATTCTAAAAGCATGATAAATGCAAAACGTTTAGTTTTGTTATATGATGGACTTTCTGAATACTGGTATATTGCATTTGGCTGTTTAGAAGCACATTAGAAGACCTATTTTAACTTTCCAGAATCTGCAGTGAAAAATGACATTAAAAGCAATTAAGTCAGTGGCAGAATGCGTTTAAGGGTCCTTTTTGTGCTACTTGTCCATGTTTGGGTTTTTCTCCATCCAAAGCACATATCTAGCCTAAGTGCATGTAAACCCCAAACTCAAGTCAGTGGGAGAATACTCTTAAGTGAAAAAGCACACAGCTATATGCATTTTTGAGTTAAGCATATGGGAGTACCTACCTCAATATACATAGTATATTTAAAAAATATGTTAGAATGTCACAATAACCTGACAAAGTTGAATGCTATCACTGTCAGATTTTAAAGATAACTGTATTCCTCAGATGGGGGCGGCATGGTGGTGCAGTGGTTTTCACTGTTGCCTCATACCTCTGGGTCCCAGGTTCAAGTCTCCGCCTGGGTCATATGTTTGTGGAGTTTGCATGTTCTCCCCATGTCATCGTGGGGCTTCCTGCGGCTACTCCGGTTTCCCCCCACAGTCCAAAGACATGCTGAGGCTAAATTGCCCGTAGGAGTGCATGTGTGTGTGAATGGTGTGTGAGTGTGCCCTGCAATGGGCTGCCCCACCATCCTGGGTTGTTCCCTGCCTCGTGCCCATTGCTTCCGGGAAAGGCTTTGGACCCCCCGCGACCCAGTAGGATAAGTGGTTTGGAAAATGGATGGATGGATGGATGTATACCCCAGATGGTTAAAACCAGCAGTTTGCCAACAATTTGGTTTCCCAATAAATCACACCAACACTGGAGAGAGAGAGTAGTTAATAAGACCAAACTGTCATACCAAACTCGAATATATTGCTGGAAACACATCCAATATGCTGGCTCATTTGAGACGACATAATCTAGCCAGAAACAGCTTGTGCAAGTTTGTTTCCCTGTGGAATCGAAGACGGTTTTGCCATGAAATTCAGACCAGGCTGAAAAACACAAGTACTGTATAGTAGGGGTGTTTACCGCTACAGATTTGCAACCAAACTCACTACTAGAGAACACAAGATTTAGTTCATTATTGTTGTTATTAGGCGGTCTTACTTTTAAAATTTTATTTACTATACATATTTATATTTGCCTGTCATATTTATACTATACATATTTATATTTTACAATACACAAATAAGCATCCCTTAGGTTTTGTAATTCAGACACTTTGACAGGCACATTGCCTTTGGTTTAGGATTGTTCCTAATTGTGCTGGTGTTTGCAGTTTTAGAAATAAATAATTTAGAAGCAAATTCAGTTTCCATGCTGTAATAAAATTGTGCCACATGGTGAACCCAGAACCGAGGTTTGCAATGATCCATGGATTTCGTGTGCTGTTACTCGCCTAGTTTCAGGCCATTTTTAACACAATATCAAAATCATTTAGCAGGCCCTAAAAAATTGTGCTGTGGGACTTGAGTTTGACATATGTGTTCTAGACTGACCATTAAAGTAATACACCTAAATGTATCCCCACATTTAAATTTTACAGTAAAATTCTACAACTTATTAACCTTTTATTTATTTGTCTGATATTTTCTCCTGGCCATGTCTGATTGGTGGGTCAAAAATAATGGTTAGCTTTACCTATAAGCTACCTACGCAGCATATTACAATAGACAGACAGCCATTAATTAACTTAAATGACTGAATGTGTTCATGTGTGCGGGTATCACATGCTATTTTCTGGTCACTGTAATATGCAGAGTCCACTCTTCAGAAACAGAGAGAAGTCTGATTTTAAAGTACTTGTAAGGTATTTTTGCAAAAAGAGTTACAATGTTTTTGGAAAATTTAAGTCTAAATCTGATTCAACTGCAACCACTCTCCCATAAATCATTCTTGATTTAGTCTGCAGCATGAAAACAGGAAATGAAGGAAATCAAAAGCATTATTCCATGCCTCATAAATAATTGTGATATCAGGGGTAAACACAAAGAAATCACATTTCAAATGCTGACTGTAGCTTTAAACTGCTCCTTATAGGTAGATTTCATGAGATATCCCCTGTCAGCCACAGCCACAACAGAGAGTAGTGTGGAAATGTGCAAGTAAGCCTTTTCAGGTTTCAAAAGCAGTATGAAGAACCTTTTTGTTTTACACTGTGTGTCTCGACTGACAAGAAGAGATCAAAGGAAAAGCCTTCACCACTGGAAAAGGAAGCTTTCTGGGACAGTCCAGAAACCCAAGTAATTGCTGTTAAGTGCAAGGTATGTTATGAAATCCATTCGCATTCGGCTGCTATTGATTTTACTTTGAGACATTCCATCTGTGTTTTCTCTTACAGTGTCACTCCTAACTAACCTTTTTCACAACAGGATGTATTATTAACAGTGATGATACATATATATATATTATATAATTCACTGTACATTTGAACCTAAACATACGAATTTCACAGTTAAATGAATCTCAATGTGCAGTAACTATTTACTATTATACTGTCAAGATGTTATAAAAGCAGAAGATTATTAAGTTTCACTTCAAAGAGACAAAAGAATACCAACATCAACTGAACACGAAAATCTGAACTAATGACTGAGCCCATATACAGTGGGTGTGTGTGTGTATATATATATATATATATATATATATATATATAGAGAGAGAGAGAGAGAGACAGACAGACAGACAGACAGAGAGACACACACATCCATTCTCACTTTCCGCCTCCTTTACAAAAGACACCTGTACACCTGCTCAGTCAAGCAAATATCTAATCGGTTCAATGCATAAAATAATGCCGACACTGACGAAGATACAGCTACTGATGAGAACCAAATATCAGAATGGGGATAGAATTTGATTTCATTGACTTTACCTGTGGCACACACGTATAGCTGTTATCAGACAGGATGGTCTGAGTATTTCAGAAACTGGTAAATACTGGGATTTTCATGCACAAGTCCCTATAGATTACACCAAATGGCGCAATACATCCACAGAGTGGTAATTGTGTGGGTGTAAATGCCTTGTTGATAAAAGAAGTCAGAGGAATATGGTCAGACTGGTTCAAACTGACAGGAAAGCTACAGTAACTTAAATATGCACTTTTTATGAAGTGGTGAGCAGAAAAGCATCTCTGTATGCAGAACACATCGAACTGTGAGGTGGATGGGCCACAGCAGCAGAAGACCTCACCGGGTGCCATTCATGTCAGCTAAGAACAGGAAACATCAGCACACAAACTGGTCTGATGAATCGTGGTCTTTGCGACATGCACAGGGTAGGGTCAGAATTTTGTGTAAACAACATGTATCCATGGACCCAACCTTTCTTGGGTCAGGATGATGGTTGTGGTATAATAGTAGGCGAATGTTCTCTTAGCACACATTGATCCCCTCACCATCCCCACCAAATAAAATGAATTCAGTTTTCTTCATTGACCTAAATGGAGCACCTTTAAAAAGTGGCGAAATGGAGAATTCACAGTATAAATGTGTAGCCAACAAATATGCAGAAATTACATGAGGCAATCAAGTAAATATGCACCAGAATCTCTAAGGAATGTTTTCTGCACCATGGCAAGTCCATGGCATGACGAATTCTGAAAGTCAAGGGGGTCCTACCCAATATTATATTGGTGTACCTCATAAAATGGCTGATGGGTAGATATATATTTATTGGCTCAAAGAACTAGGAATTAGTCATGCATTTGGCACCTGCATGACATTTTATGCATTTGGCACCTGCATGTTCCAGCAATGAACTAGTAATGAAAAAAGACAAAAGTCAAGATCCTGCACCATGCACAGTAGCTTGGCAACAATTACCACGGTACCACAGAGAATGACACTTAATCCTGGTCAGCTTCCCAGGCCATCAGCTTTAGAAGTTCATTACACCATTTAAAGAAGTTTTAGTTTACTGCCTTGATTATCACTTTCTGTTGGAATTCTCTTGCTGGCTCACAAAATTTTCATTAATAAAAAAGATTTAAAATGTAGTTAGTCTCATGATAAGTATATTGTAAACAGATACTGGTGATCAGGGGTGGCATGGTGGTGCAGTGGTTAGCACTGTTGCCTCACACCTCTGGGACCCACATGTGTGTGGAGTTTGCATGTTCTGCCCATGTCATCATGGGGTTTCCTCCGGGGACTTTGGTTTCCCTCCACGGTCCAAAGACATGCTGAGACTAATTGGACTTGCTAAATTGGCCATAAGAGTGCATGTGTGAATGTGTCCGGCGATGGGCTGGACCCCCATCCTGGGTTGTTCCCTGCCTCGACCCAGTAGGATAAGGGCTTTGGAAAATGGATGGATACTGATGATCATTAATATCTTATACACAATATATCAAGCCCATAAGACCATATTTTTTCAAATTAGTTAAACCTTGAAAATCCTATATAGAGCTGAAACCACATATATTTCATTACAAGACTGCCTTTCTTTAGATATCCTGCATGCTGTAAGCATCTCTGGACAAAAGAACATTGCTAACAACCCTGAATTTGGGGAATACCTATGTATATTAGTTTCCGTTCAAATGTTCCACATAATTAACTGGGTTTTTATGGAGCTGTTAGGGAATAATGATCTAGATTAGTGTTGTCAGATTAAACCTACAGTGGGGCCAGCGATTCAATTTTTTTTCCTTCTGCAACTGCTCCTCTAATGACTGAATTAGTGCAATCAGTTGTTAGATTTTTACACTGTGAAATACATCAGTTGATTGCATGTCTAAAACATATTGTATGATAAAATATTGTATTTTGTTCATTTAGGAAATCAAGAGTAATGCTTTAAGTGAACACTGTATAAGATGCAATTATGAACAGAGTTATTACAAGGCTAATTTCCTGGCATGGAGTGAGATTCCTCATGCTCCGTTTTCCTGTTACAAAATACGGATGTATTTCTATGGAAAAAAAAATGTTACGTTGATTTTTGCATGTAATACAATATCCTAGGTTTGTGTGGAAATGAATCAAGGTACTGCTTAATATCACAGGGCACACTCACACACCATTCACTCGCACATGCACTCCTAAGGGCAATTTAGGAACTCCAATTAGCCTCAGCATGTCTTTGGACTGTGGGGGGAAACCGGAGTACCTGGAGGAAACCCCACGACGACATGGGGAGAACATGCAAATTCCACATGCATGTGACCCAGGTGGAGACTTGAACCCGGGTCCCAGAGGTGTGAGGCAACAGTGCTAACCACTGCACCACCATGCCACTCCTACATTAGTCCTAATAATATAAAACAATTTATCAGCAAAATGAGTACCAAAATGTCGGGCAACACATAATGTTGTCTCTAGGCTGTTGATTTTCCAGCTCTTTCCGATCTTCTCATCCATAACCACTTTACCGAGCCCTTCTTTTTCAAGTATCGATCGCTTGGCTTTTACCCGACGTGAGAGCGATGTGCATGCCAGCTTCACCCAGGGAGGCCTTGGCATTGCTATGGTTTGGTTAATATCGTTTGAATTTCGCTAAAAAGTCATTCCCCATAACATTTACCAGTATCTCACAGTATTACCAGTATGAAGTAACAGTCTCGAGATTTGCTAAATAACTTTGTTTTGCCATGTATTGAGTTCCACCTGTTCAGACAATTGTTCAAACATTGAATTTAATGTTCAGTGGTGGAAACCCCACTATGGCATGTGCTGAACATACAATCCATCCAATCGAACTCTGGCATTCTGTGGCATAACCGTGCTGCTGCTGTGCCTCCCTCCGGAGAAATGCATGTTCAGTTAATGAAACAGCTCTGCAAGCTTTTAAATTTGCAACACAAGTGTGGCACTGAACGTCTGTCACAGAAAATAATGCAGCGAAAGTAATCCAGGAAAGATCGAAGGTACATTCCAGTTCTGCATTATTATAAGGAATACAGAGATACACAAAGATACTAGATGCATGCCGTATAAATGTCTTTAAAAGTGTTTAATAATAAATCAGAAATACTGCTGCTCCATGGCAAAATTATGTATTGCTTATCATACACAGGATATAGGATCGAGTGGTACAGTAATTAACGGATCACACTTTCCACAAACCGGCCCATATAATACTTAAAGTTTAAAAATAGATAGACACCACTGCTACGTGTTGCTATTTATTTGTTTATTTGTTTGTTTTCTGTCTGTGTGCTGTTGAGTAAACCACCAAAAGATAGCAAGAAACATTTACTGAGAATTTTAATGCAGGCAATTATTTAGTTTGTTTGTCTAATCAGGTGAAATGCTGTTTTCTCACGTTTGATGAGGCAAAAACCTAGATTTCCTTTATCTGTCAAGTACAGCCCTCTTTTTATCCTAGACATTAGGAAATTACTCCCTGTCCCACCCCCTTAAAATAGTTAATTTACATTTAAATGTGCATTTGACAAACTCCAGATTAGAAAAAAAAGAGGACACAAAAGTGCACAATTTGTCTTGAGAGCTGCATTCAGCCTAGTGATTAAGAACCTGGAAACCTAAAAGCATTAAATATGAAAAAAACTGAAAAAAATCAAACCTTCTTCATGCTCTAGCTTGTGTTCTGAGGAAAGTGCTACCAGCTTGCAGCACAAACCCACATTCTCCCGGTGATGTGCTATTCCACATCCTACCCTGCTATCTCCTAGATATCACAGGGTTCAGGTTATTATCCTCGAAGCAGAGTCAGATATCGACTTGTTTTATGAACATTCAGTTACTCCGGAAAACAGGAATTTCAACAGGCTTCAAAATAAAGTAAAAAAATGTTTATTTTTTTTTTATAGGAAAATAGCCTCTAAGAACACTAAAACATATTGATTTAACCTAAGCTATTTGGGTTTTAGATCTTTACTCTAGCATTGCATCTTCTAGCCTCACAGTTGTGACCTGTCAGGTGTACAGGACCATTTGTTTTCACCTGATTCAGCTGAGACTCAGTATAAAGACTTTTCTTGACGACAGTTTAATTTCCTAATCTTTAAAAAGGAATATTCAGTAGCAATTTACATTAACTGCAGCCTCATAATGCCTTTAAAATCCATCCATCCATCCATTTTCCAAACTGCTTATCCTATTGGGTTGCGGGGGGTCCGGAGCCTATCCCGGAAGCAATGGGCACGAGGCAGGGAACAACCCAGGACGGGGGGCCAGCCCATCGCAGGGCACACTCACACACCATTCACTCACACATGCACACCTATGGGCAATTCAGCAACTCCAATTAGCCTCAGCATGTTTTTGGACTGTGGGGGGAAACCGGAGTACCCGGAGGAAACCCCACGACGACACGGGGAGAACATGCAAACTCCGCACACATGTGACCCAGGCGGAGACTCGAACCCGGGTCCCAGAGGTGTGAGGCGACAGTGCTAACCACTGCACCACCATGCCACCCCCGCCTTTAAAATGCATTCGTAAAACATTCATAAGAAGCATGTAAGTATACCTTAACATCCTAATATGCCTTAACAGCTTTAGTATAAATAACAGGCATTATACAGTATAACAAACACTATACATGTACAATTATATTGTGTTTATTATTAAAGTATATTAAAGCTGTTAAAATATGTTAGGATGTTAAAGCATACTTACATGCTACTTACAAATGTTCTATGAATGCATTATTAAGGTGCATTAACAGTTCTATGAAGCATTATAAAGATGCAGTTAATGTAAAGCAATGTAAAGCAATATAGTCACCTTCTAAAAACTCCTAATGCAACGGTTTTTATTCATCAGAATAAAATATTCAGACTGTCAAGGCATTCATTTTATCACAGGCATGATAGACACAGTACTGCCACTCAAAGCACAGTCACAGCCAGTCAGTTTTGCTAATGATCTTCAGTGTTGTTTTCATGTTAAATAGAAAATATGTGGCCAAACCTTCTTACAAAACTTGCATTGTTTTGGTGATCTGCTTCATTGCAAGTTATGAATAATTATTTAGTAACATAATAGCAATAATAATAATGTCATCATCATCGTCATCATCTTCATTGTTGTCATCAAGATCATCATCATCATCATAATCATAGACTCCGGACCCTGGCTATGCTGAATAGGACAAGCTGTTACAGAATTTGGATGGATGGATGGATGGATGGATGATGATAATAATAGGTTCTGGTTACTATATTGAACAAACTGACCAGATATTAGGTTAGGAACTATTTTAATCATAAACATTTATGCATATAGATATATTTTTATTTATGCATTGATAAATAGATCATTAAAATTGAACAAATACGTAATTGTGAATAAAAAGAAACAAGTTCAGTTTTAAAAATGTCAGTATAATTCAAAATTATTTCACATTTTTATATTTTGGAACCATGACATAGTCAGATGTCATTTTTGCATTCACCTTTAAAAGCTATTAATGAATATACTGTATGCCTATTTAGAAGGGAAATTGTTTTCAGTATGCAAAATTCAGCCACATTATCCATTGTTCCTTTGCTTTTCAAACATGTATATTTCCTTCTTACTTACTTTGTCGTTTACAAATACAGATAGAAAATGTTCTTTTTTTGACCATAGTATCAATGCATGAAGACAAAAATTGCTTTGCCCAGAAAAATCAGCTCTCCATCTTGTTTAAATTTAATTGATACCATGTTACCTAGTGTCACTAGATAAAAACTAGATTAAAATTTCACTAATGGTACAATCTGGCACAGGAATACACAACGTAAAACTATGCTTAGCATGTAAATAAAACATCATTGGCTGTACAGATGTCGAGAATGAAAATGCAGTCCATAAAATGTTCGTCAACTGCAAGCATTACAGGCACCCAGTGCTGATGCTGTGCCAGATCCTACTGGACTGTGTTCTGGCACCTATATGTGCGGATCTGGCAGCTCACTGGTAAATTTTATTTATCTTTTTTAATTAAAAATTACATAAAAAACACAATATCATAAAATAAAATGTATATAATAAGTATTGTAAATTGTGTGCCAGCACCTGCCTTCTTATCCATCCATCCATTTTCCAAACTGCTTATCCTACTGGGTCACGGGGGGTCCGGAGCCTATCCTGGAAGCAATGGGCATGAGGCAGGGAACAACCCAGGATGGAAACCCGGAGGTAACCCCACGGCGACATGGGGAGAACATGCAAACACATGTGACCCAGGCGGAGACTCGAACCCTGGCCACAGGGGAGCGAGGAAACAGTGCTAACCACTGCACCACCATGCCGCCCCATATAGTGCTAACCACTGCACCACCATGCCGCCCTATACAGTGCTAACCACTGCACCACCATGCCGCCCTGCCTTGTTATCCCTCTGCTCTTATTTGCCCTTTGCATTCCCGCACCTTCTGAAATGGAAAAACTGCAGGTGTCCATCCTTGGACTGAAACCTGAATCCTTATGGGAACCGGTAAAGGAGGTACATCGCAGTGTAGCGGCGGTGAGATTTGGCAGCCCAGCATGCTCGTGGGCCATGTATATAGCCCTGTGTGTCTTATTGTAAGTCATGGTATGTATTTGTTAGTGTAAATACTTAGTGTAAACTGCTCCCGAGTATCGTGTGTACCCTCACTTATGTATAATCTTGACGTGTGTGAGACTTCCGTCCAGTGTGTGACCTCCCTGTGTTTGCCTACCATGTTTCTGTGTTTTTGTGGTCGCTTGAGTGTGATCCTTTTAAAGACTTCATTAAATACCAACGTTGTCTAAAACTGTCTCGCCTTGTCTCTTCACTGCCACTGTGATACCTTGGTCTGCCTGCTGCCACAATATTCTCTGGTATCTTTGAAGCCAAAATATTAAAAAAAGCTAAATTCCACATAGCAATTTTCCATCAGTCATTTACTCTAGTCTTCTCAGTATACAGTACCATTGATTAGCACTGACTTCAGTAAAAATGGCAGCAAGAGCAAAGTACAAATAAGCCAATAGGAACTCTACCGTTCTTTAAAGAATCGATAATGGAACACAAATTATACAGATTTTCTCTTGTTTTCCTTTTCAGGAGTGAGATATGCCTTTTCTGATCAGCATTACTGCAGCATTTGCCCGGTTTTGGCGTTCAAGCCGACAGTCTACCTGCTTCCACAGCCGTCACAGTGATGTTATGCCAGCCTGCAGTCTCCCTGTCCAGGATCTTCCCCAAGGTGATGGCACCTGTCACCGCGTCAATGTTGAAGATCTTCTCTTGGTCGGTGCCCCGGTCAATAGAGTACCTGATGAAAAAGTACAGCACTCACATAGTAACAGTCAATCAGGGCACACGTTTCAAGGTTATAGTATATTTACTGTACAGTATTGTCACACTCTTCATCTAAATGACAATAAAAAGAAATGTACAAAAATTATGAGAACGAAAGATTTAAAAAATGAAACCGAGGCTAGAATGGTTAAATAAACAGTCAGTTAGTATCTCTGGCTAACACTGCACCTTCCACAGTCATAAATAAATTCATCAGGAAAAGCCATACCCCAGACTATGTCTTTCTCAGTGATAATTTTGAACAAAAAGAACCCAGTTTTATTAACTGAAATATTACCTAGTAGAAAACATTCATGTCGGATACGCAGATTAATGAATGAAGCTCTACTTTTAGTCAGCTTGATCATACTCATTTTACATGTTAGCGTAAAATGTCATTCTGTATTCTTTAAAGAGCAAGGACTTCACAGACCTGCATATTAACATGACATTCTCCATTTCCCTTTTTGATAAACGCCTTGTTACAAGTGGTGCTCTACAGGAATAGTCTTTACTTACTATATTTACAATTTACACCATAATGAAAATACGATACATGCAAAAGTAAAACAGAAATAAAAAAATACAACTAAATAAAGTGCATATTTTCATTGACCCTGAAGCTACATATTACACTTGGAAGAATAATAAAACTATATGGAACGGCGCCCATCCATGTGAAATATTGTTTAATTTTGGGGTAATAGGGGGCTGGAGAAGGAACGTTAACTGTGGATCCATTTGTTTTGGAGCAGAATAGAAGAAATCCCCGTCCAGCTTGAATATCGCAGGCTCATTTTCATGGGCCGTACGAATTCCAACAGGCCCACCCTCTGTGCCCCCACCATAGTGTGGGGTCCAGCAGAAGAGCGTGGAATTAGTGTGCTTTGACTGATGGGGCTGTGGGCAGGGGGGCATTTGTGGAGCACTGTCCAATAGAGATGATTAAAGTGGCACCACCGGGCATGGCCACGTGCCAAGCGGGGACTGAAAGCGTGCCGCACTTTGCTGCACCTGGAGCACTTTCCTTTCCGTCTCATGCATTTTTAATGCCTGTAATTTGCACGCGGGGTCTGTGCGTGCGTCCGTTTGTGAGCTGGGATGCAGTCTAGCTTTGGATGGTTTTTTTTCCCCACTTTAAATGCATTATGCATTGAATTTTTGAAATTGGCATAGATGACAATTTTAGGAGAAGAAAAAAACATAACAAACAGAGTCGACTTAAAAGGACAAACATGAAGAATGAGAAGTTCCGTTAAAAATACAGTGGAAGGAAGCCTATTCGAAACTGTACGAGCTGCTTCCTATAACTTCAGTTAAATGCATTTTAAGTGAAACTGTGACTACAAAAAAAATCACCGCACGAATAAACAAAAACACAAGATATCTTTTGGCCTGTCAGGCTGTGCTTGCCAACCCAAAAGCACTGTTGCAAGGAGTACTTCATTTAAATGCTTAATCCTGAATGAAAACCTCAACATTTCAAAGCGTGCCTGAGATATCCAGAAAGCCCCAATAGAAAAATAAATTAAAAAACATCATTTATTTAAAGGAGAAGCATTAATTGTAACATTAACCATAATCATCAGGGCATTTATTTCCCAAAATGTAGACGTTAAAGCACATCTTCTTAAAGTAAAGCTACCTTAGGAAATGTGTATGTGTTAAATGTGAATGACTACTGTACATGTATTCAGTACAAAAACTAATATTTTTAAAAGGAGAAGCACTTTTTATTTTGTGCAGATGTTTTTGATATGCTTTATATCAGAACTTTTAGTTCTAGCATCAAAACAACACTGTATTCTAAATTCTACACTGAAATATACTGTCGTTAAACTGGAAAATCTAATAAAAACGTATTACTCATCCCTGATATTGATACTCCAAATGAAATAATGTTATGAACATTGCTATCACACAAATAATGCACATAATATTGCAATTTTTATTGTGTGTCAGTAATTAGAATTTAAATGTTACAAAATGTACTGAGATCATTAGAAATGATTAACCACCCGGGTGCATAGCCAGAGATTTTCAGCACACTCAGTATGTGCATGTGACAGACAGTATCTGGAATAGCAGCTCTACCCCTGACTTTGTGAGGTTGTAATGGCATCATCACAGATGCACCGTATGCCAGTTAACCCCCATGCTGTAAAGATGAGGGAGGAATGACATTGAGTGGTGTGAATGAACTGCAGACTCAGCATGATGGAAATTTGACCCAAGAAACCATGACTGTTGAAGTGATTTTTACAAAGTAAGCGAGCGACATAGAATCCAGCAGGCTTGCAAATTGCACACTGCCCCGTGTGGGTTGTCAACAAATTACTGCAATGACAGCACACATGGTACCATGCCACCACAGAGCCCTGGCAAACCAGCCCGTATATTCTGTCACGTTCCAGCACTGTGTGTGACGATCCATGGGTCAAGGCAAGCTTAGAGAACAGATATTGGCATCATTCCTCATTCTCTTTGAAATGCATTAATAAATTCTAAACTGGCATTTTAACCAAATTTTTAACCAATATGAAATGCTAAGCTGGCATTCCAAATTGCAGTCTGGATGGATATATATATATATATATATATATATATATATATATATATATATATATATATATATACATACACACACACACACACACACACATAGACACACACACAGACACACACACATGGACAAAAGTACTGGGACACTTTTATGACATCTCATTCAAGTCGATAGGCATCAATGTGGAGTTGGTTCCTCCTTTGCAGCAATAACAGCTGCCACTCTTCTGTTTTCCATAACATTTCTGAGTGTGTCTCTGGGAATTTTTGCCCATTTACCCAGAAGACCATTTGTGAGGTCAGGCGCTGATGTTGGACGTGAAGGACTAGCACATAATCTCTATTCTAGTTCATCCCAAAGGTGTTTCATGGGGTTGAGGTCCGGGCACTATGAGGGCCAGTCAAGTTCTTCCATGCTTAACTCACCCAACCTTGTCTTTATGGGCCTTGTTTTGTAACCTGGAGCCTTCCCCAAACTGTTCCCACAAAGTCGGAAGTAATGAATTGTCAAAAATGCCTTGGTATGCTGAAGCATTAAGAACTAAGTGGCCTGGCCAAGCCTCTGAAAAACAACCCCATACCTTTTTCCATCTTCCACCAACCTTTACAGTTGGCACAATGCAATCAGGCAGATAAAATTCTCCTGGCATCCGCCAAACCCAGACTCGTCCATCAGACTGCCAGACAGAGAAGCGTGATCCTTCACTCCACAGAACACATTTCCACTACTCCAGAGCCCAGTGGCAGTGTGCTTTACACCACTCCATCTGACGCTTGGCATTGCACTTGCTGGTGTGAGGCTTGCATGCAGCTGCTTGGCCATGCAAGTCCATTCCATGAAGCTACTGGCGCACAATTTTTGTGTTGGGGTTAATGCCAGAGGAAGTTTGGAACTCCGCAGTTACCGAGTCAACAGAGCGTTGGCGACCTTTACGCACTACGCGCCTCAGCACTCTGTGACCTTGTTCTGTTACTATACGTGGTCTGACACTTCATGGCTGAGTTTCTGTTGTTCCTGAACTCTTCCAGTTTACAATAACACCACTTATAGCTGACCGTGGAATATCTAGCAGGGAAGAAATTTCACAGACTAATTAATTCCAAAGGTGGCATCCTATCATAGTACAATGCTTGAGTTCACTGAGCTCTTCAGAATGACCTGTTCTTTCACAAATGTTTGTAAACCTGACTGCATGGCTGGGTGCTTAATATTATACACCTGTGGCGATAGGTTTGAATGAAACACCCGAATTCAGTTATTAAGAGGTGCATCCCAATACTTTTATCCATATAATATATAAAAATATAAGATGATCATCTGCAACAGATACAGCCTACAAATTTAGTCTCTAGCCCTCTTTATTTCGGTGGATTTATCTATTTTGGATTCTGAGAAACAGCTTGTATTTTTATAGACTGTACAGTTTGGAAAATGCAATTAACTCAATGTGGATTTCCATAATGTAAATCACTCTTCAGTACAGAACCATTGGTTTCTCCTCCACAGCAATGATCTTACAATTGCACCAGTTATCCGCAAATCTGCTTTCAATTCTGAACAGAAAAGACACAGGTGAGTTTACCACATGAGCATAATTCAGCATGCTGGCAACATACTGGATTTCAGTCGTATCTGTAAAATCATTCTGTAACACGTCCCATGAATGCCATGTCTACAAGAATCTATCCATGCATTTGTCACACATAATGCATTAAAATAATCATTGTGAACATGATGATAGATATTCATAAAAAGGCATAACACATGATAGGAATGTTTATTGGTCAGTATACATTGGTCAGTATACTGCAAGAATTAAGGATGCTTTGTGCTGCATGATGAGGGTGTTCAGTGAGAACTTCATACAACATTCATAATGCATTATAAACATGGCTATAATGTGTTATGCATTTTATTAATATAAAACATTTTTGACATGTCATTAGTACATAGTGGCCACAAATAAGTTACTCAGTCACTACTCATCTACAAATCATGAACTAATACACTTCCTACATGAAATACGTGAATTGTCATGACTAACCCTACTGGTTAATTAATACATTAAGTAAGAGGGTACTACTACATACAACCCCAAATCAGAAAAAGTTGGGACAGGGTGGAAAATGTGAATAAAAAATAAAGCAGCAATTCACAAATGTCCCTTAACTTTTATTTCATTGCAAACAGTATAAACACAAGATAATTCGTGTTTTTTTTGGTCAACATCATTTGATTTGTAAATAAACATCCATTCTTGCCATTCAGGCTTGCAACACATTCCAAAAAAAGTAGGGACAGTACAGCATTTACCACTTTGTACAGTTCCCCTGTCTTTTAACAACACTTAAAAGACGTTTAGGCATTGAAGAAATCAAGTGACTGAGTGTTGCAGGTGTTAGTTTGTCCCGTTCTTCCTGCAAACAACGTTTTAGGTGCGCGACAGTACGGGGTCTTCGTTGACGCATTTTTCGTTTCAAAATTTCATTCTCTATAGGAGACAAATCAGGGCGGCAGGCAGGCCAGTCAAGCATCTGCACCCTCTTCTTACGCAGCCATGCCTTTGTTATGCGTGCAGTATGTGGTTTGGCTTTGTCTTGCTGAAATAAGCATGGGTGTCCCTGGAAAAGACGTCGTCTTGAAGGCAGCACTTGTTCCTCCAAAACTGAGATATACTTCTCAGCATTGATGGTGCCATCGCAGAAGTGCCAGTTACCTTCGCCGAAGGCACTGACACAACCCCATACCATGACAGACCCTGGCTTTTGGACTTGTATCAGGTAACGGTCTGGATGGTCCTTTTCCTCTTTGGTCCGCAGCACACGGCATCCATTTCTTCCAAAAAAGATGTGAAAACCCGATTCGTCTGACCACAATACACGATTCCACTGCACAATGGACCTTCCCAGATGCCTTTGAGCCCAGAGAAGTCGACGGCGCTTCTGGACGCTATTTATGTAGGGCTTCCTTTTGGCACAGTACAGTTTTAGCTGGCATTTCCTAATGTAACTACATACTGTAGTGCTTGACAGTGACTTCCTGAAGTAGTCCTGAGCCCACGCAGTTATATCATTTATTGATGAATAACGGTTTTTAATGCAGTGCTGTCTGAGGGCTCGGAGATCAAGGCCATTCAGTTTAGGCTTGCGCCCTTGGCCTTTGCGCACGGTGATTTCTCCAGAATCCCTGATTCTGTTCACTATGTTATGCACTGTAGAGGGAGGAATGCCCAAATCTCTTCCTATCTTTCTTTGAGAAACGTTTTTCTTCATCATTTCAAAGATTTTTGCCCGCACTTGGTGGCAAACTGGCGATCCTCTGCCCATCTTTGCTCCTAAAGGAATAGGCCTTTCCTCGATGCTGCTATTGTACCGAATCATGATTGCAATCACCTGTTAACATCACCGGTTTCAAATAACATCATTATTTAGTTATTATGCCTCATTACTACCCCTGCATTGCCCCCATCCCAACTTTTTTTGGAATGTGTTGCAAGCCTGAATGGCGAGAATGGATGTTTATTTACAAATCAAATGATGTTGACCAAGGGGCGGCATGGTGGTGCAGTGGTTAGCACTGTTGCCTCACGCCTCTGGGACCTGGGTTCGAGTCTCGCCTGAGTTACATGTGTGTGGAGTTTGCATGTTTTCCCCATGTCGTTGTGGGGTTTCCTCTGGGTACTCCGGTTTCCCCCCACAGTCCAAAAACATGCTGAGGCCAATTGGAGTTGCTAAGTTGCCCATAGATGTACATGTGAGAGTGAATGATGTGTGAGTGTGCCCTGTGATGGGCTGCCCCCCCCATCCTGGGTTGTTCCCTGCCTCGTGCCCATTGCTTCCTGGATGGGCTCTGGACCCCCCGCTACCCAGTAGGATAAGCGGTTTGGAAAATGGATGGATGGATGATGTTGACCAAAAAAAACATGAATTATCTTGTGTTCATACTGTCTGCGATGAAATAAAAGTTAAGGGACATTTGTGAATTACTGCTTTATTTTTTTATTCACATTTTCCACCCTGTCCCAACTTTTTCTGATTTGGGGGTGTAATTTGTGCCCCCTCAAGTACGGTTTTCCAGAAAGCATTGACTATTGAACCACCAGGGTATACATATACTGTACTAGCAGACACACTGAGACTGAGACTTACACACTGAGATCTTCTGCATCTGCATTTTACTCACTTACAATTTTGTAAAATCACACTCAATATACCTTGCTAAATAAATTTACAGTATAGTAAACAGTTTAAATACCTTTATTAGCAGGAAAATGTCATACATTTGATTACTCAAAGTAATCTCCTGTAGCAGCTGTAACAGCAGAGAAAATCTGAGGCATTCCTCCTACAAGGTTAGAATGGGAGGAAACAGTTAACTAGTGCATTTACAGCTAAATGACAGCCTAGAATCTGACTATGCCATCAGCACATGACCAGTTAGTAGGATGTCAGACACGCACTGTTACATACTCTTTCAATGTTATAAGACTTTGTCTTTTTTAATAAGGTTTTGTTTTATTTGAGTTATATTTCCATTTATAGTTGTTCTTTCAGCTTCCCAGTGCTTAAGAATAAAAAATCTGCGGTGTATGAAATATATAGAAAAGTGGAGAGCAAAAACTTCTGACTGGTAGTGTGTGTGTGTGTGTGTGAATTCACATGTTCTGAGTGTCACCTACCACACAATTCAGCAACCTCTGCTACTTAAAAAATGTCTGTGTGTATATGGATGCGTGCATGTGTACTGTATAGCCTTTTATGTTGTACTATAATTCCTGTGAAGTCAGCAACCTCTCTATGGTGATATATTCCTGGCAGTAAAGCTTACCATCACGCATCGTAAAACGATAAATCACAAAATTGTACAGCTGCTGCCGTTAGGAGAGTACTGTGATTAGAAGCCAGGATGAATAAATGATATGGGTGGAAATCATGGTGAGTTCAGAGATTACACACTTCTGTCAGTGGTGCCGATATACAGCACATATGTATGAACCCATCTCCCCAACTGATAATTCAGCATGTGAGCAAAATTAAACTGTGTTTAAATCTACTGTGGACTGTGAGATAAAAACAGAAAAGATTATAACTTTGATTGTTAATTTTAATAATGGTCCACACATCCAGAAGGCAGGAGACACCCTGACCAGCAGTACTGCTTAAAGCCCACGTGCAGCTCCAGGGAAGCTTGACCGCATGCCAAATGTGACATCCATCATCGCATAGCCACTCTGTGCTGGCAGGTAGCCTCAGACGATGGTGCCCTAGGTGACCACCTATGGACTGCAATGCTGGGAAATGGGACATTTAGTTGCCAATTCACCGAAACAACGTTTTTTAAACTGCAAGCGGAAATTCACACAGACATAGGAAGAGCATGAAAATTCCACACCAACAGAGCAAAGAGACCAAAGCTACATCCCTGGAAGAATGAGGCCAGAATGCTACCTACTAGTCATAGCAATGAACTTTCTGTTCTTGCTTTTATTGCATCTATTACGTACAATAATCTCCAAAATGTGTCAAGAGAATTGCAGAAGCTCATCACAGGGATGTGAATGACGACTCTGCATTTTTATTTTGAGGCACTTATTAGAGATAAGCACTGCTGAGCCTAGAATCCGCCTCTCTATGAGCGTGTGGGACTTGGTTTGTGTCTGGGCTCTGCGTGCGTCCATGGCCGTGATAATGAGCTCGAGGGCCGAGATTTTTAATGGACTGTGCTACATCCGTGGCTTCATCCCTCAAGATGTACGGCTCATCTCCCACCCTCAGGTCCCCAGGAGTAGCTCACAGCTCCACAGAGAATGACGGCCCAGCACTGTTTCTGCAACTGGCAAACGCTAACGTTCATTCACTGCCACTCACCACAGGGTTCAGCTCCAGAAAAGAAATATCAAATTTAACAAAGTTACCCAACTTACGGTCATCTTGAATTTCAACATATAATAATCCCAGTTATGCATGTCCCTAACCCTTCCCTATTGCCCTTATGGAAATGATGCATGCGTAAAAAAATTGTGATAATAATTAAATGTAATTTAATTTAATAAAAACACATGCATAAACACAGACAGACAGATAGATAGATAGACAGAGAGACAGGCAGACAGACAGGCAGACAGACAGATAGAAAGGTAGACAAACAGACAGACAGACAGGCAGACAAACACTAGAACATCATCTTTATCTGGATTGTTCCTTCTCTTCCTTTGCATGACATACCTGACAGGGGCATTTTCCACATCGGGGTCCACCGCGGTCACAATTCCCACCAGCGTCCCCACCCTCGCATCCTCATGCACCTCCATGATGGCCCCCACCGATGGTCGAAAGAGCGGCGGCTCGTCAGTATCCGACACAGTGATGACCACAATGGTCTGGTCCCGGAAGGAGCCCAAGTCCACAAAGCGGGGATCTACATGCTTGTTGACAGCTTCCACCACAACTCTATGGGTCTGCATGTTCTCATAATCTAAGGGCTGTAAAGGGCCAAGAGGAGAGGGAAATAGTATATTAATGAACAGCCGTCACCTTACAGAAGAAGGCAGCATGGAAGCGATGGAAATTCCCTGTCTATCAGCCTGCAAGATATCAGCGCTGAGACCTTCCACAGAAGGGATGCCCAGCACTGGTGACGATTTCCACACAGCAGTGAACTGCGTCATTTAAGCATCTGTTAAATTTTATGGATAGTAAATTCTGAGTGCACTGTAAATCACATGCTAACTAAAATTTATATTATATTTACATTACTAAAACGTAAAGAACTGGCTAGAGTTAGTGCAAAGCTTCTACAGTGATGTTCTGGTGCAAATAAAGTGACTTAAATATATCCCTCACTTTGCAATCCAAGGATAGAGACAATTCTCAGGAAACTGAGCCCTATACAAATCATTTGTGCTGTATATTGCATTCTAGCCACTAGAATGAACTATAAAAGTTCTTGAATTTGCATTTCTGTGAAATGCTGTGACCATCTATAAGGGCATCTTGCATACAGAGTTTTATAGCCCTGCCTCACTGTTTATTCCAGTTTTCAAAATAGATTAGACTTGTCTTTCTAAAAAGCAATGAAACAGTCAACGGTATACATTCCATTTAAGTATACAAAATAGCATCCTGTTTGCTTTTTAAGAGAAAAACAGGTAAAAGTAATATATAATCCCTCATGTGGAAAGATTAGAACAGTTAATCTGAGCACATCTGAGAAATATAAACATTCTATTGCAGTCAAACCATTTCATTCGCTTTTGCTGATAGGTAAGAACAAAGCACAAATTCACGAACAGGGAACAGCTCCCTAAATATGTCACTAAACATACATAAATAGGTAAAAGTAGAACCAAAACACTGAAGAAAGAAAGAAAGAAAGAAAGAAAGAAAGAAAGAAAGAAAGAAAGAAGGAAAGAAAGAAAAAGAAAGCAAGAAGCTATGAGCAAAAGGGAGGAGGTATGTTAAATGCCCTATATTATACAGTATAATAAATATGAGGGTAAAAGATTAAGTTACTTATTCTTTTATTTTAATACCAATTTTGTTCATAACACCAAATAAGACCAACATAAATCTTTTTCTTTCTTTCTTACCCTTTTTTTTAGCTTTGAAACAATAGTTTTGCTAATGAATCATTGTATGAGACCATTTGAGCATCTACTGTATTCTGCGAATTATCATTCAATAATGCAGTAATGAGGCAGGGAGAGTGGGCTGGATGTAATGCAGAAACATTCATGAAGAGATTTACTTCATCTGTGTGGTTGTGCTGTGCTTATGATTGTTCCTTGTCTTGAAGGTATGAATTCCTGACTGTTTAGGGACCTTGGTCTTCTCTGTTTTAGGTCTGCTTTACACTCATGTACCCTAACTTGATAAAGTCATTTTAAATGGGCGAATGCATAGGATTTTTTCCTTAATGGCATTTTTTACCCTGTCCATGAAAAAGCACATTAGGTCAGATAGAGACCACATGATTTCAAAGGAACAATGATTTCAAAGTCATATCAAGACTATTTAAAGGCGACTGTAAAGGCAGCAGTCCATAACCTGAAACTTAAAGAGAGGCTGGGTGGTGCAACAAGGCACTGACCCAAAGCACACAAGTAAATCAACTGAAGACTGGCTGAAAAAGACAACTATTTGTGCTTTGGGATGGCCAAGTCAGGGTCCTGACCTTAACCCAGGTGAGATACTGTGGCATGACCTGAAGAAGGCTGCGCAATCAAGACAACCCAGAAATATTGTGGACCTGAAACAGAATTGTATGGAGGAATTGTCCAAAATTCATCCATGACATTGTGCAAGTCTTACAATCGGCTACAGGAAATGTTTGGTGGAGGTTAATAAAAGCAAGGATTCATTTACTTTTCCCAGCCTGCACTGTGAATGATTACTCAATGTGCTCAATAAAGACATAGTGTGTGTGTTCTTAGCTTAGTCAGATCATGTTTATCTTAGATGAAGATCAGACCTCACTACTCATAATTGCCAAAATCCAGGTAATTCCAAAGGAATTTACTTTTTGTTGTTTTTGTTGTATAACCAGAAAATTCATAAATTTTTGTTTATTTTATCCTTTTATATGAATAATTTGTACTTTTGACACAAGGGCCACTTTGTGAGTCTGCAGGTTAGGCCCATGTTCAGATGGTTACTGGTTTTAATCTCATGTCTGGCAGAGTGATGTCACTGTTGAGACATTGATCAAAGCCCTTAAACCCAATCGCTCCAGACACTGGCTGACTCTGCTCTCCGATTCTCACTTGCATGTCACGTTGAACAAAAGTTCCTGCTGAATAAACAAAGGTAATGTGCTTGTAAAGAATTACAGCTGCTTTTGCATGCACACCTTCTGGATGGTGATGACCGCTTCCTGCGTCTCCCCATCTGTAGACACTCGGAAGAGCTCGCCTCCGTCCTCAGCCCTGATCAGGTAGCTCATGTCTGTGTTCTCTCCCATGTCGGCGTCAGTGGCCATCACTCTTCCCACTGCTGTCCCAACAGCTGCACCCTCAGAGACGGAGAACTGGTACATCTCTGATAAAGAAGGGGGTAGAAGGAGATAGAGTGCAAAGGTGACAACACAATCCTCAAGAGCTAAAAGCCGGGTAGTTCAGAGAAATACAGCAAAAGTGAACTATTCGCCTAGCCCACAAGAATAATAAGTAATACTTACTTATAGCCCTTACTTACAAAAACAACAATGGCACTCCAGTGGCTCAGTCTGTGGTGTAGTTGTCTCCAGAATTGGGGGTTCTAGTCTAGGGGAGGGGAATCTGATACATGGAGGGCCAGTGCGGGTTAGGGTATTTGGGATGACCTCTCATTCAGCCAATAACAGTGGGTCCCCAAGGCTACAGTTAAGAACCACTGGTTTTTTATAGGCTGATTGAGAGGTCATCCCAAACACCTGCACCCACATCGGTCCTCCGTGGATCTGGTTCCCCACACCTGTTCTAACCCCCCCACCCCCCATTCCTTATGTGCAGCTTGCAGGTCAGTGTGGGGTTTTTTTGGTGGCTGTGGCCTCCTTCCACAGTTCCAAGTCCCGCAGTTAGGCTATTTGGAGTTTCTAAATCATCATAATGTGTGTGTGTCTTGTGGTGGGCTAAACACCTAGGGTACATCCTCGCCTAGGGCACTATACTGCCTGAGACAGGCCACACATAGTCTCATCCATGGTGACTGGCTAAGATATGGATAGATGTTTAAGTGCAACAATAATTAAACATGATATTAATTCAAAATTTATTTTTAAAAAATCATATGATAATTGTACACCTATGCAGACAGAATCCATCCATTTTCTGTATCCACTTGCCCTATTTAGGGTCGCAGGGATCTGGAGCTCATCCTGGAAGCAATAGGCACAGAGGCAAGGAATAACCCAGGATGGGGTGTCAACCAATCACAGGGCTCACTCAGGCACCATTCACGAATATGAACAATTTGGTAACCACAGTTAACCTCAGCATGTTTTTGCATTGTGGGGGGAAACTAGAGTACCCAGAGGAAAACCCACAATAACAGAAAGGATACATGCAAACTCCACACACATGTAGAGATGGGGCAGAGACCAGAATCCCAGTTTCTATTTAACTTATCGAAGACATAAAAATACATTGACAGATGAAACACGGAAGTCAAGTTACCTTTCAGTCCTGTGACATGTATTCATTTTACAAATAAACAAATACAAAACTTAATAAACAAACAGTAATATAACAATGATTTCCTCTAAGAAACATACAGAAAGCTTTTTGTTTTGCCCACAGCCTTGGTAACTTTTGATAGTTTTGGCCAAGTTCATTATGTTTGGAGTATATTGCTTACTTTTATGTTCTAAATGGTACACTTTTCCTAAGAGCAGACTATGCTTCATTAAAATGCAATGAAAAAAGCTACACATCACATTCAGCTTCTAAACGAATAAACCTCAGCAGCAGCAATTGTAGGCCCAAAATAAAGTTTAATTGTTTTCGTTAACAAGTAATATTTGCTTCCTGACCTATTGAAAAATGGTCAGCCTCTGTCGTCTGTTGTAATTCCAGTTAAACAGATAAAATAATATTGAAAACAGTGAACAAATCAAAACTAAATGAGTCAGTGTGTGCTAAGTATCGTTCTTTCAAGAGAGGGGAGGGATGGAGAACTGCAAAGCACAAGGAGTAAGAAGTGATCTGGGACAGTGCTGTGATAACAGTGTCCCTACTGTAATAAAAGTAATGCTGTTCTGCGCATAAGGGAACAAGGGCAAGGGAAGACAAATGTGTCATGAGATCTCTTGAGAAAATCACAAATGTCCAGGCTTTTATTTTCTGGCTACTGGGTAAACAAATGTATTCTCTCTAGCGATCTCTGATACCTGCGTCGGATAGAAAGCACTTTCTCTTTCCTCAAAATGACACAATTATTAAGAACTGCTCCATTTTGATTCAATAGATCTCAATAATATTCCAATCTAGACGTCCCTGAGTGCCCATAAGATCAATATAAAGATCTATATTCTTTATTGTTCTTTCTTTCATACAGATGTGACAGAAGTGAAATAGCATTGGCCAGGTCACCTTCATTAAATTTACACATACACACAATAACATGCACAGGTATTTTTATGCAAGAATGAGTTATCAAACATAAGACCTATGAACCAAATAGTGGGTTATCAGTCTTCCAAAAGTGCATTTAAGCCGTCATAAACACATAAGCTTTCAGGTGATCTAACTTTTTTCACTCACATTCAGAAGCACTTACTCTGAGGGAAACGTGGTGGGTTGTCATTCACATCTGTTATCACTATGGTCACCGTAGTCGATCCAGAGAGCCCGCCCATTTGGCCTGCCATGTCGGTCGCCTTGACGACCAGCTCGTAGCGGTCCTGCGTCTCTCTATCCAGATCGGCCACCGCTGTCCGAATGACTCCTAGCAGAGACAGGTGAACAGTAAACATCATGTGAACAGCGCAAAATTACATAAATACATGTGTGCACTATCACTCATCCCTACTTCAGCTCCTTAAGTATTCCATTAGGCTATTTCGGCATCATTTTGTAATTTGCGGATTTAAGAGCCGTAGTGTTTTTGAGCTCTGAAGAAAATTAAGAACATTAAAATCCTGGAAAAAACAAAACCATGCCAATAGTTATAATTCAGGGAACAGGGGCTTAGAAAGATGCCAATCAAATGCTGCAGCAGTAGCTCAATTTTTAAATTATATTTTGTTAACAGTGTAATTTTCAGTTTAAAAAAATCTTGTACAAGATGCTGATTATCTTATAAACTGATGACAGCCTCTTAAAAAAGCAAAACGAAAAATCACAGAAAATGCTATAACAATAGCACATGTTTTATTCAGTTAATGGGCAATTTTCACTAACAATAAAGTCTCATTAAGAAGTAGCATCAAGAAAAGCGATATACATATGCAAAAAATGCTGATGTCTGCCAGACATGAATAGGTGTTGCTGGATTTAGATCTTATATCCAGTCCCAGATACTCCCATTGTAAAAGAGAAAGCAGAGTATAGCTGTGTTAATACACTGCTGATGATGGACATGAATTCATACTGCTGGTATACTGTATGCGCATCACTAGAAAGACATATATCCTTGTGGAAAAAAGATTTTAAAAAAAGACCTTTGTGATGAAACCATCAGTTTGGATTCTTTGTAAGTCATGTGATTCTTTGCACATTCAGACTTAAAAATGTCATGGCAGCAAATACTTTATTGCATTTACAAAGGTGGTGATGAAACTATAGTTCTCCAGTCAGATAGTAACAGAATTATCAAGCTCCACGAATTCAATTCTACCTATGTCTGCTCTGTAGCTAGTTCTCTTTTTGTAAGCATGCTGTATGGTCCCAGAGGAACATCTCTGGCAAATATCGGCAGAAACCTCTAAAGATCAGAATGTAGAGGTTTAAGCGTGAGATCTCAGAAAGAAAGAAATATCACTATTACTACACCAGGAGCCAATATTCTCATCAGTCATATAATTACATAATCAAGATGCATTTATAGGTGAGCTGAGCATTACAGCATTGCATGCACATATTTTGTATGCACATATAATTATACTGCATGCATTTGCCCTTTAAGCGGGTGAAGTTGCATGGGGGCAGTGAATCTCGGATGTACACACAGCCCCATTCTGTTAACCCTTTTCCCTATTTACCGATGACTGCCTGCAATAGAGAGAAGTAGAGAACCGGGCCAGACAGACCCACAGGTCCCCAGTGTGGTGTTAGTGGGCTGGGCATGCCATTCATCATCCAGGACGCAGAATAAACCAAACCAAAATTGGGGGGAGGAGGGATTATTAAGTTCAGTGATTTTCCTGTGAGGTGTTTTTTTTTATCATTTCAGTAATTCATATACAAATAATGTGAATATTTATAACATACTGGAAAGCAGTACCTAAGAAACTTCTATAACTCATACATAAACAAAGACAACAATACCGCCCAGGTAGGGCAGCCTTCCGGCGTGTGGTCAGGCACGTGGCACTGGGCTTACCAGTCTGGCTGTCCACGGTGAAGTACTTCTCCCCCTCAAGCACACTGTACACCACCCGGGCACTGCTGCCGTACGTGGGGTCATCCGCGTCCGAAGCCGTCACCTTCATCACTGACGTACCTGTGAGGTAGCTATCATCAACCCTACTGCACCTCACACAGCACCACCTAAGGTTACAGTGGTCGGTCAAAGTCACACATATATTAAAATACATGAATGAACTTTACATTACATCACGGTTATTCTATGTGTGTGTGTGTGTGTGTGTGTGTGCGCGCCCGTGTGTATGTATGTATATATTTCTATGTATGTATGTATACATGAGGGGAAAAGGAAACACAGCCAATAAAGATCATTAATGAAAACTCTAAAGAACGAAATAATTTTCCTTTTACCATACGTATTTAGGATGTTTAGGTTTAGATTGCAACCCGAATTTTAATCTCGATGTGACTCCACAGTTGACGCCAATGAACATTAATGGATAAAAATCCTCAGGGGGAACCAGCATTTAACTGCATAAAACTTTCTCTGAAGAAGAAAGCGGAGAGACCTTGTTCGTAGCTTGGAAATGTACGGCCGACGGCGCTCAAGGGCAGCGAGACCGCCTCTTTCCCTGTGACGCAATCGGTAATGGCTGACAGCTGGCCGTGTCCGCGAAAGGTCACAGCTGCAGCCCTTCCAGAGACCTGTCATGCTCCTGTCCGGCGACATAATAGCAGCCAGGTAATTACGCTAATTAGAGGGATGTGTCAGAGAGCTGTTTGTTTCCTGTCACAGCGTCGCGGGTCTCGAGGGTGCGGGGGCGGCCGGAATCATCCTTAAACCGATCGAAGCATCATCTCCAGCTTCCGTGATGAGACACTGTCTGCTTGTCTTTCCTTCTGCCCCTAAATAAATTCTACAGCCTTCCTCCATCGGCATAGGCTACATCCTTTATGTCCTGCTTGGATCTGTGGCCGTTTTTTAAACTGCTTTTGCATATATTTACGTAACATTTGCAGGCATGTCGTTCATCTCGCGCAAACATAAATCCGGACCCTGTGTCATCAATAACGAAATAGCAGAACTTCGTCGCTGCATTTGGTTGGACAGTAATTTCTGTTTTCTGTGACTTATTTTCTGTGTCCCCAGGCAATCCTATTTGACTGTTTGAAATATGTGAATGCCCTCCCCCAAAAAAAGTAGGGATCTTAAATCCTTTACAAGCTAGTTAGACCAATTAAAACATATCAGTTAGAGGGGTGGTAAAGAATGTTTGGTGGTGTGTTTATAAAAAAGAAATAGATAATCATTAACATGAATTATTCTCCTGGAGAATATTTGTTTTCGTGTAACATTTTAGGTTACAACACATATAAATTCAATTTAGAATTTCTCGTGTGCATTTATGGATCAACTTAAAACTGCTTATAAAGAATCAAACACAGACTTTTTCCCCCTCAAAAATAAAAGTATGAAATGTGAATGTCATGTGTCCTTGCGTCCAGTCTGCCCCTTTTGAATTCTCTGTTAAAAATATTTTCTCTCTCTCTTTTTTAAGGTTACTGCAACGTTTATGATCATTTGTTCAAAAGAAGAAAAAAATCAATTCCACCAAATACACTAGAGCCAGAAAAAGTGGAAAAGGCAAACCACCAACACACACAAAGGAAAGGAATTTAGCATCAGACTAAGCAAAAGATAAAGGCTGGCAGCTCTCAGAAACAAATAGTGAGATGTGTGGTTGCTGAACAGGATAAACTTAGAAACAATTTGAGTAATTCAATGCATTGCCGTTTCAATGTTTTGAGCAATTTGTGATTTCATTTATCATATTTTTTTTTCAAATTGATAGTATATGGGAAGGTTCCACACACCTCAGAAAACTGGAGTAAGTGGGTCTTCAGCTAATCGTGTTGAAGTTTGAGCTGGCTGATGCAGGCAGTTATGTGGAGAAGCATTCGATTCAACGCAGCTTAACACATTTGAAATTCATTTGCAGGCTTTCAGGAGAATAGTTAAGTTACAAGACTTTGGGGTATCAGCAACTTCAGGAAGTCCGTGCACAGTTAAGTACACTACGGGGGGGGCACATGCATCCCGTCTTGTGGAGGTCAGTGACCTTTCCACGGGAATCTTTAGAGAGCTGACTTCCACAATGTTAAATGTAGTAAGAATGTGAAGGGGAATAGAAAACACATTCTGTGACCCTAAGGCTTTTTTCCAAGCTTTGATGTTCTCCCCTACTGCTGTACATACAAACTTCCAAATAAACTGAATATTTATATACAAAAATTTCTGATGGATATTAAAATGACTCAAAGCACAAACTTAGGATATGATTTTAAAAATTTCTCAGTGACAACTTCAGGTACTTTTTTAAACATGATTCAGAGAGAATATGTTTTGCATATTGATTTTGTAATTCAAACAGGAGATAAGATTAATAGCTTTACCCAGTTTTTTTTTTTTGTTTTTTTTTTTTTGCAACCTCCCTCTAATTTAAGGGCACCAGGTGGAATACAGGATGAGTCCTGGGATTTTGACCAAATTGGGGTTGTTGCATGTCTCAGAATGCACCATGCTATTCCAGTCTACAGCTTAACCTGAATTTCTTTGGTAAAAATATTCAACTATTTTTAATTGGATAAAACAGAAAAATTGCAAGACATATACAGTAAGTTGTTATTTTTAAAGCATAAATGGGGCTATAAACTAATTACATCCACAGCTAATATCATTTATGTAAGTGTTTCTCAACCTAGTCCTCGGGGACCGTCAAACAGTCCAGGTTTTTGCTCCTCGCCAGCTCGACCTGTCTGGGGGTCCCTGAGGACCGGTGTGAAAAAGACTGACTTATACAACTTGATAAATTGGTAGGTGAGGGGTATATTTGCCAAATGAAAAGAAATACTGATTGGTAATATTTTAAAATATGTCAGTTATTTCAGTCTTTAAGTTTGTGTCTTTACGTCTCATTGTACTGTACTGCATTCCATAGCCCTTTTTACCTTTAATGACAAATGCTAAAAGACCACTAAGCATTATTCATCTCTAAATGTGTCACTGAGTCTTCAAGGCCAGTTCAAGACTGGCCCATTACACATTAAAAATGGGACACATCATCTATTTTATTATTATTATTATTATTAAATGGGACGGTTGTTCATTCTGCACAGCTACTGGTAAGAGGAAAATCATTACTTTTTATGGAATTACCTCCTTATCTTAATTTTCCCTTGGTAATACTGTAATCTTAGCTGTTTTGAGTTGACTGAGTATGCATTGGGTGAAAGCCCTATATAAATGCAAATGCTTTTTATTGTGTTCATATTAAAAACTTCAGCCCTTCATAAAATGTGGCCTCAAGTTTCATACAAAGTCATTAGTTAGTTAAACAAAAATACCTTAATTAGAAACACAGCAATATTCAGTATATTTGTCGTTTATGTTTCTGGATTGCTTAAAACATCAAAACAAATTTTATTTATTTACTCTTTTTTTATCAGTTCTGCAACTTGGGTGAAAAGGAGAAAACTGCAATTTTCAATTTAGTCAGGATCCTTTATACAGCACTGAAGTGAATAAAGTAGAGTGAGGAAGTGAACAAAAATGACATAATATTTGTTGAAGAACTGGTTAGTGTTTAACTGCATATTGGTAACTCTATAAATATTACTTGTACATTCAGACTTAAAATTTCTACATTTTTGTGCTCTTGCCAATATAAATTCCCTCCTGATAACCCTAAATTCTGTTACGTTTCAGCAGAAATACTCTTATATCAGTTTGACATTAATGTATAGGTATTCCCATCTTAATATTTTCTAATATTCTACAGATTATTCAATGGTGAAACTGCTACTCCCATAGTAAATAGCATGTAAGAAACTTCGTTCATTTGGACAATCAGTCTTACGAAGCTACTTCCGCTAGCCTGCAGAAATTCCATTGATACTGATCAATACAACCGGAGCTGTTCCGTTGTTAACGCAGCATATCGCATGCTCTTTCTTCTGATTCCTTAATTTGTGCAGCACACTCTGATAGAGGAGTTCCTAATTAGGCAGGCTTCTACTGCTGTGAGATCAGTCACCCAGCAATCACCAAATGGTGATTGTGCATAAGAGCCCCTGTAAAGCACAGATTTACCATAAATGAATGCAGCCTTAAATATGTCATGCACATATGATACAAAAAGGTTGGATTTAAATGGGAAAAGCAGGTGGGTGCATGTTTACTCATTTAACCAGAATAAATAAGAGATTCTATTTCATTACAAAAAAAGTATGTATGAACTTTTATAAGCTAATAATGGAAGTGAAACTGGTGTATGTTCATTTACTCTTATCTTTCTTTCTTCTTATTATTATTATTATCATAAGTAGTGGTAGTATAAATAATAATAATGATAATTATCATTACATATAATTTTCCAGTTGCTGTGATTGGAGCTGCTGACTCGTGCGTCTCCTGTTGCAGTGCGTTTGAACATTGTTCTTTACCTGAGCTTCACTAAAGGGATTCGGCAGCATAAATGAGTTACATGTGGTATGACCCTGTGCCTCAGATGGTGCTGTCATTCCCTCACACCTCCAGGGCTGGGGTCTGCATCCCCCCCTGTGTGATGTTTGTGGAGATCACAGGTTCCCCTCCGAGCTGTGCGACTATCCTCCCGGTACTCTGGCTTTCTCCCAGTTAGTAATTGGTGTCTCTGAATTGGCCGTGCTGTGGAGTTGTGCGTGCATGGTCTGCAAGGGACTGGTATTATGCCGAGGGTGCACCCTGTGCTGTGCACACCCCCCCCCCCCCCCACACACACACCCACCACCGAAACCCTGTCCAGGATTAGCACCAACTGAAAACGGTAGGAGTATTTCAATCATCAACCTTTGGAATACACTGTATCCCTGGCTAGGTACTTCTTACAGTTAGAGCAGATATTACAAAAGGAAAGAGCACACACCTCTGCTGTCTGATGTAACAACACAGCATGAGAGGAAAAAACATAAAGGGGACTGCAGAGATTAACAGGGATGCAGGCTGCTTAGCAGGAAACACACTGCCACCCCATCCCGGCCAGCATCTCCTCTTTCCATTACGGCTCGTTATTTACAGTAGCTATACTAAGCTGCCGAAGTGAATTAGAGGTCCTGCCATTGATTGACATATCAGAATGCATTCATCATTGGTTGTGGGAGTCATCGCAGATTAGTAGCCACAGCCACTGTCATGTAAAACACATTAAAATAATCCCAGTGGAGAAAATCTGAGTACCATGTGAATACCCAGACAGGAATAAATAACGTAAATGATAAATAATATTCAAGTGACCTGGGTACCTAAAGTGTTATATGTGATTGTAGAAGAAATTAATGAATTATTACCAGCATTGATATCCTATCCATCCATGTTCTATAACTGCTCATCCTATTCAAAGATGTGGGGGGTCCATGGCCTGTGGGCACAACCCAGGATGGGGCACTGATCCATTGCAGGGCATATTCACACTTACAGACAGTTTGGGGGGCGGCTGGGAGAATGGAGTACCCTGAGGAAACCCCATAGCACAGGTAGAACATGCCAACTCCACCCATATGGAGCCATGACTGAGACTTGAACCCTGTTCATGGAGGTACGAGACAAACATGCGAACCACGGCACCACCATGCCCCCCCTTAGTATTGATGTATATAATCAGTATATGCCACTGATTACTCAGCATATAATTGTAACAAACCTGCAGCCTTTCCCAAGTTTGAATCAATCATCATCCCATCCATCTTCTGACCATTTATCCTGGACAGGGTCACAGGGGCTGCAGTTTATCCTAAGCATTACAGGGCATCATGGAGAGAATGCCAGTCCATCACAGGGCACACACACAGACATCACATACTACTGGCAAATTACAGGCAGCAATTAGCCTTATTGCATATGTTTGAACTACATGGTTAAATTTAGCTTTAATCAGCTGCTGATTTTCACTGTGTAGTTAGCTAATCTCATACAGAAAATGAACACGTCATCAAGTTACGAAGCAGTTAGCCCAGGCCTCAGGGAACGATGCTGTTTACCAGAGCAGCTCAGCCACAGATATGCTAGAAAGCTCCCTACCGACATAATCTGCACATTTGCTCTGAAGGAGATGCACCAGCGGATTTGACCCTGACATCATTAGAGATTTTATGGGATGCATCGAGCCAGAGTTCAGCCTACAATAATGCATAAAAGTATCGCTATCGCCTTCATAAACAGAATTAAAGAAATTAAAATGAAACCCACTTCCATTCAAAGCAATACATATTTTTGTTCTTTAACCAAAGGCTCTCAGTCAAGGGAGAAAACAGTGGCCCAAGAAGACTAAAAATGAAAACTCATCCTTATTTTATAAAGCAAACTCACTGAGTAGATTTGACAAAACAAATTTATTCAGGACTGGTCAATCCTACAGCTGACATACAGTAAGCGACTGCCTATGGTGCGGACTTGCCAGCCGATTTCACAAAGTATTCAAACCCTCTGCATGTAACAAAAAAGAGGGAAACTAAACAGTCACACCTACTAACAAGACAATGGTGCAGTATTCTTGTAAAAACAGTGACCTATTACATCAGTTCTGATTTCATTTAATTTTCAGAAATATCTGTACTATTGCATAACTCCCAGTCACAGACATTAACCAATGATTAGACAAGGACTCACATTTGTATAGATAAAAGTCTGAAGATGGCAGTTTAAACGGTGATTGAAATATGGCCGCTGAAGGGAAGGGTACAGAATCCATAATCGGTATTGTCTAATTATTAGGCTTACCACACTCGTTTCTGTGGAAGTGAAGGCGAAAGCCGGGGAGGGGGTAAAGCATTTGCCCCCCATCAGAATATTGATTTATGTGTGATTTGGTTTAATGACCTCCGGGCTGCCTGCTCAAGCGGCTTCCAGCGGTATGCTGTACTCGGAGGGAGATAGCTCAATTACTGCAGCAGGATCTCTGGGAGTCTGGCACATCCAGGGAGCCAGACTGACAGCTATTTAAGAGGCGCCTTTGTATAAGAAGATTTGTGTTCAACTCTGCAGCGAAGGCATCTTCTACATGCCCCTCCCTCCACACTCAATCACAGCAACAGAACCAAGCGCTTCCCACCTTAATCTCTATGTGTTATGGATCATTTAGAAAAGACATAAAATCCAAGGCGTTCTCACTTTAAAAGTTATTTCTTCGCCGGTTGCGATCTTATTCATCTTTAATTTTCTGGTGTGCTATAAAAGTTAATGGCGTGCTTAGTAAAACTTTGAACAAGCTGCAACAAGGATTTCTGAGCGAACATTTTTTTTCATCTCTCTTCGCAAATATTTAAACGCGCCTCTCTTTTTCTAATCAAGATATTTTAAATATTTACTTGCACTTTTCGTTGTTTGCTCGTTTCGCCCGTGAGATGCTGCCTGGAAAGATCTGGAGCGAGCCGTGTCTTTTTGTCATTTACGTGTGCTGTCGGGGACCGTCGAATGCATCGTTACAACGGGAGACCCAAACACATTAAATATGGTCTCGGATATCTAAACAACAAACTGCAAATAAATACAAAATGGCACACAACAGAGAGGTCTGTGAACTAGCACTAATGCAAAACTTTGTTTGCATTAAATTGTTTGAGAAATTTGACTGCTACTGCAATATTGTCACAAAAACTGACGAACTCCTGTCAAGGGTGTCACTACAAAAATAGGTTACAAGGATATAAATATCAAAATTCAGTGCAAATCAGCCAACTTCATATGCACAAATAAGGAATATATGGTTGTGATAGCAAGTGGAGCCCACTTTGCGTAACAATAAGCTTTATAAATTATTTAACAATATGTGCGGTTATATAACTTATCAAAATGCTAAAATATCCTCTGCACTTAAGCGAACTCTAGGTATGTTAAGGATGGTTTAATGACAGATGCTGGCACACTGGCCCAGTGATTGTGCCCAGTTACGCACTGGCATCCCGATCAGGGTGTTCCTCGCCTTGCGCCCTTCGTTTCTCTGGGTGGGCTGCAAGCACAGCTCGTAGTGGTGCAGCCGGTGTGGTCTCCCTGGAGACCTCTCATGTACCTATCTCTTACCTTAAGCATATAGTTGTATCCTTTCATTCCCTTAGTAGTGAAAGGAAAACCATAACATTATGAAAAGTAACATTTAATGACCTTTTCCGTCTTTATGTGAAGACTTTTTGGTTTCCCATTGTTGGAGGGGAAGTCGATGCTGATGTGTATGTAATTAATATTTTCTGTAATTTTATAAATTGCGGTACCTTGCTTGGTATCAGTTAGATTTAAATTTCAGATATAGATGTAAATTTACCTATGGATAACACTGTCACTTATAGATCAAACAGAAAACTTGACATTATCTTTTGAATAAAAGCATTTACATAATTTATATTAGTTCTACAAGGGAAACAGGAAAGTATGTGGGGTGATAAATTTATTTATTTGTACTTGCAATGGAAGCTTCCAGAACTTCAGACATGGTAAACAAACAGAAGTCCTAAATATTTAAACTACTACAATGGTTAAAGAGATGGGTTTTGATATTAAATATTAAACGCCCATCTTTCACTAACTCCTCAAAAATAAGTTAGTACCTAAAACAACCTTCTCGCATCTACAAGTATAAAGACAATTTTAGCTATAAATCAGTAAATGGCAAACAGTACCTGACTGATGAAACCAGAGACATTTGCTGAGCAGTGCTTTATCCTGGCAGTGACAGTGATATGCAAACTGACCCCTATGACCTGTAGTTATACTTATATGCATAATAAAAGAATAGGCAAAGACAGACAGACAGATAGATAGATAGATTAATCTATCTATCTAACATGTTTGCCATTATCTATTTGTTTCTTCATATTTTAAGATGTAAAAATCTTGGTTTGTCATCAAGATTTTATTAATTCCGCACAGATCATTTTTGTATATAAGCCTCATCATTTAGACAACTGAAAATAGCTGAAGTGTTGTTAAAATTTACAATGGAAGGCTTTAATGGTCGCGATCCTGGCCTTTCCATACAGTTACCGTAAGATGTGCTCTCAGCAGTGCTGCAAACAGCCATATGACACAGGAATGCAGGATGGGATGAAGATTTATTTAGGTACAAGTGGGCAGGAAAGACAAAAGACAGCCATTTCACCTCCAGAAAAACAAACTAATAAATAGGCACCAGTTCTTGGGAAGGGCTACAGCTGAGTGTAGAATTTGCCATCAAGATCATATAGCACATATTACATATGAGGCTCAATATGGCCATATAATTCAAACTGATCAATCCTTATCTTTCTGTTTAATGGGAAAGCAGTCTCAAAAACCCCTGTACGATGTAACTATGGTGAAACTCAGAAATGATTCCAAATGCAGCAGCAGTTACATCAACGCGCTCTTCCTGCATTTGCTTGAAAGATAACCACCAATGGTGTGTAGTTCTGCCAGTCAGGCCTCTGTGCCACTGATCCAGAGACTTTTGGTTCAAATTCTGGAGGCAGCGGTGTGAAGTCAGTGTAGCGTACTCAAACACTGCCCTCGACTCAAAAGTACTAGGCACATTCTCTTGATTCTCACTTGTATGTTGCAATGAACCAAAGTCTCTGTTAAATTAATGAACTAAACTTATTCAATAGGATTGTTTGGCAGGTATGAATTTAATATTTACAAATTGCATTAAATATCTTTCAATGTGAAAAAGCCAGGGAGCGGGTGACCTTCAAACAGAATCTGTGAGCCAGCTCTGTCTTCCAATTTGCTTCTTCTAGTGAGTCAAAAATCCCCTAATATATGTGCCCTTGGCCTTACCTAATAAACTATTTAATGACTGAAGAAACTATGCGAATGAGGCTCCATGTTACACTGCCATTGGGTTTTACTGCATGACTCTACGTTATAAAGATCTTTGTTTGTCTCACTGGGAACTTTCAGGAAATCTTCTAGCATGGAACGATGTAAGAACTCTGATCAGAAACAGATGATACAGACACGGTGTTCTCCTTGCGAAGATTCAGTGTAAATCCAAAACACAAACATTATCCACATTTAACTAAACGTGCACCATGTGAAATACTGAGTGAGAGAGGCGACATTCAAAGTAATCCCCATGTTTATCATGAAGACCTCTACAGCCGCTTCTCACAACCAATGCTGGCATATTTCCTCTGAAGCCCATGCCAGGCAACATATTCAAAGCCATAATATAAAAAAGTACTGTAACTCATCTCTGTCAACAGTTTGCCTCAAAGGCTTCACCCGCCTCATAGCGATAACAAAAGCCGAGAGCGTGTGATCGGGCTGGGCTTCCCAGGCTCGCCGCTGACAAGGCTGTTATGAAGGCCCTTCCTCCCCTACATGTACTAAACGGATCTAGCAGCTGCCACTGCCTGCCAGGCCAGAGCCTCCCTTCAAACAGAGGAGCCAGTCCTCTGAGGAAGACCTGCCTTCCGTGGCACTTTAAACTAACCATTCTAAATTTCACCGAACACCATGCAAAACAGAGCGGTGAAAAAATGGCACTCAGAAAACGAGAAAAGGGCATGGGAAGATTAAAAGGAATAATTGAAGAGCCAATTTCCATAACTCAACAAGTCCATTTTGTTGTTTTTGAAATGGACGCAAATGACCTAAAGTCAGGTTTCCTGGCATACTGTATGTTTGGAACTTTTGGAACCAAAACTTAACCAAAACGTCGTAATGTAATCCAACAAAAAATCTCGTGGACCGAGTAAGTTCGGCAAATTTTTTGTTAGGAAACCATGCCTAAGATGGAGTAATGTTTGATCAACCCAGTAACCAGAGACTGCTGGTTCAAATTCTGGAGGCAGCTGTGTGAAGTCACCCTTAAGTCCTTAAACATGGCCCTCAACTCCAAATCTCAAGGGACACTGTCTTGATTCTCATTTATATGTTGCTATGAACCAAAATCTGTTGAATTAATAAACTCATTTAGTCCAATTGTTTGGCAAGTAAGAATTTCAGATTTACATATTCTATTAAATATCTTTTAAAGTGAAAAAGCCAGGGAGCAGGTGACCTTCAAACAGAATCTGTGAGCCAGCTCTGTCTTCCAATTTGCTTCTACTAGTAATCAAAAATCCCCTAATATACTGTGTGTCTTTGGTCGCACAAAAGAGTTTTGGCCAACAAGCACGTTAGCCGTATGTTATCATTAAGGTAGTGGATAGGCGCAATGGCTAATAATAAAATAATATAGTTAATGTGGGAACAATGCAAAAACATAAAACAAAAATGTTTCCTGTAAAATCCTGTAAAATGTGGTAAACACCCAGTCATAGTTAAAAAAAGAAACCCATTGTATATATCTTTGAAAAATACCGTGATATCAATTTTTGGTCATATCGCCCAGCTCTACTTTACACATAGGCCAACTTTATAATTGGGACTTTGGGAACAGGGGCCACTTCCAGAATCTGACATTCTATACTTCTTATTCTAAACAATAATACTAATACCAGTACTAATACTAATATTATTATTATTATTATTATTATTAATAATAATAATAATAATAATAAATGTTGGTTTCTTGTTTCCGTAATACTGCTAATTCACATTGCACTTTCGAACCCGAAACCTGAGAACGTAATCTCTTGATGATACCAAACACAAAACTAAAACCCCTTCAGCAATTTCACAGGAGGTTAAACTAGCCATCCACTATCCACATATTCAGTGGATAGCCAGTGGGTAGCTAGGGGGCAGTGAGTGGCTCAGCAGGCTAAGTGTCTGTGTCTGTGATCAGAAGGGCACCGCTGCAAGCCTCAGCCTCAACAGGACAGTCACTGGTGCAATATGCAGGCCACCCCCCCCCCAATAGGTATGCTACTTAGGTCTGAAAAAAATATATTATTACTAGTACTGTTATTATTTACAGTTATATATGTGGGCTAAAATTTTGTGCGCTGTGGTCGAGTCGCTTCAGTTGATGAAAAGCGGTATTAAAGGGCAAAAAAAATTAAGCTTGTGGAAGCAAGATAATCTAAACAAGAACTGAGAGTGAGCTACATTTTAGTAAAATACTATCAAATCAAACTGCAAAGCATTGCATAAATAAGTTATCGGTTTTCAGAATAGTCTTTTGCTTCTTAATGCTGGCAATCTAGTATGTTGTACTTGTAGGACAGTAAGGTCAAATGCATCTGCCCCCCCCCCACCCCCCCAACGGAAGAACTGGCCTCAGTCTGCCCCCCCAGCTAAAATGGCTTAGAACCTCCCCACAATGAGGAGATGCTTGCATGTGAATTTGATGAAGAATCCTTTGTATTTTATATGACTCTGGCTTGCGTGAGCCAAGATTAAACAGTTACTTCTCAAGAAATATGTGTCAACGCACATCAGTAACCAGTTTAGATAAGTAGAGACAGGACAGAAATATGACTAGAAGGATAAGTGAAAAGGTGATTAGTTTTTAAGCATTACAGCCAGCATTATTTACTGCAGTAATGTAACATTATAGTACTTTTAAACTATACATTTAAATCAAGTCCGACTGTAGTACATATCATATTTTGTCTGGTAAGCAGTAATGCATTTTTTGACACTGAAGAGCAGAATAATAGATTGGCACATTCTTGGGTTAGAAGCCAAATACAAGACAGCAGCTTGTTTTCTATACTTCTGCTAATTTATTAATATCAATATTGATATCATCTACAATAATAATGCATCTTCTAAACAATTATCCTGATCAGTATAATGGGGTCTGAAGTCGATGGCAGAACACAGAGCACAAGGCAGGGACACACCTGGATGGGATGCCAGTCCATTGCAGGACACACACACACACAGGGTATCTTTGTGGGGACTCTCCATTCATTTCTATGGGGAAAACTACAATCCCAACATGACGACCTTAACCCCTACCAAGCCCTAACTGTAACCATAAGTAACCAAACAAAATACGAAACTTTTGGCATTTTCCTTTTTTTGACTGCATGCACAGATCTTTATGGGGACCTGAAAAATGGTCCCACAACATCACAATAGTTTTTATTACACTGTGGGGGACAATTGATCATACACTAAGCACAACACAATGACAACTGCAGCAGCCACAATAATAATTATGAAACCTGGATGTATTCCACAATACAGTGTATCAACCTACAAATCATTTAAACTCAAATTCGTTAATCCAGGTTGAACCTCTGCACTTTGATGGGCTTGTTAAATATTAAATGTCATTTTCCTGGATTCCCCTTATCATTCTAAAAATTTAATGTCAACGATGTAAGGGGAATGGAAAATCAAGAAGCACCCACGAGTGCGTCCAGAAATGAAAGCCACCCTGATCTCGTTAAACCTATTGAGGGGGTTATGTTCACGACTGCAGAATGTCAAGTTGACCAGTGGTACCTGCCAAACGGTGTGATATCCAGGGTGACACCCTCCAGATGGTGGCCTGTCAGTCTGCCTGCCAGTCAGAGCTCACAGGGGTGCTGGTGACCTTATCATCAGGGTGCTAAGCTAACTCCACTAGGCTTTGTTCGACAGGGGAGCAAATAGGAGGTGAGAACAACCCTGAAATGCTTAACTAAGCACTACTGTTATCTCATTAGGCCCAGCACTCTGTTCAATGTATAAAACATGAAGAATGCACTCATTTAATGCGTAATTTGAGTGAGAGGCCAGGCAGGAGGGGGAGGAGGAAGGGCTTGAACATGAAGATTCTTGCTTGCTCCCTCTTGTTTCAATAAGCACTACAGGCTGCCCAGGCCTGGGTGCCAACATGCTGATGAGGCAGGAATTCACTCTGATTATGCAGCTCATTTTGTGGGAGAGCTGGAGTGATTACAGCTATTCCCCCCCCTCTGTTCCTGTTCGCACGCAGACACACATACACGCACGCCCTCGCGCACGCACACACACACACACTGAGCTTGTGAACGGCATTCCATTCCCACTGCCTTTAACCTCAAATGATCTTTTACCCTAATTGTTAACCTCTGCTTGAAGCGACCTTGGGTTCCTCATTTAAAAGTTCAAGCTGTCGCTTATTTTTAAAAGTGGTCAGGGGCGGTATGAGAGCTTCTTCTGCAGGTGACCGCTTTCATCTCCATCCACACCTACCTGAACAGCCAAAACAGGCATGGAGGGCGCTAGCATTCTGTAGCAATGAAAGCCTTTTTAAAAATAACCTGTTGCATCTACACTATAATGTCTGCACCACTCACAGCACCCGAGCATTGTCCCCTGTCCCCCCAAATCCCTGTAATGATTATTAAATAACTGATGTATTTCAGTAAAAAAAAAGCAATGTTTAAGAAATGTTATATCTAATCAATAATTTTTTGGGGGTAAGCATGTATGAATATGACATTCAATTTAAGTTTATCAGACGACCCTTACAATGGGTATTTATTCTACGGGAGACTAAGGCTTGACCTGCTTATAAATAGGAAGCAAGCCGATAAAATATTAACAAGGAATATCAGAAAAATGTATTTGGTGTTTTGAAGTTAACTCAGGTTTAACTAACAGCTATAAATATTTCCTGCACAGTTTTTCCAAGACAAGTTATTTAAAATAAGAAAGAATGTGCAGGTCTGCAATACTGATTTGTCCATTCATAAATCTCGTCTTGTAGCTTATCTAGTAGCAGGATATCATGGATCCCCTGTAGCCTAACTATCTATCCTGGGCAGCATGTAATATAAGGCAAGGTAAAACCCAGGATGGAATGCTAGCCTATCACCAGTTATAAATCCAATCACGCGCTACAGGCAGTTTTAGAGATATGCCCAGAGAAATCGGCAATCAACCAACTCCACTCTTTTGCATTTCGTCTGATACTGTTTAGTGAAGAAAAACAAATGAACCAAGCTGATGAATGTGATGAATGATTTACTTAGACTTTAGAGGGAACATTAAAGATCTCGGTAACAATTTCGTTTTAGAGTCTGCCCCTTAGCTATTAATAAACTAATACCAATAAACTGGTAATATATTGGTAAATACAATGTATTACAAATATGCATTACAAAGCCTCGAGCATTAGTAAGCAAACTTAGAAAATAGTTATACCTATGCCTTAATGGTCTGCTGCTTAACTATTAATAAACCGTTAATAATAACTTAATAACATACTAGTAAATAAAAAGACTCATTTACAATAAAATTTCTTGCTCCTGTCCCACCAGTTTTAGCGAAAGAATTTGTAAATGCTCAATTACAGCTCAATTCTCAGTATTTTACTAATCCACTTATATTTGAAAGTATTGTAAATATCAGGAACAATTGTAATGCATTTCTTTGTAAATAAATCTTTGAATGTGTTAATGCATTGTCGAATGATTAGTAACAGGTGCAGATGTTAAACTAAAGTGTTACCAAGATCTCTTGTAACTTGTCTATGTTCACAAACAACACATTGTTTTATGTGATTTGAGTTATTATTGTTTTAGTTTTAGTCATTTTATGTATATGTTTGTTTTTAGATATTAAATTCAAAGGCCTCCCAAGAAATATGTTAAGTAAAACATCAAAGACTGGCAATGAATCGAGTCAACCGAGCAGAAGACACATGATACTATATGTAACTGATATATTGTGATTGTTACTAGCTTTCCTGTTGACTATTTATTACTTGTTACTTCATGATAAGTCTGGGTACAACTTCTTTTCTTCTCTATGTTTTGCATTTTTGCCAGTGTAATTTTACAATATTCAGATCCTATTATCTCCATGGTCTAAAATACTATCTAGTGTCCCCCAAATCTAATGTAATTTTCAGTTTGGTCAAGTTTAAAGTAGGTATTACTTAGAGCTCAGTTTAAATCTGCACTTTGAAAACCCTTTGCATATTATGTTCATTTTATTATGTAAACGTAATGTAAGTAATGCTGTACGGTATTCAAAGCAATATTAATAGGAAGGCCTTGCACCCTACTATGCAATATGGAAGGTAACCTCCTTACCGATAGGCGACAACTCGGGGACGCTGCCAATGTAAGGCCCTTCCAGGAACTTGGGTTCACTATCATTGATGTCCTGAACCTTGATAATGAACTCAGACTCTGGTTCAAGGGGCTGGTCTGTGAGGCGGTCCCTGGCCTGGGCACGGAGAGTATAGTAAGTCTTCTCCTCGCGATCGAGCCTCTCGGTGGCGTGGATGTCTCCTGTGATCTCATCAATGATGAAGATGGTACCTGCCCCCTCACCAGAAATGGTGTACTTTATCGACCCATCGCCCTCATCGGAGTCTGAGTGGATCTGTTGGAAACAGGAAACAAAAGAATTGTGAAAATTGCTACACAAAACTGGAGTGGGGAAAAAACTGTGAGACTCAAAGAAAGTGTATGGAAATATGTTTATATATGTTGCAATTTTTGAAAATTCTCATTTAGGTTCGTGGTACATCATTACTATGTTTAGATACACACACACACTGTGTATATATACTGTCATATATGTATATGGTACAGTTATTCTGACACTTGCTTTGCGTTTGATAACCTACTCAATCATTTGTGGGGACACAATCTGGTCTCGTAAACATGGAAGCATCAGAGTGATTACATGCTATATGCTCTTTATCTTCATCACAGATAATAATAATAATAATAAAATCACTGACATGTACTGTAAATAAAGCATCCTATAGAGCAGGGGTCTCCAACCCCGGTCCTGGAGGGCAACCATCCAGTAAGTTTGATATCCTACCTGGCTTCTGATGAGCCACACCTGCTCTCAGGCTCATCAGAAGCCAAGTGGGACAGAAAACCTACCGGATATTAGCTCTCCAGGACCGGAGTTAGAGACCCCTGATACAGGGACTGTGGTGTGGAGATTAAGCTATTACAGACACCACACTGATCCACACTGATATGCTTAACCTGTCCATGAGCCCACTGAATGAGCTTTTCATTTTAGCGTGGGGTTCCCTCCCAGCATTCCAGTCCCTCCCCCTGTCCCAAAATGCTTCTATTCAGGTGACACTGAACAAGTGGCACTTATTACAGTTTTATTTTTGTATTAACTGCCGTCAGGTGTGTCTTGTTCCAAATGATTGTGACTTCAAGTGAATAAGTGCTACTGAACAAGTATGGAAGGAGTTGCCACAAATACCATGAGAGTACAGCAATATGTATTATTCTCAGAAATGTGACAGACTGCCTGCCAGATTGCTTTCAGTTTGAAAAGTTTTATTTAACAGATTTTCTGGACACTTTACTCAACTTTTAAAGTTGAGAACACTTTAAAATAAAATAATTTTTCACAAATATGTAACTTGTGCATTTCTCAAAAATTGGCAAGAAAGTTGATCACAAGTATAATAAGGTGTGTAATAATCCTGCTGAACTTCAGTTAATTTCAATCACATAATTTAGATGTTATTTACTAACACAAGCTTAAGCACTCGAGCTTGTAGCAGCTCTCAGTATATAGCATTCTATTTTGTGTCAAGTCCTTGCAAAAGATGATAAAATGATACAAATTCTTATGCATCTGCTGTGATAATCGAGTCCTGGGGGGGTGTTTCACAAAGCAGGATTTCTGAATTAGCTGGGATAACTTAAGTTAGATGTCATGGTTGTCCAATAGGAATGCTCTTTACCTAAACTCTCTTTTTCGACAAGCATGACTTCTAGCTTAAGTTAACCCAGTAACTGAGAAATCCTACTTTGTGGAACAGCCTCCAGGACTCAGACTCAACACTAAATCAAGTAGCAATATCCACCATTCAGACTCAGATTTGATAATTTCATAAGGAAAATGCTTTGCAAGCTTATTAAGCAGTGCACATTAAAGAAACAATTTAGTGAAAAAAGATGTGAGGCATTCAGCTGTCATGTTATTAAATTAGCGTAGCAATCAGGCAGCCTCTCGTGATTCATACCCATGAAGCATAGGATAGCAACTACATTGTGATCAGAATCACAATCACCTTTATTTGCATGTACTAGATCATTAAACTTGTCAAATGTAAAGACTAACAAGATGTCCACAAAGTAAATTTGTATTCAAGGATTTTAGCATCCATAATAAAAAAAGTCAATGATCTATAATACTTGAAAAAAGAAGATAGTGTAGAATCACAGAAAATCATCTGTCAGAGTACATCTCTCGAGTTTGTCCTGAAGATGCCCTAGTTAGCTGTATTATGAATTGGCAATGTCCATTACATGCTGTTAGCAGAGAATGTCCAAAAAGTGGCCACGGTACATGGTATCCCGTATCTACCAGGTGGTTACATTTTAGCATCAACAACAGAAATAAAGTGTTAAAGATTTAATACTCATTTTGGAGGCATGCTGGCTATGTATGTTGCTAGAACGTATTCCGGTGGTGATGATAGTGGAAAAAATCCCACTCTTGGAATAATTTGGATATTTCCTTTCCAACCATTTGTATAGCAAGCTAGATCACAGGGATGGGGAGAAGTGTTACATTTTCTCTGCAAATGTTCCTGTTGGACTGGCGCATTACATTTACTTTGTGCAGGAAATAGTGGTGTTTTGTACTATCTTATAACATTACATGTGTAACACTGGAATGTCAGAGAACTGTGCATAGCTTTTCTTCTGTTTGACAGACCCAGTTCTCTTCATATTAGCTACAATTTCTTAAATTTGGATTCTCTCTTATCCCTATAAATGTATCAAAATTTTTGTAATACCAGATGCCAAATACCAGATGATGAAAAGGCTTGCTGCAGAATTTAATTTTCATTTTAAATTTTTTTACAACTCACACAGCTCAAATTTGTAACAGTTCAATGAGTGTTTTCTTTCCTTAAAGAAACACGTAAGGCTGAGTCGTTTATGAAGCACCACTGGAGCTGCTGAAAGGGTTAATGCTCACAAGCAAAGGACCATGAGCGATATGATCACTTCGTTTCACATGGGATTCAAACTGGCGACGGACACTTGGCTCAGACTCGAAACGACTGACTACACCAGTAATAATAAATTTACCCTAGCACCATATTCTCAGTATTTTGAGGACACTAAAAAACTTAAAACAAAGTTAAAAGTAATTCCACCCATCCATGGAACTCCTGAGGATGACGACCTTTATTCTCAACCTTGTCACACCAAGAGTACGAAGAAAAACTGTAATAAATGAATAAATCACCATTAAATGATTTATAAATCACTAATTAAATGAAGAACATTATCTCCCTGTATGGATTTCGACTGCATACAGTATGGCAGGAAAATAATGCAAGGGCAGGTAGAATATTACATTTTTCCTACTTTTCATTTTGAATTCCCCCCGAAGTTAAATAAATGATAGCATGGAAAATATACACTTTCAGGATATCAATATTTAAAAAATAATAAAACATTCTTATTTCCAGAAACAAAGAGCTGTGCAATATTCCAAGTGAGAGTGGGAAACCAAAGCTTGACACACACTATACATTTAATCTCATTTGTTAATTCACTATGTACTTACTTGACGTGTGTAAAGGTGATTCCCACCAACAGACATATGTTTCAGGACGAATATAAAATGTCATTAGTTTCCCATAATATATCTTATTAGTAATAGAAAGAGAACATAAACCAATATGGAATAGTCATTCTTTATTAATCCCCATGGGGAAATTCTCTTTTTGCTTTACCCCATCTTGCTTTCCATAACACACACATGCTGGTAAGTGTGGGGTAACAGTAAAGGGCAGCCACCTCGTGATACCTAGGAATCTGGGGGTTAAGGGCCTTGCTCAAGGACCCACGGACATCTGACTGTACCGCCAAGAACAGGCTTGAACTGGAACCTCGTGATCATGGACACAGATTCTTAACCTGCTGAGCCTCACACCGCTGCCCCCGGGATCAGAAGGAGAGCTAGATAGACTAATAGATACCGTTTGTCATTCCGGAGGGTCATGAGGTCCGGATACTATCCCAGAAGCTACGTGCAGGGAACAACCCAGGATGGGACGTCAGCCTAACGCAAGGCCCAGTCACTATTCACACACACATTCACGCCTATGGACAATTTGGTAAGACTGTAGGGAAAAACCAGAGAAAACTAAAACGCAGAGAAAAAGAGAATTTTACACGAACACAGTATTCCCCTTTAGGTTAAATCCATGCATATTGATTTGGGTGACACACTATATATTTGACCAGAAGACCTTAAGAGAAAAGGTCAAATAGCATGTTCTTCCAGCTTAACCTTAAAACGAATCAAACAATGAAGATCAGCATATCCTTCCCCATGCATAAACAATACAATCATATCTGGGGCATCTCCGAGCAGTAATGAAAATGGTATCCACTGAATCTGAAAGATGCTATGATTTCATATCCACATTTCATAAACACCTTTATGTAACTCATATTCTCTAAATAGAGTCTGCATCCACACCATCCCCACTGGGACTGACATCCTTGATTGTACTTGTGTGACTCCTGCTTCTGTCATAAAGCATGAAGGTGCTGTATCAGAGAAAACACTCAAGCCTCAGTATGCTGATCTCCACTTTATTTTGATACTCTCATATTTATGCCTGCCCTTAAGTTTTACGTAAGTTTAGGGCTAGGTTTTGTTAAAAAAAATGTTATACAGGAAAAAGCAATATACTATACAAGGCGTATGCAGTTTCCAAGACTCGGATCCATGAAAACTGACTATCGACAGGCCAATTACACTGAATTAAAGGATGTATGTAAAATTCAATACATGGGATCTTAAAATGAAGACAAGCCTTGTACAAACAAAAACTAACAGAAATAATCAGATAAAACCAAAATATATTTATCTGTTTTGCTCCTAATATTTGTATTACACAGTTACTACTTTATAATTAGTTCATGAATAAATATTCTTATAAAAATATTCACCATATATACACACTCCACTAGCTACGGTGAGATATTACAGAAACCTTTTAATAAGAAATATGATGTGTCTGACTTATCAGAGCCTTAATTAACACTTTGAACTAGAATTGCTCAGAAATCACATTATCGCTGCTTCGCTAGTTAAAACAAAGCTAACTAACCAAGACAGCCGCAGCTTTTATTCTTCTTGACGTTTTCAGAAATGCTTGGGATCAGTCCTTACGACGATCTGTTTTACATTTTGTAGCGTTGCAGATGGTAGTCGCCAAAAGTCTTTGTGCAGATAAGAAAAAACACAGTAACACGCACTGCAATATTTAATGCTGATAAACTTCATTTAAAAAATGTGGCACATTTATAATTAAGTTGTCAGCCTTTAAATCTCTGTAGCATGGAAAACAGACCATGCGTATGCTGGCAGTTTGTTTAAATATGAATTTTATTTTCCCATAAATGTGCTGCAAAATGTGTGCTTTTGATTCACCTGTGCTGTACGGACCTGCTCCTAGTTCGCGGTTCCGCTCGGCCTAAGCGTCAATTTTGAAAGAAGAGGGTGACCTGTGTCTTACGGGTCAAATCGCTAACAAAGTGTCATTGGTGGCATGACCCGTGACCAACACATATTGTCTGCCTGCCTGGGACATTGCAGCATAGCCTATTTTTACTGCAAAGGTGTTGTTTCAAAGTAGAATTACACCAGAAACTTGTGACATAATAGCGCATGCACCAAATCTGAATCTCAAATGAATGACAACAGTCCTTTCATGTTCCTTGGATTACACACTGTCTCTCTCCTCGGTACTTTAGGCATGAAGCCGCTCATTTTCATGCACACATTTTATAGCAATTGTGTAAGCTCTGGAAAGCACGAGGCATAACATTTGGCGACATAAATAATATACTTGTATTTATATTGCACTTGATTGTGGCATTTGCTTAAATGTCACCTTCTCTGGGGATACAGAGCTTTGAACAAGCCTGGCTGGGGATAATTTATATGATCATATGTTATGGGTGACACTCATGGACATAACAGCAGTGTAGCTCTTTGGCCAAAGGATCTCAGATCTATATAGGCTCAAACAAAGCTATAAGATATCTATCTATCTATCTATCTATCTGTCTGTCTGTCTGTCTGTCTACAGTATAGTCACTGATCTTTATATAGTAACTAATTATTAACAAAAACCCTCTCCTTTTTCAGAATGTGCTACAACTCATAACAACATTTGCGTCATGGGGATATCCATGGTTCTGTAATTAAGCTTCACATCGCACTAATTAGAACACGTTTATTACTATTATTATTTTATTATTATTTATTTGTTATTGTTTTTTTTTTTTTACGTAATACATTTTGATCTTTCGCATGATTTCCAATGGATTAATTTCTTCCATGTTAATGAGAATAAAACAGGTGCCCCACAACCCCATTTCAGTTGCTAATTTCTAAATCCTCCTGCATCCTTGGTGCTATTGAATGGTAACAATTTGTATTAGTGATAATAAAATTCTCAGTGGAATTTCTATGAAAATGGCAATAATATTATCCACAGTGAATCAATTCAGCTATTATTGTTACTATTAAATGTTTCATGTAAAACTCCCTATGGTACAGATGGTGAATTTAGAATTAAGAATTATATCAATATATGATAATTATCAAATGTTCATATCTGATCTTTTTTTTGTATAAAGCAATAGTCAATGCAATAGTTATGTTTTATTTATTTTATTAAATTTTCGTTATCGACTATCTGAACGACTATGTAAATGAACGCGACTGAATGTGTTCATTTACACAGCGATCTATATTTCATGCCACGCCATTTCAGAGTCGGCAGCATTGCCAGGTGACATGGCAGAAAGCTTTGTCAGAAGTACGAGGCTTGCAGCTCGTAATGGCAATTTGAAAACCTATTTTTCAGCATGCGACTGATAAATTTGTTAGGAGCACATCTTGATCGATCGCAAACGCGGGTCCCCTCTTATAAACTCGCAGGGTGGAGTTTCCATGTGTTCCTTAATATTTTTCCCATGCCCACAGGGCAGGATGTCTGGAAATACGGGCTGAGCTGCACCCTATTAAGGGATTTGAACATTTCTGAACAATTCTCGGGACTGTGCTGTTATTACAGTGATGTGTGAGGTCCTGACGAATTCTCTTAGCCTATGTCATAAACATGATGTCCAAAATATGTTATCTGAAAATATACAGTAAAGGGCAGCTTTTTAGTCACCTTATATTAGTTCACAGAAAAGCAAGGAATGCATCATTTGCAAAGTTTTGGCACAATTTATCACCACAGAAATGAAGATCTGTATGCTAATAATTTTCTGAATAGCAGTGATTTTTGGGTAGAATTGGGTGGATGTAAGATGCAAACATCTACTGCGGATCCTAACGGACTCTGTAATATCTCTGTTTTGATTAAATCTGATTTTGAACAGTATTACACTTTGAGTTCAGATTTCATTGTTCACTCTTGAACCCTGAATTACTGTATATAATTAAAAACAAATGTTTATGCATAATAAAAACTCCTGCCACTGAAGCAGACTGTCCCATTTTTAAGCTTGTGCTGGCCCCAGGAAATCAGCACTGAGGGAAATAAGTAGTTCTGCCTTATTCTATACCAACACCTGGAATCAACACCTGGAAGCAGTGAAAGTCGCTGGGGAGGACAGACATGGATTCTCACTGTTACTCATGAAGTACCCATGAAGAGATTACTCCTGCAGAATGAAATATGTTGTTTTAAGGGCAACATAAAGTAGATCATTTGGGAGGTGAAACCCATGTTATTTTTCTTCACAATGCGCTATTCCTGTATGTGTAGCTTCCAAACGTGTTTGTAGCATAGGTGGTACAGACAGCAAATATATAGGCCTGAGAATGAAAAATCATCAGGCCAAAGGGCAGGATGCCAATTTGCTGTGTGGAGGTATTAAAAAAGAAAAAAAATGTATTTCATTAGTGAATTAATAGGTAGGGCAGTTTGGCATCTTTGCTGAGCTAGAAGAAAGTAATTCTAAATGGGTATTACAGATATAAAGCATTGGGGGTATATTTAATGTTATATTTCCCTAATTAAAGTCTCGGGTACCTTTGGCCCTGGATGAGTCCAGTACCACCAACAGTCACTATTAATACTTTTGGCTCATGGCCTTGGCACAGCACAACGACTCTCTAATTTTATTAATAAAACCATCCTTCTTGCCCGTGCCCCCCCCATTTATACGTCAGCGCCCTGCCCGCGTCCCGTCCCACACCCTCCAGTAAGGGATTACTCCAGAATGCAGGATTCCCTACCTACGGCCTGCGAGTCTGCATGCTGGCCAGCCGGCGCCAACCATGCTGCACTCCGGGATAAAATCGCAGCGACGGGGCTTGTGGGAAATTTCTGAAGTAAATTGTAAGCAGACGATTATACCCTCATGTGCTTCTTTCCACTAAGGCTTCGCCTGTGATACTAGACTGCCATAATAAATAATACATATATCTAGAATATGGGATACAGGCTTGCCCATTGGCTACAATACATTAGCTGCCATTTTGCATGAAATCCCATCACATTTGCTAAATATTGCATTTATGTATTACGTTTCGGATACGGCTGCCACTAGGTATATAGCTCATAAGAATTTGTCAGTGGCCATATCACTCTGTCATTCTCCCCTGTCAGATAATGAACCGAACAGAGCAGGTATAAATGAGAGAAGCCCAGGAAACGCTGCTGTTAGAAATCACCCGGATTGGGCGCTTTTCTGGGAGTACTCCATAGAAGTACCAGTTCATAGAAGTACCAGTTCATAGAAGTACCAGTTCATGGAATTACCAGTTCATGGAAGTACCAGTTCATGGAAGTACCAGTTCTGTAGTGCTGTTACAGTAGGAGGATTAGCTAAACAAGTCTGCATAACAATTCAATTCAATATTATTATTATTCCATCCATCCATCCATCCATTTCCTGTAACCGCTTGTCCTCCTCAGGGTTGCAGGGGGTCCAGAGCCTATCCTGGACGTTATGGGTGCAAGGCAGGTAACAACCCATCACAGGGCACAGTCACACACCAATCACTCACACAGGCACAACTACAGGCAATTTGGTAACTGCAATCAGCCTCAGCATGTTTTTGTACTGAGGGGAGAGAGTGGAGTAGCTGGAGGAAATCACACGACGACACAAGGAGAACGTGCATTTTTTCCCCCAATTTATTGATACCATAATATTAGTTTCATGCAGCAGTCTAAAGCATTAGTAATGCCAGGGATTTTATGGTGCGTATTTTCGCACTTTGCCCATCTAGCCTGGAAACACATCGGCTAAGCAGCACAGCAGGCAATCCATCAGCATGCCATTTATAATGTGGCTCCTGGCTCCAGCACAAAAGTGAAAGTGTGCAGATCTACTGTGAACGCCATAGCAGGAAAGGGATCCCAGCAACCTATTTGCATTCTGTCTGCGAGGCTTCAGGGTGGTGATTTTAGAGCTTTTTCGACATCTGCTTTAGGATCGGGATCTTGACATTCATCATAGCAGAAAAAAAACCCCGTAACTCTAATAAACTACGTTTGAAAATGGACATCTCTCCATTAATATCTGGAATATGCATTAACCTCTTAAATGGACATTAAATTTAAGGTTAATCTTCTTCAATTTAATCAAATATTAAATATTAATACATTCTCATTATACTTCCTTGTTACTGCATTCTGAATGAAGTCTTACTTATGTACATTAAATTAGCTGATAAATTATTGAAGCCAAATATGTAACCACGCAACAAATTTGTCATTAAATTGAGTACACCCTGGATTCCTGTCCAAGCTTATATGAGACTGAGGTCTTTGTTATTTTACATTTGATATATAGCTTACATTCAAGAATCTGCTTGTTGTGAATTGATCAGTAATATTGCATCGCATGTGCTCCTATTAAGGATGATTCAAAATTTTCCCATAATAAAACAAGCAGTAAAGCCTGTTATGAAGTCCTTCAATGACTTCGATTGCAATAATTGCAGTGAGGAATGTTTAATAGCCAAATAGGTAGCAAGCTCATGTGAAGTTCTATACCTTTGTGCATTTCATATGAACTAATATTACACTGTGTGTATTTTTGTTTGTTTTTTTTTCTCCTTCTTTTATGTACTTCATACGGAAGCCCTGAACCGCATTTGATGAGCTGCTTACCATGAATGCATGTCTCCCTATATTGTTAACGTATACAGAGACTGCATGACCTGTCACTGCCTCAGGTTGGTAGTGGGATTCAAACATGGAGGTTGTAGCTGTAGTCCATCTCTTGTTTTGTCTAAATGTATAGAGCATTGATAAATTGCTCAATTTCAACATTTCATAATCATTCATTTTCAAACCTTTATTGTCCCATTCAGATACTACTTAGAATGCAATACCTTCATTGTGTCGATGTTGCTATACACATAAGTATTTTCATCAAATATCTAGGACACTGCCAACAATATTTTTGTATATTTTCTGAGTGTATAACATTTATGCATGTTGAGATAGGAGCAGACGATGCTAAACAAAATATCTTTGAAAGCAAGTGTAGCAGACTGAGAGATTTCTTGACAGCTTCATCTTTAAATCCCAAAAGAAGTTGCAGTAAGATAGGAAAATGGCTGCGGATACTGTTGACAGTACTTGTGATAAATGCAAGGGCAGAAGTACTGCTTTGTAATTTGTTTCTCAGTGAACACAATCTCTCCACTGTTGTGTTTCAGGCAAGAACAGGATTCTTGCGATTCTGAGGCATGCAAAGCCGCCTTAAACAAAGACATCTGACTTAGCAATTCTCTACAGTTTTGGTCGTGAAGGACACGTACCATTCTTGCTATTGAGCTACACCATTTCGGTGGATTAGCCGCTTTCCATGAACCAACAAAGATGGCACCTGCGCAATGGCCATAGTAATGTGATCCTCAGCTTTTTCGCAACAGTATGCTAATTAGGTAAAATGCGATTGGCAACATAAAATTCAGATGTGTGAGTGACAATAGTTTATATATCATGCATTGATGTTATTTAGTTATTCCTTTGCACATGTGTATATAAAAGTAAGCTGCAATATGCTCAGTGACGTCGTGCCAATCATGTGTCTACCCAATATTTTGTAAAAATGTAATTAATAGCAAATGATTCAATCAACCGATAACCTGCCTATATCGATTGCGGATGACATGTTGTTAAACTTGCAGTAAACTTACAGTCAGGGTAATCTGGAAGGAGTGAGCTTCGTCCATCAGATCACATCTCTTAATCCCCCTCCCCCAACCCTCATCATTCCCATCTTCTATCGGTAACTATGCACATCGTCAATGAATTGTCACTTCCTGACATTCAGTGTCAGTAAACAAGGTTAGCTGCCTTAAGCTGTTTACAATTGCTAGCTAAGTAAATGTGGTACTGCAAGTATAAGGAGTTCTTAGAGATGCTTTTTGGGCCTTAGCTGATAGGCCTTTGTTGTTATTTGCAGAACATCTTTGAATGTATACTAGTTACATAAAGTTTCAAGAACATTAATATCTGTGTATGTATTTTTATGTCTTCTAGTTTTGAAATGGCACCTACTCACAAATTTGGTTTGCACAAAGCCCCTGCTGTCTGACTCGTCAGTCATTATATTCAACCAATAAAGACTTTAGGCCGTAGGTTGAGAAACATACCTTTCCAACATAGAGAGGTTCCGTCCCAGTGTACTCCTCCACCACAAAGAACTGATTCCACACCCAGCCCCTCTTCACTCTCTCATGGGACATTGTCCCTTCGTCCTCCACTTTTCCACTGGCTTTGCTACTAGTCCTTGTATCCGCTGATGGTTCACAGCTACCACAATGCAAGCTGCCCAGAACCAGAAAAAGCAAAGAGATCTGCAGTCCCTGAGTTGGAACCATGATGAACTCCCCTCTCTCCGTGCTACATTGGTTGAAAATTCAAAGAAATATAGACGGTACTGAAGTGACGTCCTCGCTCTTCTGGTTGGTTGCGAGTTCCAAATCAAAAATTAACACGTTAAGCTTGGTTTTTAGTTTATATATGTCTTCTCAAAAAGGCCAAGGCACTTTTGCCATCTTAAAATCTTAATCTGTCGAATATCTGCAGATAATTATACTGCATGTAGGAAATCAGCAGAAGTCTGAAAATATAAGGATGATGCTTTTTAAAGTTTCTCATTCCCGGTTTTGGGCTGTTGTTTTTTTTTTTGTATGGATAGTTTCTTTGATCTTAAATAATTGAAAAGAAAAACAATGAAACCTGCTTTTATACGGGGAATTCCAGGACTACATCAAGATGAAGACCTGGGAATATTTCCGTGATTGTGCAACTCTCCATTCCTGATAAATACAAAGACCTAACCTATGCGGTTTCCATGCCGTGAAACACTGAGGGAGGCAAGCTGAAGTGGGAGAAACAATGGTATTGGGATTTCACGTCATAGAAAGTAATTGGTCTCATTTCGAAATGCAGCAATTCCCCCATTTTCATACTGTAATTAGCTTCGAATCATGTCCAACAGAATGGATTCTTTAGCAGCTGTTGCAATATTACATGACGAAGATTAACCATTGAGTAGTCAATGATTTATCAGATAAATCTATTCAGTTTGGACGACTAGATGTGCCTCCATATGATAACCTAGGACTATTCAGTTGTCACATGAGCAAAAGTCTCTGAATCTTCCTGTAGATGACTGATCCTTACTGGAGTAAACTTTTTTTTCCCAAAGCATCAGCAACATCAAGCTGAAAAACAAGCAAAAATGCAAAATTCCCTAATGGTTTTTTCTTCACTTCAAGTATGGAGCAGAAGCACTTGAGGGTATTTTGCACCAAACGCACAAGGCTCTTGAAGCCTAGATTAAAGGAGCTGGTTCTGTTGGTCCCAGTTCAGTCCCTGATGCCAGTAGGCTCAGCAGATTTAGGGTAATATCCTTGGAGTGGCGCCATCTGTTTGGATGCCTCACCATGCCAGTCCTCTTCAGTTCAGCATGTTTATAATGTGGTTCATTCACAAATTCTTGATAGAAAAATCCGGAATTCACTCACAGACGAACTGAAACACACAAAGAAATTATGGTTAAACGACTATCAAATTGTCAGATCTTTAACATAAAAGCTCTCAAATGTAGCCATTTCAGATGGAGTAGCTTTATGATATTTGAGATGCTCTTTACTATGCATAAATATGCATATTACTGAATCCATGCTTTTTTTTAAGAAAAAGTGAGGCACATTAGGTAAGGATTATAACAAACCTACATTTACTACATAACTATAGTTTTTTTTTTAAAAAGAACTTCACAAAATTCAATCTTCCATCCATCCATACAATGACCCATTCTCCACAAAGAGTAATCCATTAGAGAGTTATAGTGATCTGGTTTAGTTTGACAGAAGCCTGCACCACAGCTCCCCTTCACATTGGATCCATCCCTGCTGTAAGACGGTTGCATATATAACGTTCCTTTCATTTTCCATTCTCTGCCAAAGAAGGTAATTTTATGGTTGTTCTCGATTGCGTAGATCTGTTTCCACCCTAATTCCATCTGCCCCTAAAGAGCAAGTCCTCATACTGTATTCACCACATCACATGCTTTTGCCCAGTGAGTCAGGGAAGCCTACTGTACCACATAACTAAATATTCTGCTAAAGAACCTGAACTGCTCTAGTCCACATGTGCAACTCATTACAAGAAGACCAGTCCCTCAGTCCTGAAGTCAAGATCTTCTCATGCATATTATGGACAGCAACTCCTGTGCTTATCTTATTTTGCTTGTCCTTATGCTTGTACTAAAGGGCAGATCACTGCTGTGAACATCCTCAGTGCTCAATGACTAATAGATGAAATAACAGAAGGTTCATACAACTCATCAGTGCCAGTACACTGCAGGTAAATAGCATAGCAACGCACAATTAAGCAGCTCTAACCACACTGGGTCCACCACAAAGCGCCCTTTGTAGTTTAACATCCCTAGTGAATGATGTCAGTGGGATATTTTAGACAATAACTTGCAGTCAGTTCATGCTTTTGTGGCATTTGTTTAATAATCCCATGGAAAATATATCTTCCTTTCAAACACACTGCATGATATATTTGCTGTTATTCAGAATGCACTGAATGAAAGGATTATTATGCAGGTGATTATTATGAGTTTAGAAAAACTATTCAGAGTATGTGAAGATCTTATACTGCTTTTGTTTTATCACTAGGGGAACTATACTATTACTAATCAATAATAATTTTAGAAATTGTCTTTTACATCTCCCTCAACTTGCTCTTTACACAGTAAGTTGTCCACAAAGGGCTAAATACCATCAAAACAATGTACAATGTAATAGTCAGGACTTGGAAACCAGGATCTCCGAAACAATGACTTTCTGCTAAATAGCAGGGAGCTCCTACCTTTGGCAGGACAGGATGTTGTGGGTTCTATTCCCAACTGGGTGACATGTGAAGCCCCCTAAATGTCATCAGTGTGCAGTTTCTTTTGGGATCAGTAAAGCTTCTTTCTATGTTTCTGTATACAGTACCAGTCCAAAGTTTGGACACACCTACCTATAGAAAGGTTATATTTTAGAATAATGATAAAGACATCAAAGCTATAGTACACCATATATGGAATTATGTACAGAGTTACAAAGTATTGAAGAAAACAGAATTAATTTGCTAGGGTAGCAGCTCTGTGGGTTGCTGGTTCAAATCCCTGGGTCAGCAGAGTGATCTCACCACTGGGCCCTTGAGCGAGGCCCTTAACCCCAGTTGCTCCAGGGACTGGCTGACCCTACATTCTCCTCAGTGCCAATTTCATGAGATGGCCTCCTGGGATGCTTTTCCAGCTGTCCTGAAGGAGGTCCCATGAAGGCTGAGCACCCATCGGTCACAGCTCCTTCACTCTCTGAAACCATTTCTACTGTTTTTAGGTCAGGTGGCCAAGTCATGCCATGCAACACTATCAGTCTCCTTTGCAGGCAGTTTGGTGTGTCCAAAATTTTGACTAGTAGTGTAAATGCACATGTCAAATATAACGGCAAACAACCAAGACGAAACATCACAGTGAATAAACATATTTCATTCTGATATTAAAAACAAATGCCTTTTCAGCAAGCAATTACAGCACTCTATAGAATTTGAAAAATGTATTCTGGTCAAAGTATTGCCATTGTCAAGGATGGAAGGATGGATGGATGGAGGTGTTGACAGGAATACAATCTATTATTATTATTATTGTTGTTCTTGTTGTTTCTGATGATGATGATAAAAATAGAAGACGTTAAATTTATGCAAACATCAAAGAAGCACGCACAGCATAGGTCAGTTAATTAGCTAAATTAGTAAATACTAATCACATGAAGATAATAATTAATACAGATCATCACATATGCAATCATAATCATTTGAGCAAATGCAGCATATGACAAAAATCATCAAAGCAGACAGTCGCGCGGGGCTTGCACTCAGTAGAGACGATGATTAATGGGCATTTAGGGGCCCTATACGAAAACGAACAATAACACCATTTTCTGTGTCTAACATGTCAACACCTCAAGGCCCCCAAATTACAGTGCTAGTGTGCCTTGTTGTCAGGGACTTATAAGCTTCCACTTTAGAAAACCACTCAAGGCTGTTGCTTCTTTAACCTCTTGTACCGTAAAAGCTGTCAACGGTGCTGATCTGGATTCAGGAATCAGGCCACATAAAGAGTCTCGTAAGGTATAACACTGAGAATAGGAGGATGATGCCTGCCATATACCTGTGTATAAGGGGAGTCTAAGGCTGAAATCACCACACATAACATCTTAATGCTGAATTGACCTGGAAAAAGTCGCTAGTTTCAGTTCCAGGGGTATATTGTTGCGACATGGTCCATAGAGAAATTCTAGTTCATACATTATAAATCTATGCCCTACATATAAACAATTAATTCTGTGTAATAATGATAACAAATGGAAATTAAAATCCCTTTAAATATAAAAGAGCATGCAGAACAATGGTACAATCTTTTGCATTAATTGCCAGGAAAAAGAGGAAACAGGGACTAACCCAGCACATTACAATACAATACAGGGCGTTATATATGATGAATTTGTACTCTGTGTATTCTTTAAGCGGGTAAACATCTCCATATAAATATTGGGTAGCTTTCTGAATATTAACTATAGCTTTAAATACATTTCAGCGAATGGCAGAAGGACTAGAAATGAGGATGCAATGAATGAGAGAAAGTCAAAAAAGAAAAAAACCCAATATAAAACAAACTGAATTGCACGTTATTTTCCGTTTTAGAACAGAATGATGTGTACTTTACTTGTAGTGCTGGTAAAATTCACCATAACAGGAAGAAAGTATTTTTCATGTCCTTATAACTGCAGTAACTTGCAAAAAAGCATAAAATGCATTATTTTTATTTTTAATTATACATAAATAGCTCTACCAATAACTATATAATCACTATTGTCCCTAAAGACTTAATCATGCATTGCGTTGTCTTAATAATTCATTCATTCATTAAAATGAACTTTGGCAAGCGTTCTTACATACAGTGTTACTTTAAACCAAAACACCTATTTTATTAATTCATTCCATTTTTTATTATTTATATTTTACCATCATTTTACCATCTTTTTAAATTAAAGTCTCATGATAACATCATAACACACACTCAGAGAAACATTACAATAGGGGGATGTTTCCATAAATAAGGAGCAAAGCCGTAAGGGGTTAAACTGGAGTTTCTTGGCAGGCTATTTTCCCTTTCCGGCTCCTGTTAAAGACTTAATTAAATGGGCGCACAGTTTGTCTTTTAATTTTGAATGAAAGTACAAAGATTTAATGAGTCGGAAAAAGGCTAGGCATCACTCTCCCACAGTTAGCAACGCTGAAGATTTGCCGGACGGGGCTAATTAGTGCCTTGTCAATTAATGCCCCCTCTATAGGTGCCGGCCAGCTAATACAGTCGTGAGGTATTTTTTCCGCCCCCAAACGCAATTGGCAAGCCAGAAGCAGTCATTTGTGACCTATTAGGTCGTGGATTGATTATAAAACATGGCTGCTACTTCTCATCAGTCGCAGAGTGCGAGGCCTGACAGCTGGGCACCCAGCAAACGACTGGGGACTAATCACTCAGGAGTGATGGGCACAGAGCCCGTAACTGGGAGAACATGCTTTTAGTCTTCCCCACCTCATCTCTCTACCCATTTCACTCTCACTCCATTCTCTTCCCTCCTTTGCCAATTGGTTTATTCAGTAATGAAGACTATTCAGAACACAAGCATTAGGCAAAGATAGGCCTGTTGGGAACGTGACTTGAAAATTACAGTATTGAAAATAAACTATATTTGTTTTTTATCAATAGTAATTAACCAAACAATTCACATGTATGAATGAGAGGTAATTACATTTTTTTGGAGTGTATGAATTTGCCACATGCAATCCCTGGATGTTCATTATTGTTAGATATGAAAGGAGAAGGACCCCGCCCAGAGACTCTGCGAGAAGTTCGCAAAATCAGCGCTCGTTTCACTGTACCAGATGCAAATCCCTCCACCACTTATTATATGGATGAATCTGTCATTTACAAAACAGCTGCCCATCTCTGGCCAGCATCACACTGACATGTAAAACGCTAATAATTCTAATGCATCCGTCAGGATGCCTCCACTGGGACCCATGATGCATTGCAGCTCCGGCCAATTGACAGGTGGCTGCTCTTCTCCTTCAGCACCCTGGATCGCAGCCACCTGTCAAAATTTCATCATCTGCGTTGTGAACTGACAATCAACCGTGCCCAACCAAGCCCCGCCCATAATCCCGCCCGCCTGGAGAGCACTAATTGCCCCAGCTGGCTCCACCTCTCCTTGCGGCTTAAAGAAGAAAAGGGCAACTCAGGTAAAGTAACGGAAGGTAGTGCCAGGCTACCATCTAGCAATGACAACGGGTACAAGTAGAGATGTCTGGCAACCATCACATCATAACCCCCCCCCCCCCCCCCCTTTTTTGTTTTGGATTACGAGACTGATTCCTAACAAATGTCGCCTCAACGGGAAGATCACCAGTGACAACCCACTGCCTTGTTTACTTACTGTATACAGCATCAAAAACTCATCAAAAGTCCAAAGGCCCAAAATAAAGCTGTATTTGCCATTTGTACAAGTTTGTGAAAAGCTACACTACAGGCCAGAAGTTTGGGCCCATCCTCTGATTTAAAAAAATTTATAAAAACAATATACTGCTTTTTCAAACTTTCATTACAAGAAAATATTTTGAAATAATTAAAAGAAAGGCATCTGACTGGCTTTGAAGTGTAATATAACAATTTACTGTGCATTGTAAGTGCAATTTAATGAATACGAGTGACTAAGTACGAATTTCATCAAAATAACCACCCCTTGCCTTTAGCACAGCAGCACAGATTCACAGCATCCTTTCCAGCAATTTTCCAGCAAACTTGTTTCCAAACTCTCCCAGCACCTTCTCAGGCAAGCAAACTGTTCTCTCTCATTTGCTAGACACTCATTTCCATTTTGTTGGTCCAACTCGTCTCACTGGTGGACTTTCTTTCATCCACAAGAGTCCAACTGCTTGCAGTCTTTCCTTGACTCTATTAAGAGATACTAGTTTCCCTCTGTTCACATTAATTGCAGCCCTCAGACCTCAGTCATCCTCCGATTTCTTTTGCACGTCACAACTAAGTGTTGAATCTTAGCCTTTGATGTCACTTTCCTTGCCCTAGACTGTTTCCGGTCAGTGTTGCTTCCAGTCAACCTTATTCTCTGTAAACAGTAGGTCACTCCATACTTAGAAGCATTTATCTCTATGGCAATTTGGCAATGAGAGAACCCTTCTTCAATAAAAATTTTGATTTGAGCCAATTGCTAGCCGTGCCTTTCTAGCCATTAAAAGTATAAAAATAACATATTTATCAAAAATTCTGACATCAATTGTGAAATAGCACCACAGAAGATTGAAACGAGGAGCAGACAGTGCATTAAACCTCTCAGAAACTGATGTGGGACAAGGCAGACAAGTGGAAAATAAAATCTTTAGTTTATTAAGACACAATCAAGGGAGACCAAGAGCAAATCAAGTTCTGACATTAGTAAATAGAATTCCAAGCCAAAGTGAAAGTCAATGCACTAAACACAGACCTTCTTCGAAACCAATAGTTTCAGCCTAAATAATGTGTTGCTACAAGCTATAAAATACTGAAAACCATTCATTTTCTGAAACCGCTTATCCTGTGCAGGGTTGTATGGGGTCCAGACCCTATGGCAAGACAGGGAAGAACCCAGGATGGGGCACCAACCATCACAGGGCACACTCACGTACCATTCACTCACACCTGTGGGCAATTTGGTAACTCCAATTAGCCTTCGCATGTTTTTTAACTGTGGGGGGAACTGGAGTACCTGGAGTAAGCCATGCAATGACATGGGGAGAACATGCAAACTCCACACACATGGAGCCTTGAGGGACACTCAAAGCCAGATGACGGAGGTGTGTGGCGACTGTGCTACCCACTGCACCACCATGCCCCCCCAATACTGAAAACCAGTCAGTCATATTTCTTTTAAGTATTTCTAAGTGCATCATTTATAGTTTTTAAAATTCCGAGGCCGGTCCCAAACTTCTGGCCTGTAGTATACATTGGATTGTATCATTTTGCATACCCCATCTTGCTCCCTTTTTTTTTTTTACGACGTAAATACACATGTAGAAGTGAGAGCGACGCTTGGGGTCATAGCGCAGTGTCAGCCATCCATCCAGCACCAAAGGGATCAAGGGCCCAGCGGAGCATGGGATTCAAATCAGCAACCTTCTGATCACAGGCACAGGACCCATGAAGCCACACACTGCCCCTTTGAGCAACTGACCATTCGTATAGACTGGTTTTATGATTAATTGATCAGTGGGAATATACAAAACAAATCTGAAAGAGATTCTTCAAAATAAAGATATGAATAAAAAGGAAAATGGTGCTGCCTGGTAGCTATCTGTTGATGCCAATTTGAAACCAATGTTTCAAAACTAACCAGTTTATGGCACAATTCATTTATACAGAAGAACGATAAGAAAAAGAAAAGAAAAATAACCTATTCAAATAGGAGAATTGGAAGATTCACAGAAATTAAATGTTTTCTACTGAAAAGAAGCACCGTCAACAAATACATAAATGAACGGCAAAGCGCACAGGCCTCAAATTAAGCCCTGTGTTTGGTGTCGGGATGTAATGAGAGGTGACATACATTGTCAGAAGCTTGCTAAAGCTGCTCTGGTAATTACACTAATTACAGCTTCCCACCCCCATGCTTTCTCTCTGCCTGTATCTATATCTCTCTCTCCTTGCAGCATGGGCTCGCCGGCACCTGCCCACGGAGACGATCACAAAGGCAGCCCTCTTTGTGTTTCCCTTCCGAAATGCTGGCCTGGGTAGGAGGTCCGACTTCTGGAACATCCCGTTCACCCGGCACCTCGTCCAGCTGCACATTCACTCAGTCATTCACAGGCCCTGCAAGCCATTCCAAACTCCTCCCACAACCCCCCAGCCCTGAGATCAGGAGAGCAGAGCTTAACGGCAACCCAGTTCCCACTGGCGGAGGCCCTGTGTCTTAGGAATGGGGAAGAGCAAAGGGCAGCTGATGGCACTCGGGAAACAGCTTTAACCCAGGAACCGCCCATGGCGTACAGTCGCGAGCTGAGGCTAAATGCAGCATGTACTCTGGTGCACTGGTCTTTGAGGACCCTACACATCTGGCCTTACAACAGGTTGTTTTACTTTTTCTGTTTAACTAACAGGGAATCTGCTGTAGGTTGGTTGTTGGAAAGGGGTGAATGGCTGTTTGTTATGGCGCTACCCAGCTAGCATTGGTTCGTTGGGCCGACGTCGGCTGTTGGTCGTTATGTCGATGGTCAAAAGCGGACGTCAACACAACGTCTGGCCAACATAATGGTCTACATAATGAAAATAAGATTTTTGGATATTATTGTTTGTTAGATACACTGCCTTTTAATAGGCTAATTTCCTTTCTTTCTGAATCGATGAAATACACTTGATGTCGTCCAAATTTTTCGTCGGCATAACGTCTGGCAGACGTCTCATAGACCTTTACTCTATGTCCAAGATCGAATTTATTTCTTTTCAGATCAAGATGAACTGTACAACCTATACCTCCACAGAAAAAGTTTAAAGGATTCCATAACAATCCCTTTTCTTCGTTGGCTTCATGTCCTGACAACGTCGGGTATTGACTAACTCATGGTCAGTCCCGGATGTTGTCCAGACGTGCAGCCAACGTCCAGAATGTACAGTATACCACAACCATGACAGCTTCCCAGCTAACATTTAACGTTGGCCCAACGTTGGTAGAACGTCGGACATAATGTCGGCCCAACGTCATTAGCAGACATTGGCTGGACGTGCATCTGCACATCGGGTTAACGTCAACTCAACGTCTGCAGCGAACGTCAAATGCATGTTGTCCCAACGTGCAGTAAACCAAGTAGTGATAAGCAAATGTGTGCAATTCCCTGTGGCCAACGTAAAATCAAAGTCCCACGGACATTATGGGGACCATGTGCCAACCTACTTTCAATGTCTGGGTTATGTCAGAACTAATAATTTCATGTTACACTTTTTGTTTTTACATAAAACAATTGTTAGCCCACCCCATCATCTCCAAAGAGAGGTCCTATTCTGAAATAAACTCTCAATTCGTATTCAATTCCTGTATCACATCTCTTCTCTTTACTACAGCAACCACCAAAATCCGCAGATATATTTAAAGTTTATCAATTATAATAGTTAAGTATCTTTAATAATTGAAATTGTGAGAATAATCGTATTATTGAATATTTCAATATATACCCCCACCGCAAAAGTTTGAATCTAATATAAAAAAACTGAAAGCAGCATTTCAGAAGTTAAAAATGTGACTAAGTCTTTAATGTATTTATTTAAAAATCAGATCACATTTGCAACGATAGCAAACAAAAAATTTTTTTCATGGATAAAAAAAAAAATTTCATACTGCTTAGTCACTATTTGTTCAAAGCAACTTCATGTTCAAAGCATCAGTAAGCATTTCATTTTTAAATTACTTTTGATCATTAAGACTTTGCTTACAAATCAGGCAAAAGCACTTTTTCCACTTTGGTTAGAAAATCAGACATGATATTTTTGCCATGGTGATTATCAAGTGGCAAACACACATACAGATGATGACGGAAGAGGTCTGGGACTGAAAAGCAACACTAAAAATATTAAGGTGCCTATGGTATTTATAATATTTCAATTTATACATTTTAGAATTACACAGACACGCCAAGTGTTTTTATCATGGTTTTCATAAAGTTAGCTACAATTTATCTCTTTATCCAAGAGAAAGTGTAAATTTACTTCTTAGTGTACATATACATATAATGAAGTCTGGGATACAGCATGATCTCTGGGGTGACAATAGCATTAAGAATTTATTGAAGTATAAGTAAACCAAAAAAGCAATGGCAATAAGCTGGCGTGGAATGTTTCACCAGCAAGGCTGATTAGATCACTTGTTCTGTGATATGTTGATCTATCTGTCTAGGCTCTTTTTTGAATATTTCATTGTAAAATTAGTTTTTTTTTCACAGTATAAAAGTCAATTGCTTTGCAGAGAGTGCAATGCATTTCAGTATTATTTTTCTTTAACTTTCCGCTCTTACCTTCAGATTGGACTGATGAGGCCTGAACAACATGATACTTCTTATTTAAACTTGAACATGTACACAATGACAGGTACTGCGTATCTCCTCCCAAGATCATCCCCTGCCTGCCCAATGTGTTAAATATCCCAAACACAGCACTCGTAGCTCACCTTAATCAATCATGCTTCTGCATATATTTGCATACTCTTCTCCAAAGATTTGCAGGCTCTCTTGAGAACACACTGATTTACATATTCATTAATCAAAATTTGCAACACATGACCTGTTCATACAACATCTCACTGGAAAATACCAGTTTGCCCTCTCGGTCAGATTGTTGACTTTTTGTGTGTGCGGTTATAGTTTTGCATAACAAGCATTTAGTAAACCCTATAATAAAGCCCAGTTTTGTGTTATATTTTTTCAGATTCTCTGAGAACATAAAAAAATGTAAAAAAGTAACACATTGCTATTTTACTACTCTGTACTGGATAATGGGCTGGAAGATGAACGGATGGATGCTATTTAGTTAGCCACAAATCCATGCAAGCAGTATTTATTTAGTATTTTTACTGTGCAAAAGTCTAAGAAAAAATTTTATTTTCTATTTGTCTGGGCAGTACATATCCATGTGTTGAGAAAAAAAAAACAATTTATCTTTAGAACACATGCATAACACAATAAAAATGAATTTCTTCTGTTCTCCAAAAAAGTTGCTATATCTTATTAGATGGATAAAAGAACACTAATCCACAGCTACACTGCCCCCTAAGCAGCGGAACTTGATACTTTGTGTGCCGTGACACATTCCTCCTATGGTTATCATCAAAGTTATCTGCCATTTGTGCCACAGTGCCCCTTCTGGTGGTTTGTTCCAGGCGAGATAGCCTTCATTTGCACCCTGCATAAACAAGTCTTGGTCGCCCAACCCCCTGTCAACAGTTCATGCTTTTTCCATCCGCAGACCACTCTCAGTAGGTGCTCACCATGGCTGACCGTAAGCACCCCATAAGCCTTGCTGTTTCGCAGATGCTCTGACCCAGTCACCTGGCCATAATAATTTGGTCCTTGTCACTCAGATCTTTATCATTGCCCATTTCTTCTATATGCTAGACCTTGCCACGCACTATTTTTTACTACATTGTGAATGCTACTCGCATCATGTGTGGGTAGCCATAATGCTTTAGCTCATTGGTGTGTGTGTGTGTGTGTGTGTGTGTGTGGGCATGTATATATTACATTGTGGGGACCAAATGTCACCGCAGTGTGACAAGAAACCTGCTATTTGGATATTCTGGTGACTGTTCCAGTCACCATAAGGGGAAAGTAATTTTTATAAAAATCTGTGAATGCAATAAAAAACAAAAAATTTTGTTTGGTTACTTATGGTTATGGTTAGGGCTGGGTAGGGATTAAGGTCGCCATTGTTGGGATTATGGTTATGCTCATATAAATGAATGGATGGTCTCCACAAACATAATCTCTCTTTCTTTCTCTGTTTTCTTTTCTCTCACACTTTGAATTCTTGGTTTCCTCTGTGTATTAGTTACCACAGTTGCACTCTGTCTTTCAGACAAATCTTTTGTTACATTGATTGAGTAGGGCTTCCCAGGGCAGGTTTTGAATTATTAAAACACACTATGCCTCATTTCCACTCACACCATTTTCAATAGCCATAAGACTGGAACGAAAACTTACAATGACACAATGATATTTCTATGTTAGAATCAGTAAAACGTAATATAACAGTGAAGCTTTATTCCTACTATTATTTTCACCTATTCTAAACTGCTCTCCAAAACACACACGCACATCCACAACACTTAATGACTTTATACAAGAAAAAATGATGTACTTATGGACCCAAATAAGATGCATTAGCTATTATTATTATTATTATTTTAACACCACATCAGAATCACAATTATGACAATATACCACAGATATTTAAAACTAGAGTTATTAAATTTAACAGGCCACCGGGTCAACCAAGAAAAAAAATGTGTTTTAATCAGGCATCTCACCCTCACTCTTTTATCAACTCCCAGGAAAATGCCCTAAAAACCTGAAATGTCCCACTAAATAAAGACTTGGCTATACATGTAGCAGGTCAGTATCCATTACAATAATATTGCAGATATACACCAATCACACATAACATTGAAACTACTGACAGGTGAAGGGAATAACACTGATTATCTCATTACAATGGTACCTGTCAAATGTGCCATTACTGTATATATTAGGCAAGTGAACAGTCAGTTGTTGAAGGTGATGTGTCTGACGCAGGAAAAACAGGCAAGTATCAGGATCTGAGCGACTTTGTAAAGGACCAAATTGAGTTAGCTAAACGACTGGGTCAGAGCATCTAACAGGGCAGGTCTTTTGGGGTGTTCCCAGTATGCAGGAGTTAATACTTGTTAATACCAGTGAACCGGCAATGGGGTCATAGGTGCCCAAGACTCACTGATGTGTGTGAGGAGCAAAGATGAGCCCATCTAGCCCCAGAGGTCCCATGTCACAACTTACAGGACTTAAAGGATCTGCTGCTAACCTCGTGGTGCCAGATACCACAGGTAACCTTCAGAGGCCTTGTCGAGTCCATGCCTCGATGGGTCAATACTGTTTAGGCAGCTCGAGGGGGATTGACACAAAATTAGGCAGGTGGTTTTAATGTTATGGCTAATCAGTTTATGGTGACTTCCATGAATTCAGTTGCTAGAATTTTCTGACAAACCACTGTCTTAGTATAATATCTATCTTTTGCACTTCTTTTTCTAGGTTGCCTTTAAAAGTATCTCGGGAATGCTTAGTATTCCTACAGAACTGCTCTGTTATTCTTAAGTCACTTGGCTGCATGACTGTGGATCACGGTCTTTGAGCTGTCCATTTTGCCACCACATTTTGTAACTGTGTAGTATTACTTAAAGTTAATGATCTTTATCCAATAAATGTGGAGAAGCAACGAACTCAGAGCAATTTTCATATTAGAACTTGGGGCCATGCCCATTTTCCAAAGAACAGAAGTGTCTAGTTTCATCCATCTCTTCCTTCATCCATCCCAGTGATTTTTCACATAAATTATCTAACAAGACCTCCCATCTCCAGTGCAGCTTCACTTCACTGGCTCCACCACAGCACGGCTCATTTTCGACATTTAAAGCATGTGACCATTGTGTAACGAGATTTCCCTTCAGGGACGCCACCTCCACAAGTCCTCTTCTCGCAGACGTTTCCTTTCTAACCCTCTGTGGAGAGATTCTCAGTGGCACTAGATCCTCATGGTAGCAATTTCAAATCTGTCGGCCATTCGCGTTTCTGTGCGGTCGCAGGTGACAGATGTGCATGGCCACATGAAAAGTATGTCAACACTTGTAGTTTTTTTTTATGTAAAATGACTAGACTTCTGCCATTCAAGAATGTTGTAGAAACAAAACCTAAAACACTGGACTGTAACAAAAGAAAAACTTTTTTTTTTTTAAAGAAATGCACGTCATCCAGTTTACACAGGGGAGCGCCAAGAATAGGATCAGCTGGCAGAAATGAAATGCTGACGGTTTTCCCCCTGCACATAAAATGAGATTTAGCAAGATTTTGGTAGCTGGTGGACCAACCGTAAGACAACTTCACAAGACGGCACAGAAAAATTTCCCTTCCACCATTGCAAAGAGCCATTTCACAAATCAATAGTTGGTCAACGATCCACCACAAACCCACAGCTATCCTGCCAACCCTGTCCACATACTGTAAGACATCCATATGATCCCCCCCAGCTTTTTTCAAGACCTTTATATATTTTGACAGCAGCATCCCAATTGTAACGATACTCCAAGGATCTATGGACCGACTGCAATTCAGAATATGTATCTAAAAGAAAACATTAAAAACTTGATTTTTCTTACAGAAATCTCCCCTAGACTTATTGCAAAATAAATAGTTGATATTCACCCAACCCATGAAAGAAATGTCTTCATAAATATATATCAAAGTCCATACCTCTTTTTTAAGAAAAGGAAATAGCTCTTAGAGCAAATTTTGTCTCTATTCTTTCATAGCTCCATTTCAACTCATAGCTAATCAATTTGCCATTTATTATAGTACATTGGGCCTTCTGTATAAAAATTCCCTGACTGTGTACAGAAGCACATGCCCTACTGTCTATTGCCATATGTCGAATACTAATGCATACACAATTCCAATCTATTATCAGTCTAAGAGAGTATCGTTCTGAGAAAGCCAGCTAGCTGTCGAACTGCACTCCAGTACAGATTCTATTTTCAATTGATGCTTACATAAGAAAATTATCTTAATCTATTATTGAAGCACTGACCTTGCCGTTATTAGTAAAGTAATTATTGTCATAAAATGGTCATGCTCACTATAGCAGAGCTTAATATGCCATAATGCCCCGTGATCAATCGCCCTCTCTGTGGTCAGAGGATCGCAGCCTCCATAGCTTTGTCTTCGCAGCTTTAATGATATCCCAGCTACAGGACAACTCCCAAAAAAAAGGGGTTTATGATACAATGCGTTATTCACAGAAAGCTCAAATCAGTTACATTTATAATTTCATCGTGAAACAGTTAATATGACTTACAAACATCTCAATTGCAGGGTTGCAAATGATTAGAAAGAATAATTAATTTAAATTAATGGATACTAATAATCGTAAAGAAGTAACAGCAAACAAATTAAACACATTTCAATCCTTATTTTTTATTAACATCTATCTATACGCCCTTAAAATAACCATAACAACTATAAGATAAAAGCTGAAGTTATTTTAACAAAGAACAAATAAATTGGGTTGGGACCCTCCATGAGCATTGCAGTGAGGTAACTGACTGAACATGACATCATGTCTGTGTAGGGAAATGTCTTAAATCAGTCCTGCAATGTGCGCTCAGTAGGGGAAGGTTAATATAAAAATCCCTGGTATACATAAGGCCATATCTAATTGCACGTAGTTCATCATTCACGCAATACTGTACGATTGGCTTTGAAAATGGATTGGTGTATGTATGTTTCCCTTTGTCCATTAATCATTTAGTAGAGGCATAATGTAACTAGAGAAACATCCACATGGTGCAGATCTTTTCACAGCAGTGTAGAGTGGCTATGAATTTTTATTTAATATGTGTTGGTTTTTTTCCCACAGATCATGCATTTATTTTACCATGCTGTGCTGCGAGACAAGCAAAAATGTGCAGTTTCATCATGTAATCCATCATTTCACTAATCACATATGCATTAACAAAGAAAAATATGGAGGACAATATTCACATAATGACGTACTTAACAGATGCCTATAACTATGAACTTTGAGCATCCCCGCTTTACATTGCATATACTGTACTCACTTCGGGGACTAAGAGAAAATGGTTGTTAAAAGGATCATGTACTTTTTTGGGGAGACTTTGGTAGCATTGTTATAGTACTGGGGAGATGCTTGTCTCGAGCAGTTTTCTGTTTGGCTGTTTGTATAAAGGAAAAGCCGAAGTGTGGCTCGGGTGGCAGTCCAGGGCAGGGGCCTTGGTGGACTCGGTTACTGAAACTGTTTTAAGGAACATGAAACATAACCTTCCTGGTGGGAAAGGAGCCTGAGCTGGTGTGGGAGGTAGAGAGATACCAACTAGATATAGTCAGGCTCACCTCAACGCATGGCTCAGGCTCTGGAACTAAACACTTGGAGAGGGGCTGGACTTTACTCCGCTCTGGAGGCGCATGGCTGGTGTGGATCTAGTTATAGCCACCAATGCGTTGGAGGAGAACAAGGAAGTCACCTCCCTTCCACTATCCGGCCTTCTTGGAGACCTTGGGTAGGGTGCTGGACGGTGCCCCGGCTGGGAACTCCATTATTCTACTGAGGGACTTTAACAGTCACATAGATAACAAGAATAAAACCTGGAGAGGCATGTTTTGGAGGGACGGCTTGCCTGATCTGAATCCAAGCAGTGTTTTGTTGTTGGACTTTTGTGTTAGTCAGTTTGACCATTTTCAAGCATAAGGGTGTTCATAAGTGCACCTGGCACCCGGATACCCCAGGCCGTAGATCAGTGATTGATATCATCAGATCTGTGACTGTATGTCTGCACACTTGTGTGAAGAGAGGAGCAGATCTATCAACTGATCACCACCTGGTGGTGAGTTGGATCAGATGGAGGAGGAGAATTACAAACAGAGCTGGTAGCCCCAATCCTATAGTGAGGGTGTTTTAGAAGCATCTGGGAGCATCCCTATCCAGGAGATCTTTAACTTGTATCTCCAGCAGAAATCCTCTTACATTCAGCCTTATTGTGCCATATTCCATTTTTCCATGGCTGAGGTGGCTGTGCAGAGATTGTTAATATCTGTCACAGATGCAACTTCTGAACCTAGAGGTAGACACCAGCAGTAAAGGGAGCCGTCAGGCTAAAGAATGAGGCCCTTTGAGCTTGGTTAGCTTGTGTGACCCTGGAGGCAGCTGACAGGTACAGACAAGCCAAGCAGAGTGTGGCATTAGCAGTTGCGAAAGCAAAAATTTGAGTATGGGAGGAGTGCGTTGAGACCACGGAAAATGACTTTCGGGTTGGCCGTAAAGAGATTCTGGGAAATTGTCAGGCGACTAAGGAGGGAGAAGCAAGCCTTTGCCCAAGCCGTTTACAGAAAGGTTGACCTCAACTGGGGATATAGTTTGACAGTAGAAGGAACACTTCTAGGACCTCCTGATTTCAACCGACATGCCTTCCTTGGAGAAGTAAAGTTATAGGACACATCCATAACTGATGGCTGAAGTCACTGAGATAGTAGAAAAAAACAAAAACTGTTTTTGGATGAATTTCACCCTTAGTTCCTGGACAGTGCCTCTGAATTGGTACATACATGTACGGGTGGGAGTCTTAATCATTAACATTGGAACTGCTGCGACCTCCTTACTGCCATCAGCAACATATTTCAACACATCACAGGGACCCACAGATATGCAGAGGCCAGGCTTGAACCAATAACTTTCTAATCACAGGCCCAGAGGCTTAGCCCACTGAGCTACACACTGCCCCCATGTCATATTTTATATGTATTTCATATATTATTTATGTCATATATTTTAGTGCTCATTGACTTAAGTAATGGTTTAGATAATCCCACACCAGTAATAAAATAAAAGCCTCACTTTAACATAAATACTAAAAGAACTGATCACTCTAATCACTATTACAGTTTGGTATTAGCAGTCTTATTATTTTGAAAAGCTATAAAATATGACAAAATACTTTTCTAAAATTTGATTTATATTTGTCGAAGTAACAACGGAAATGGAATGACATGCTGCTTCAGCTGAAGAGTGCATTTAACTGTTTATTTCAAATAAAACGCAGGGTTTCCAACTTCGGTGAGCTAGCGGGAGTGACATTTTTCAACTCGAGACAAGTCCACACACACATGTACATGTATGTAACAGTTTTATTACCCTGTAAACGGTCTGTAAGGTTTGCAAATTACCCCAACACTTTTGATGTAGCTAATTTTAAGTTTATAATGGAATAATGTAGATTTACCGTAAGATTTCCTCCATGGACATTGGAGTCTGAAAGCATGTCATGCCAGATGCGTGAGGTTTGGCAAACCCTGAAATCGTATGTTTTTTCAATTGTTTCATCTGAGTTGACTTGTATGAAAAAATAAAATGACTTTATACTATAACTGTTAAAAAATAGAACGTCTGACGAACATGAGATCACCAGTAAACTACGTCCGTTTAACATTTTATAACATGCATACTGTGTTTGAAAACTTTTCGGCTTTACGATTTCAGGACAGATCAGCCACTCTGTTAGGAACAACGTCTTGCTTGGCGGGTAAAGTAGTTTGAGCTTCATTGGCGTGGGAAATGGTGGTTCTAGTGTTAAGGAAGGGACTGGTGAATGTGTTCCAACTTTGGAGGGATCACAGTCCACAGTCTCCCTGGAAAGGCCTTTGCCAGGGTACACTGTCAGAAAAAAGAGCACCAAATTGTACTTTGCTTATCACTGGGGCTGTACTGTACACTCAAGCGTCTGCCAATTGTACCCTTTGGTGCACTTGTACACTGTGCTGAGCCTGCTGTTAAGGGCCATTAGGTCCATGTATGATCAGAGCGTGAGTTTGGTTCGCATTGCCAGTAGTATGTCAGGCTGATTCCCGGTGGGTGCTGGACTCTGCCAGGACTGCCCTTTGTCACGCATTTTGTTCATAATAATTATTAGCGGAATTACTAGCCACAGTCAAAGGGTAGAGAGTGACCAGCTCAGTAAACTCAGATTCGTATCTCTGCTTTTTGTAGATGATGTGGTCCTGTTCGATTTATTTTGACCTCCAGGGTGCACTGGAGGAGTTAAGTAAAATAAAGAAAATAGTATGCGATCGTCTTATCATAGCTGCCCAAGCCAGTAGAATTATAATATCATTGTTTCCCCTGGTTAGGATCTCTGATCCGGAAGGTAAGGTCACTTTTTTGTCACTCTGGAATCTATAACTTCCTGCATTGATGTTGACAGTTATCAAGAGCCATCGACCAATGTCCCAAAACCTGCTTCTCCAGTTCGGGTCTTTAGTGATAAAAAGCAGATTAACAAAAGTACAAGGTTAGAGACACTTTGGACGTTGCAGTGTACCCACAGACCCAGGCAAAGTATCACACCAGGAGAAATATTGCCACTTTATCTTGCAAGACCTGAACTGGTGAAAAATAAGAGACCTTTGAAAACTTCACATTTCAAGGCCATAGATACACACCTGTGAGGGGGACACATTTCTCAGTAACACACCATGCTGTACCGAAACATGAGTGAGTAGTTAAAAAACAATGCTTCAAAACATGTCAGAAGATTTTAGGCATATTTTAGGCAGCTCTGAGTGGAACTGTGTTGTACGCTTTGCACACAGTATGGCGTTTATCAACGACCTCTTTCTCTTGGTCTTCACAAAATCCAAATTGCCGCCACACAGTCGATTTTAAATTTGATGGTGCAGGACGTACAGTAGTTCAAATGAAGAGCAGCATATGTAAGCGGCGATGTTTATGTTTCCGGCGTGCACTCGGAATTTGATAGAACACAGAATCGATTCTGAATCTTTGAGAATCGATTTAGAATCGTTAGAGAAAGAAAAAAGATGCATCGATGCATCGTTTTTTTCTCTCAGTCCTAATATGCATACAGCGTAGATGCATGTATACTGTATGCTAAGAGGGTCTGCAGTAACCTATTTGGAGAACAGAAGAAATTCAAGTTACTTCTTATTGTGCTACTGTTCTTTTTCAAATATTCTAATGTTAATTTGTGTTTCATTTTCTTTGCAAATATGCAGTTTCTACCCATGTAAATAGCTTTACATATTTAATTGGATTTTTGCAGAAGACTAGTTTTTTAAAATGATGTTGAATTTAGAAGTAATGTAAAAATATAAATAAACAAACATTATTTGTTTACAAAAATGTTTACAAAACACATAAAACAGTGATTCTTCCTGGTACATATGCAGAACTGCCTTGTAAAACAATAATTGATATAAAAAAATAATGCAATAATGCAAAACTGTCACACAAATCACTAGCTGTGAGATGAATGTAAAAAAGCAGCATTCGGCAGAGTTAAATCCCTGAGAAAGCGCATGTAGGAGACCCAGCTCCTCAGTGAACGAGTGACCACCTGCTCCAGCTGCCTACCACTATAATCACTTTTGTTTGTTAAGGTTTAATATAAGAGGAACACAATCTGCCCCCATCAGCATTCCCCAGATAAGCCCTTCTTGATTCCCAGAGTCGCTGCTTTGTTGGGTAATACTGAGCCCCCCTTCACTCGCAGCCCCCCCAATTGAAGCTGGCTCCATGCCACACTGTCCATGGCCAGCAGAGCAGCCCCTTTGATTGGTCCCCAGTTCCTGAAAAATGGGGGCAGGTCAGTAGTTCCTGAAAAATGGGGGCAGGTCAGTAGATGCACAAAATAAGGGTCTTTTTTCAGGGGTCCACCGGCCCACAGCAGTCACACTCAGCAGCGGGGGCTTGAGGCGCAGCCCGAGGACACCACGCCGTCACGGCGTGCTCCAGTGCCACCCCCAGCTCCCCAGTGCAGGAGCAGAAGGTGAGAGCTGCCGCGCCTTCGCGGCCTCAAGGTGGGAACCCTGATGAAAGAGCTCCAGAAGGCCTTCTGTGACCTGGAACTTAAGGATGCTAATCAGTACACCACCCTGAAGGGAAAAGCCATTACTCAGGCCTCGCTCTGCTTGCTGCTGCCCAAGTGGGGAATAACTAGAGGTTCCAGGGCCGCTAGGACCCCATTTGGGCTCGGGGCCCCTCCAGGCAAGTGCTGCTCTGCAGATAAAGACAAAGGCAGCTTTTTCCATATATGCTTCCGTCGATCTGTCTTTCATTGGGGTCAAAGTAAAACAGTGTCCTTTCATATAATTAGTTTTAATCAACTGACCTCCTTGACTTCCCCTCTAATGACAATCGAGGCATGTCGAAATAATTTGTTAATTAATGAATGAGTCTGAATGGGAATCTTCCACCATGATGTTCTGCTCCTCTCATTTCAGATATATGCTTCCTGCTGTCTCTAGCAGTGGCGCAGAAATTACTTAACAAGCATTAATTATTGTTAACATGTTAAATAATTATGTAAAAGGCATCTCTCTGCCTAATTTGTTGTGTTTTGTCTCCAGTACATTTCCTATACACTTGAAAGCACAGTTGACAGAAAACATTCTGCTACATTCTTCTTTTGAAAGACTTACCTCTGTCACTGTTTTTTTTATGGTTTTAGATAATATACACTCATGCTTTTTTATTTGTGCATAATATTATCCAAATTTTCTACGACAGCTGAGCTTAACTTCTTTCAGTAGAGATGAATATGGGTGTATTATTCAAACAAAAATAATGCCTGTACACAAAACAGGTACACTGCACTTCACTGCATTCTTCACATATCCAATTTCTCTCCTCTGTTAAATGCACAGATTTGTGTTGCGGTCACTGCCATTTATCCAGCATTCCTGGATCAAGCTTTTAGTCCCAACAATGATATTGTTACTCTGCTGGCCAAGGGATTCAAACCGGCTACCATCCAGTCATAACCTGGATCAGAAACGACATGAGAGATAAACCCCATTGCAGTAACAGCACTGTCATTACAAGTGTTACCAAAATAACCAAAGAGCAGTGAACATAGCTGAACTCAAGTTATTCTTGGGAGGAAAATGAAAGGTGCTTCAAGCGAGAAGCTGTGCCTTCAAGCATCTTTGCCTGCCTGCCCGGACACAGGTGCAGATCCAGAGATCTTCTCGGATCGGAACTGAACTCCACCATAAGCGGCTAACCTCCCCATAAAAGCAAACACACTCAGCACGAGTCCACATCGCACCCCCGTGCATCACAGACAGACTCCCTGCTGGGACCTCACTGCGGCAATCAGCGCCCAGCGGGGGCTTCACTCAAATCAATTTCCAGCACTGCAGCCTATATCGTATCATTCTGATTGCCGTGATCATAAGAATCATTACGCCCCCCCATCATCAGATCAGGCTGCCTGAGTGTCCCTAGAGGTGGCCTGTCCTGTTTCAAGAGCGACTAGTCATGAGCCACAGTTAAGTAATGAAAAGATATATATGTTTACTTTCACATAAATTTCAACAAACAAGCTACACGGAAGCTTCAATCTTGGAATCTTTTGACTTATGTTTACTTCAACATGAGTGATTATAATCAAGAAAATCAATTTATAAGGCATTAAAGACACCTTTAAAGTATATTGGAGTATGTCAGGTATCTCCTCCTGAGAGAAGTTCAGCCAGGTTTCTCATAAAAGTACAGGGATGGAAAATACTACAGAAAGAAGGAAATTAGTTGCAGTGTACAGATTCCCTTTTTCATTTTTCTTAATTAGCAGACAAGTATTCTCCTGCTTCTGCTTCATTAGGTTCTTTGTTAAGCATTGAAAGATGTTAAGGGGAAGATGAAGGAACACGATATTGGGGGCTGAAGTCCATAATAAATTACAGAGCTGATGCCTGTCCTCTGAGATTATTCAAAGTCACACAGCGTTCACACAGCGTTCTCCCGCGGAGCATCTTCAGCTCTGTGCCACATGGAAAGACAGGCTAAAGCGCGGAGAACTGATGCTTTAAGGAAATCTGCACTGACAGTGCAGCCCTAACCCTCAGGGCATGTACCTTCTCCTGTTCCAAAGCCATAAACAATTTAAGAAGTATTTATCAATATTTATCCTTTCCTTTGGCTGGTATGATATTGCTTCAAAAATAGTGGGTTTTTTGTGTTATAAAGTAATATGCAACGCAACAGATTAATTATAAGTGATACTCTGGTAGCAATAAATAAACAAACAATATATACTAAAATGCCATTTACAAATGCACGTTTACCATTCTGGATTCAACACTTCTAGTGGTTATACACGAAAAAGCAAACTGCAGACATCTTTAATATTTAGCTAAAAAAGTCAAGTGCCTCCTTTACAGTGGCATGGGAGAGCATTTGATACTAAACCCTGCTTCTTTACTTTGTTTAACAAAGCTACCCTCCTTGGTAGTAAAGGCCTTAAACATTATTTGTTGCTCATGGCAACAAGTACATCTATCATAGCCTGCTGGGACATTTACTGATCTTGAGCATGTTTGTTTTTTAATTCATGGCCTTATGAGTGCATTTCCAGTTAGCTGACAATCCTCTAGACATCACTAATTATTCTCAATTAGCCCCCTTTATTCAGCATGCAAAACAAACCTGTCAAACAGGAAGCTCAGCCAACAAGTCTGAAGAAAGACTTGATGGGCGAACTTGAAAACCGTGGGGTTCAGAGAGGTTGGACCTCTTTCCTTTGAAGGTATTTTTGATTTGAAAGAAAATCGAACACTCAGACGCAAGGAACTCTTACCAGTATCTCTGGCAAAAATGTACATTCAGTCATTTATTTAGCCCATGCTTAAGTCCACAGTACGTGTTGATCACAAACGAGCCAGTCCAGGTAGGCAGAGTAGGTAGAGGTAGGCAGAGGTTAGACTAAGCTTCCAAAATGGCTGTGGCCATCCTAGTTGATTTTCCTAGTTGATTTACCAGTTTCGCTCCAAACGATGGACCAACATACCTGGATGTTTTGTTGTTGTGTTTTGAGTCCATCATAGTTCTTTATCCCAAAAACGTCAGCTTACAGGGATATGCAATTGACCACGACACTACCCAGTGAACATGGTAGAGGTGTGATATTTTTTGTACCCCAGTCCTTCCAGAAATCCATAAGGATACCATATATTAGAGAGTCAACTTACTAGTAATATGTATTTGTCAGCATATATTCTGATTTAGAACACTTTGAGCTCCCTATTTCTTTTTGTGAAATGTGACAGCAAACATCTAGTGATAAATCACGCCCATTTTCTGTCAAAGGGGGTAATTATTTGTACAAGCAAGCTTCCAAAAAGAGACGTTATTAAGCTATTGGGCTGTAGCTTCCATGTCAGACCTATAGTTATTAAATGATATTCATTATTAATGGAATGCTACAATTTCTTAGGAATTAATGACCAGAAAAAGATAAACTTAGCTCAGGGATTTTCAACAGGAGAGTAATTGCAGAGCATCTGCAGAAACGTACCGTAAATTTGTGAAATGTCATTACTGTAATTCAGTTGACACAGCACCAAAAATATTTTAGAGAAAGAAGCATTAAACCCCCCTCACCCCCACCAGCCCCCCTCCCACCCATTCCATACTCGTCTGTCTTACGGAAGCTCTGGTTCATATTCATTTGGGGTTCCCAGGTCTATGAAAAGTTAGAAACCCCAGATTTAGCTGGTAATACTTATGTCTACACTGTAACTAATTGATGTAAATTTACAAGAATATTTTTACAGTAACCCACCATTATTTCAATACACTGCATGTTACTGTAAAATAACAGCATTACTGTGATTTGGAATACATGTTTACAAACACAGCACTTAATGGCAAAACGCAAAGAATTTTTGGAACTTCGTCCACGAGGCGGGAATGTCAAAAGCAACTGAAATCGTCCATCATCTTTTTTGCAGAATCCACAATCATCCAGTGATGTAAATGTTTTAGTTTTCCATCTTTTTATACTAAGTATGTAAAATATATAGTACTTTTGAAAAGTTAACCTGATGCATTAAAAAAAACCCGCTAAAGTTATTTTACACATCCAAAGCAGCCCAAAAGTGTGCCGTGTCTGTCCGAGAGCAAATCTATTAACATGTAGTTAAGCTATCCGCTGCAATCGTGAGGTCATGGACAGTGCGCTTTTCGGTTATGTGTAATCAATTCTACTTTAACTGCCGTCATTCCACCTACGTGAATTTTATCGAGAACCTAGAACAGACGCTGAAGTCTTTAACTCAACGAAGCAGTTAAAGCTGTTCTGATGAGAAGCAGCTCCAGTGTGGCACCTCCCTATGTTCTGCAGATACTGATGGCTCACTTCAAAGAGCAGACTGATACATCTGCCTGTAGGAGAAGAGCAAGTGTAAAGAATATAAACAGTTATCTTTGTAACAAATTGGTTAATATTGCAATGTGGGTTAATATTTACCATCACATCCATCCATTTTCCAAACCGCTTATCGTTCTGGGTCGCGGGGGGACCGAAGTCTATCCCAGAAGCAATGGGCATAAGGCAGGGAAGAACCCAGGATGGGGGGGCAGCCCATCACAGGCCACTCTTACACACAATTCACTCACACACATACTCCTACAGGCAATTTGGTAACTCCAAGAAGCCCCAGCATGTCTTTGAATTGTGGGGGGAAACCGGAGTACCTGGAGGAAACCCCACGATGACATGGGGAGAACATGCAAACTCCACACACATGAAACCCAGGCGGATAAAATTGCTGGATGGTGTCCACACAAGGTCATGTAGTGACTGAGGGAGAGTCATTCACTGTGGGTCTTGCCACAATGTTCTCCAGCTTTTACTATTTTAATCTGCAGTTTCAGATGACGCATTCTGCACACTGGAATTTATTCCAGTTCTCAAAGGTACTGTGGTCATTTATATCACTTCATACATTGAAGTGCATTGTGTTGCACTGAAGGCCAGGAGTCGTCATGTAAAAATGTCCACCTTTGCTTGTTTTGTCAATGTGTAGATGCTTCATTGACATTAACCCAGAACGTGGATCAAAGGCTCACCAAGGGAAAGTCACCAGCAAGCGAACTGGCAAGGTGGTGCAGTAGAAACTAACTGTCCTTAATCCACTTGTGTGCAGGTTCATGAGGAAACTGATGGACTTCCAGTGGGATTTCATATAATGTGAGTGTGGAGGAGATGCACAGTCAATCAGCACAGCGCGGGGCACACACACACTAACACACACACACACACACACAGTCATTCACTAATGCCCAATTTAGAGTTGTCACTCAACCTATAGAACATGCTTTTGGACTGTGGGAGGAAACCGGAAACCCACACGAACACAGGGAGAACATGCAAAGTCTACACAGAAAGGCCCAAATACCTTTCAACCCGGGGATTGAATCTAAGACCTTCTCACAGTGAGGTGGCAGCGCAAACCACTGTGCCACCATGCCACCCACATTTATTGATATGTTTACAAAAATCATCACTTGTATTTAGCCATATATTTAGTCAGTGAATGAATACTTTTAATGCATTATTATGTTCACTTTCTTACAGATGCATCTCCAAAGGCGAGTGCCAGGCTTACCATGAAAAGGTCTCCAAAATCAGTGGGATTAAATATGCAACAACCTTCAACTCTTCTAATTTCATTAAAATTAGAAGAAAATGCATTAATCCAGATGAGGTTGGAACTTCCTTGCACTCTAAGACCCCACCTTAACCCTCTTCTGTAATAATCCTCAGACAGATGTCTCTTAGTAAAGGCTCTAAACACCAAAACTCCAAAGACTGGTCCAGTATTTCCGTTGTATTTATTGTGTACATGAAAACAAACCTGTTCAAACTTGAGGAAATGATTCATGTTGTTTTAAAAGGCTTTTAAAAAGAGGTTTCTAAAAAGTAGGCTGTAAACAATTGTTTTGCTTAGAAATGAAAAAGGCTTTGAATTTTTGAACATTCTGTGAATTTTGACAAATATTTAACAGAATTACAGTTTTTGTGATGGTGAGTGAAATAAATGCTTTGCTCAGTTTATAGTGTCTGTTCAAATTACTGCAATAAGTTAATGCAAGTCACTGTAATGTAACTAAAAACAGTATATTTAATTACAGTAATAATATGTTTGAGGAATAACATGCTTTAAAATTACATTTCGTTTGGTAAATATTAACTGCTAAAATACAGTAAAAAAGTACAAAAGTACGGTAATATCATGCATAACTGATTACTGCAAAGTACTATAATTTTACATACATAACAATACTGTAATTAAACAGCATTTTACTGGCGAAACTGCTGCCAGTATTTTACTGTAATTTTACATGCCCTTTTTTTTACAGGGTAGCTATGCTATAAATTGACGCCATTAACTAAACTGAATCAAGTAAATAAATAATATGAAAATGTTATGGAACTGTAGTCAAATACAGTGGTACCTTGGCTCAGTAACTTAATTTGTTCGAGAACCTGAAAAGTTCACGACCTGAATCAATTTTTCACCATTTAAAAAAACGTAAATACAAATAATTCGTTCAAACCTCAAAAACACTGTTTTTTTTATTATGTTTTTCTGTGACCAAGAATATAGACTTAAATTAAAATCTCAATTTTTTTCTTTTTTCACATAATCAACCTCTGAAGAGATACTGTACTGTATAGTAAAGACATACATTTACAACAAGTTTTTTTTATGGATTCCACAACCGTTCTTGGGCTTAATGTTCACTTCTTCGTGTTTCAGGTGGTTCTTTGGGGAGCTTTTGGGGGATGTTTGTGCGTTCGCAGTCTGAAACACGGTTCACGAACCGGTGCAAAAAATCTTTGAACATCTGGTTCATAACCCGATTTGTTTGTGAACAGGACTGTTCGTAGGTCGAGATACCACTGTATCTGTCTTGCATTCATATGTTTCTAGTGACTAAACCCTTTTTTCTTCATATCAAGCTTTCTGTGAGAAGTAGCTTAAGTCGGTTTATCAATAAGCCATGTTTAGCTGCTGAAGTGCCATGTAGTCAAGCCCAGAGCCGCAGCATAACTTTTCACACCCCTTCCCAGCTGGCTGGCTGATGGAAGATCCTAGCAGGGAAACTGCCATCTTCCATTTCTCATTTATTTTATTGGAACGATCAAATTCGAGATGATCCCACACTTATGTCAACAGCTGATGGCATATAACTGGGCTTAGCCAACAATCAGGGCTGGGTGCATTCGTCCATAGAAACTCAATAGCTAACAGAGAAAGGTAGCATGGAAGCACAGCAGAAGTGGATTTAACAGAAGTAGAAAAAAGGACCATAAATTGTCCAAAAGTTATTTTGTGGATCATATGACTATATATACACATCAATCTATTTTCAAGAACTGCTTATCCAATCACGTTTGCAGTGACCCAGAACCAATTCACGGAAGCAGAGGGCATGAAGCAGAGTGTACCTTGGATGGATTCAGCAGAAAACATCACACATATACAGCTGTGTGCACAGAAAGACACATTAAGAACAGGCTAAGATCTCCAATCATCTAGAATCATGTGATAGAATAATGTGTTTTTAGAAGTGGAGAAAGCAGGAAGAAGGTGCCAACTATGTTCTGACAGGTTTGTGGTTGGATTCAGGATATACATACATACTGAAAATTTCATGTAAACTGTGAAAACAAATGAAAACATGTACATTTAGTGACTAATACATTATAAAGGACAAAATTGGTGGGACACCTGGCCATTACACCTACAGGAACTTTTATGACATCTCATTCTAAATCTTTAGGAGTCTATATAGAGTTGGTCACCCCTTTGCAGCTATAACAGCTGCCACTCTTCTGCAAAGGCTTTCCACTTATTGCAAAGGTGACATCCTATGACAGTACAATGCTTGGTTTGACTGAGCTCTTCAGAATGACCTGTGCTTTCACAAATGTTTGTAAACCTGACTGCATGGCTGGGTGCTTGACTTCATACACCGGTGGCAAGGTTCTGAATGAAATACCTGCATTCAGTGATTAAGAGATGTGTCCCAATACTTTTCTCCATGTAGCATATGTTAAATACTTCCTGTTATTGATATGAGCATGTACTGGATTAACAGCTAGGTGATGAATCGATGGCTATGAATGGAATTTGTGTTGATTAAACATATCAAAAGGATTTAAATAAATACTGTATGTGTGGATTTTAAGCCATTCAGTATGACACTCAATACAATTCTTTTTAAACTCCAATGAGCCCATACTTTGTTACTCATAAATACTCTTCAAACTAAAATATACATTTTAATATTTTGTAAATTTTCAAATCTATTTAAAATAGGTGGCTCAAATATTTTCAACTGTTAAACAATTGACTATTCATAAAAATTAAAACCACATGCCATGAACAGTCACAATAGTCATAGACCATATCAACCATATCACTGATGTATCAGTGCATCAGATCTCTTCCATCACCTTCGTGTATTCAGTTAATCCAGCATTTCTGCTTGTGAATGCCAAAGCTAAAAAGCTCATGTTGTCTGTCAGGCTCGAATGCCAGCGGCTTTCAAAATAGAACTACTCAACCTTGTTGATTGGCCCAGCCCTATTTTAAGGAGCAAGCATTAATCACAGCCTTCCTGAAATGGTTGAAGAACAGAGCTAAGTGGAGGGCAGACATTGGACAATAAGTCAGAGCTGAATCAATGCCCCAGTGCCAGCTAGGGACACAAAAAAAAACATTTTTTTTTCCTACAAAATAATACAGCTAAACCTTTTGGATTGTGCTTTTCAAACCCGAAGTACTGAGTCCTTATCTTTACCCGCACTAATGCTACTGTATCAAATACGATACCTTTACCAGTTCTGAAACTCTGTCCCAATTTATAGTTTTGCAGGAATCTAATAAAACCTACTTCAGGAAGACGTCAGCAAATCAAAACCAGACATCAGAATTTTTGCTAAGAACTTTACCAACCTCAAGTATATATTTTAGTGAAAACGATATAGATGAAAAAATCCTTCCCCTCAAAATGGATGAGAATGACATGGTCTGTTCAATCCAATATAATGCTGACATCTTAGAAATGATTGTCTCTAAAATTGAGTCATGTTGCTGACAATACAAAAGTGTAGAAATATATAAAATTTTATCACGTGAAATTAAATGAAAGGCATATGAAATAAAGCTTATTTTTCACAAGTTGAGTTTTGGATTTTGATATCCATGTCAAACAATAATGCATGGGCAGCCCACAGTCGTTAAACACATTACATGGCTTCTGTGAGTACAAGTGAAAATCAACTTAGTTTGTATTAAATATGAGATGGGGGTAGAGGGGTGGGGGGCACCTCTAGGTTCAAATCCTACCACTGCACCTTGAGAGGAGTTTCCATGTTCTTCCTTTTATCTGCCTGGTCCCTATGACCGTATGCATGTGCTATGTGATGGATGGGCTCTATGTTACACTCCCCGCCCCTGCTGACCCTGCTTGGAATAAGCAGTTGGAAGATGAATGGGTGGATCTTGTTGATATGACCAGATAGTCGTAGCTCCACAACCGGTCTAAATAACCAGCTTGGGGCAGCCGAAGAGGGAAAATGCCCAGCAAACATGCTATATCAGCCATTGCGTGCCACCATCAGTGAAGCATTCATTCTCAGTTATTATAACAATCAACAGTCAGGCATAAAGATAAGGTAACAATATGCTACTTAAAATTAGACAATCATACCTCTGTGACTGGGATAAGAACACAGTCGTGTGAATTTTACAGAAGCTTAAGCTGCTGCAGAATTTTGGTTATATTATATTTCGTTTATATTAATCTTATCGCACATTGGGATCCGTGGGCTGCTGGGGCAGCGGTCTGTGTAATAAGTATTTATAACGTTTTCGCAGGATAGTATTTGACTTATTTAGAGGCGACGAGGCACAAGCTTGAGTGAGGCTGGCCAACGCACTGGGAAGAATAAATAGGGGCTGTTACAGAACATCGGTCCACCCCCTTCGCCGAACGCGACGCATGAAAATGCAGCGGTAACTACTGCATAGAATTAATGAGCACATCAGAGTGTAGAGCACAAGCAATTAGTGGCCGGTAAAGCTGACATGTGAGGTAACAAAAATAAGGAATTAGTCAGTTGTGGCATATCCAGGTTTTATATTCATTAGTTCTAAGCAGTCCCAGAAGCATGATAAAACAATACTGTGAGGATGCATAAAAAAGATGCATAAAAAGATAAACTCTTACTTTCTGTCCCACATATTTCTGCAGTGTACAATATCCACTTTATATATTTAAAGGGCATAGTCTGCATATAAACACTGAAATATATTCCTCTGGATATAGAAAAAGAAACATAACAAGGAGATAAACAGTATTGGTTCATAAAGCAATCTACTTGGTGTATTAACTGTCTAAAGATTTTTTTATTTTTGCTTGAGTAGGAGTTTGTTTTTTTTCATTGAATTCTCAAGTCTCTGTTTTCCTTGGTGAATCTACAAAAAAATAGGGGGAAACAGTGTTTTCCAATTTTTGTCGTCATTCTACAAATTGCAAAATCAATGGGCTGTTATATCCAGCCAGGGCACATCTGTAAGGCAACTTCCCAATACAATACAGCTACATGGAGTAGGGGAGTTCTGCTTAAAGGGGCAAAATAAAATCTTCCTATATAACCAGACATGCTTACAACATCTGGGAACAGTCTAGCAGGGTCAAGGTTTTATCTTTAACTACACAAGCAGAACACGGGATGATGGGATGATAAGAATTTAAGCCCTCAAACCAAAATGCAAAGTGGCACATATTCTAAACAAGTGAAATGGCATGAATCATAAAACCCACCAACTCACTATTTACAGAAACTGGAAAGAGAGATCATGGTAATGGTTCCAGTTCCTCTCTTAATTTAACTAATTAAATTTGAACACTAATTGCTAAATACAAGTCCTACAGCCTTGATCATCCTGCAAATTGAAACGTACTTCTTTAGCAATTAACTAGAGGTAATTGCCATGATTTACACCTGAAATACCTGGAGAAGGTGCTTTACACAATTGATTTTATGGTTTTAATTAAAATATTCCTAGCAATTTCCAAAGGTAAATACACTCCCACTGAATGTTAAACACTTTGTGAAAACGGGGTGCATGACTTGTTGTGTCAAATTTAGCTGGTTAACACAGCCTAATGGCTATCCATAAATCAGTATGAGTACTAATATTTTCATGACCAATATTTTGTGCCATATTTTATAGCCTTATAAATATGGGCTACATATATCCATCCATCCATCCATCCATTTTCCAAACCGGCTGTACAAGCAGACAACTGCCTTAATCATAGACGTCAAAAAAACACAGAAGAGGTGTAATTTCATGTAGTACCCAAGGTGAAGAGTCATGCATCTGCAAAAAGTGGTGTGGGCGTCCTGGAGAGATCTCAAAGCGCTCCTGCACTCTCCGAGCCAGTCCCCCACCCTTAGACATTTGGGGGGGGGGGGGGGTGACATTTGGTCCCCACAATGTCATATAAACCTAAACCACACGCACGCACATACAGTACACACTTGAAACACTTCCCTAGGGATGCATTCCCTTCAATGCAGACGAACAGTGATGTTGAGCCCCTCCCAAATGTCCAAGCTCCTCACCCTTTCTCTGTGGTGGAGCCCAGACACTCTGCAAAAGAAACGAATTCATGTCTCTTGTATCCGCTATCTCATTCTTTCAGTCATTACCCAAAGTATGTGACCATAGCTGAGCGTAGGAACATAGATCGTCTGGTAAATCGATAACTTTGCCTTCCGGCTCAGATCTTTCTTTGCTGTGATAGAATGGTACAGCGTCTACATAACTGCCGATGCTGCACTGATCCACCTGTCCATCACTCACTCCCATCTTCCCTCACTCGTGAAGAAGACTCCGGGATACATAAACCCTTCCACTTTAAGCAATATCTTTAAGTCCCACAGTCCACCCTTTTCCAGTTGCAACCATGACCTCAGACTGCTCACCCTCATCCTGTTTGCTTCAAACTCAAATCTTCAAAGTGTACGCTACAGTAGTGGTCACAGCTTGAGGAAGCAAACAGGACCACATCATCTTCAAAAAACAAAGACAAGATCCTGAGGCCACTGAACTGGACCCCCTCTGGCCCTTAGCTGTGCCTAGACATTCTGTTATATCATTTTGAACAGAATCAGTGACAAAGGGCAGCTCCTATGAAGTTCAACACCCACCGGGAACAAGTTTGACTTACTGTCGGGAACGTAAGTTTGGGTATTCATGGACGTACAGGTAACAACAGACCCAGCACCATATACTCCCAAAGCACCCCCCAAAGCATTCCTGAGGGACACAGTCCTATGCCAAAGCCCACAAAACACAAGGAAACTGGTTGGGCAAACTCTCATGAACCCTCCAGTATCCTTGTGAGGGTGAAAAGTTGGTCTAGTGTCCACAACCAGGACAGAGTCTGCAACAACAAGAGTTTTCAAGAAATCAGGGTGAATCTCATCCACCCTCTGGTGGATGGTCTCTGGTGCCTTACAACTGAAGAGTTGAAAAAGTAAATATTTTAATGTCGTCAGCCCCCGTAATAGGTAAGTCCTCTTCTGAATCTTCCGACACTACTTCCTCAAAGGAAAGTGTATTACTGTAGTAGTATTCAGGAGGTCCTCAAAGAATTCCTTCTACTACCTGACTACATCTCCATTTGAGTTCAGCAGTACTCCAACCCTGTTGTAAACAGCATGTGTAAAGCCCTGATTCCCCTCCTAATTCACCTGAAAGTTTGGAATCTTTTGGACACTGACCAAAAGTAATTTTCCATGGCCTCCAACACCCAAGGACTTGCTTCTACAACTGCCGCAGCCGCACACCACTTGGTTTTCCAGTACGTCAGCTGCTTCAGAAGTCCCACAATCTAAGCAAGTTCAAAAGGTCTCATTCTTCAGCCTGACAGCTTCCTTTACCTCTGGTGTCCACTTGATTCGGGTATTGGTACTGCGACAGGCAACAACAACCTTACGGCCACAGCTCTGACAGCTGCCTCAATATCTCCAGCCTCCCTTGGGATGCAAGCAAAATACTGCTGGATGGGATCATCACCTGCGCAGGGGTCTCCGCCAGACACTCCCAGCAAATCCTCATTATGCGTTTAGGTTTACCAAGTCTATCCAACAGTTTCCCCCACCATCTGCATCAACTCACCATCAGGTGGTGATCAGTTGACAGCTCAGCTCCCCTCTTCACCCAAGCATTCAAGACATGCAGTTGCAGATCTGATGATATAATTACAAAAATCAATCAGCAAACTCGAGTGCTCTGGTGGCAGGTGCACGTGTGAACACCCTTTGTTCAAACCTGGGGTTCGTTATGGACAAACTTGTGTTTACCACAGATGTTCAATAATAGCACCATGCAAGTTCAAATCAGGCCATCACACCATTCAGAATTTCTCTGTTGTTACCCATGTTTGGTTATACAGGGACCTACAGGTAACTATAGCTCTCTAACTACAGCTCGAACTATATCTAGTCGGTACCTCTCTACCTCCCACACCAACTTGGGCTTCTTTCCCACCAGAAAGGTTACATTCCATGTGCCTAAGGTCAGATTAGGCCACCAACGATCGGTAAGCCAAGGCCCAAGCCCAGGCTGCCACCCAGTCTACACTGCATCCAATCACCGCAGCACTCCCTGCAGGTGCTGGGCCCACAGAAAGCATATAATACAGTTATATGCAAAATATGTATTCGTTTTGTGTAGTTTAAAAGAAGGAAAACAGTGGTAAATTACTGGTTGTATAAAGCATATGTATACATCCATTTAATGATCTGCCACCGCCAGGCAGTAATATTCCCATGATCCATAAAAACTTCAGTTCTGCTATATAGAAACTTGAACAGGCTCAGAAATCATCCTTCCATTTCTCATGAGGCAACAAGAGCCTCTGGCCCTCAGTTAATAAAATAAAGAAGTACACTGCAAGCTTCCTAATGAGATTCTGTTAGATTGTCATTATAAAAACATTATAGTGCATTGTCCTACAATGAAGCATTATAGGACAAATACTATACAGCCATTTCATTAAATCAAAGCCTATTAGAACCAAAGCAATTCATTGCTTGTTTTACATATCCTGAATGCAATTTAGTTGAATGGAGAAGAATTTTGGGTCAACAGAAATTAAAAAGCCATAAAGAAAATAAAGAATGAAACATGACCAGTTAATGACCAGTTATTGAAACTGAAAATAATGACCAGTTATTGTGCAATGAACCAGTAAATGCCGGAAATACTCAGTTTATTTAACCTACATTTATTTCCAAAAATTATAAGCAAACAGTCATAGAAACACCTAAAAACTCCTTTGAATGCTCAATGAATTAAACTCTCAGTCTAACCAAAAATTGCTTTAAAATAAATCATGCGTTTAAGCATTAGACGGCAGCATCAGGGGAGCCCTCTGTCTATATACTTCCTGACGGTAAGGGTGGAGGTTCCATTGACATATAGGTAACACTTCCTGTAAAAATTGTTTGTCAGGAAGGTAAACTGAGCAACATGACACACGAATAGGGAGGGAATATAAACATCATTATGCATGGAGAGCTTAACATGGCTGATACAACCAGACAGATCATGTGGGCTGACCCTCAATGCATAGTAGCCTAGTATGCAAACCCCTATATCACTCATTCACTTAAAAGCCTGATGCCACATAATTAAACACTGTTTTGTCCATAGATCAATAAGAACCTGTTCATTAAAAGACCCCTCGGGCTTTTTCCAAAAGTTCTGGCAAAGATTCTGAAGTAGCTATAAAGCAGTTGCTGCTTTTTTACACTGGAGGGAGGCCTACAGAGAATTAAGCCAGGCTTGTATATGTCTGAAGAACTTGCATGACTTATAGAAACCGCTGGATTAATATATTTACATCCAATACTTAAATGCTCTAAAAGACAGAAGAAATGTGCAGCAAGTACTGACATATATTTAAGCATAGTGAGAATGTGTTTTTCATCAAACAGTGACGGCACCCTTCAGCGGTGTTGACAGGAAAGGCAATCAGTAGCTGCAAATGAGGTTTTTGATTATTTCAGATAAATACAATTAAATTGTTGCTGTCCCTCAAACAGGTGTTTATACAATATATTTTTAAATATTTATAAGTAATGAATGGTATAGTATGTGGTTTACTGAGACATTTTATATCTGTTAATATGATTGTTGAAAAAAATACTGGTGTAGGATTACACATCCAACCATCTTTCAGTCCAGTACTTATCCAGTACAGTATATGGTCGCAGTGGATTTCAGATTATTCCCAAAAATATTACAGGTACCTTTGGAAATGGACATGCCATGGTCAACAAAAGCCAGGTTCAAATAATGCAACTTTCTGACAGGTCCTCTTTATTATGAAGCACCCTGATCACCAGAGTATCACACACTACCAGGCTGCTGTTTTTGCTAAGTCTTATATTCCCATTGCTTCATTATAAGGAAGGCACTTACACAGACTGAATGAGAGTGCTGTCTTTTTGCAAAATCATTCAACTTGAGCTATAAGAACAGTTCACAGCTACAGCACTTTTTAGAGCACATTCCGTTACTCTGCACTCAGTTGAATTGTAGCTTTTCCCTTAACCACATTAGAACAGATTTATAAACAAAACCTAAAAAAAAACTCATGATGTAATGCTGAATCAATACAATTTTAGACTTGTCCATATATTAAAGACGAAAGGTATGCAAGCAAGAGATTTAGCAAGCCAGTTATCGTTAACCTATGTCTTGACATGGACACCAAGCTCTAGGACCACAGTTTCAAAGTTTGTTTTGAAGTTCTCATTCCCAGCTCTAAAACTCAACACACCAGAAAACTAGCTGGTGCACACCCTAAAGAGTGTCCCCCTGCGGTGAGTCACTCCTGGCTGGAGGTCTCAGGGGTCTCAAAAACGTTACCAGCTGTGATTATGAGGTACGGAGCAGACAATTTAATTGTGCGTTGCTTAACACAGTTTTTTATAGGGACAAAAAAACGGTGAGTCTAATTAATGTGTTCAGTCTAAGAAGGTCAAGATGTAGTGCATCCTCTATTCTAGACCAGTCTCTATAGATCGCTCCCTTTCTCTGAAGACTTAAGTGCACAAGGTGTCCAGTTAATGAAGCAAGCCTCTGGCAAAGTATTATGATAATCACACCAATCCAGTCAAGACACGGTAGAGCTTAAAAATCTCATCGTAGCCAACTAATGGTTAACAGAAAAAGAGAGAAATCTGCAAGAAAACAATTATTTGTTCATGTGTATTTAAATAGTTCATACATTAAGGGGATTCAAAATTCAAGTTTTGAATGCAGTGTACAGGATGAGATACAAGTGAATTATAGTAATATAACCAGCCTCATAAAAGCATAAAATCAGAGGAGGCCAGTGCAGATTTTATTAAATGGGCACCGACATTCCCCAATGGAAAACAACTGATGAATCTGGTATGGTTCCTGACCCTATACTCTTCATTTCTTATATACATCTGGAGTACAGGTACACCAAGCTTACTAAAACTTGTTAATAAAATAAAACTGGATAAATGTGCTAGTAGTTTCAGCAAGGGAATTTACTTTAAAAATCCCATAACTTTTACTTCCATAAATTTTGTACCCTATCACAGAGCTATTACACTTAGGTTCTAGAAGGGTGAAGTCTAGCAGATTTCAGGATATCTATAAACCTGTGTTAAATGGGTTCAGGAAAGACAAAGATTAGCAGAATCCAGCAATGGCAAGAGAAACATTTTCCATTCATTTTAGTGAGGCATTTTTATGTCACGAAAATTACAAAAGTCTAGAGCAGGGTTATAATAGTACGAATCAAAATTAAAATTTTCAGCTGAGGTTATGTTTTTGCTCAAATGTTATAGTGGTTAATTATTTACACATCCAACTCATAGCAGAAGCGAAATACAGCCAAAGTAAAATGCATCAGCCTGTTTGAACAGTCAAAATAAATTAAAAAAAATATGTGGAAGTGAGGAAAAAATGGAAATTTCATTTAATTGGGAAGGCTTTCTATATATGGTTTGATTTTAAATTGAATCTAATTTCTGATAAACAGTGCTCCACTTAAGGTTGCACTGATTCCAGGCTTTGGTCTATAAATTATTTGCAGAATAAGATTCCAATAGGGAAAGCAGTTATTACTGACATGGTGTGGTTTAGACAACGTCCAACTATGTACTCTGTGAGTGAACAACCTGTAAATAACATTTTAATCTAACTTTATTTTGACAGTTTGACTTGGTAGTGATAGATAGATAGATAGATAGATAGATAGATAGATAGATAGATAGATAGATAGATAGATAGATATTAAAATTAGTCATCAACAATTGTTTGTTATTTTATGTCAGCTACGTTTTAAGTGAATTATGGAAAAAGTGTCATTAATATAATCAAATAATATTTAATTATCCATTACATGTTTTCAGTTTGTTATTATATTCATGAAAAAGAATGATTAGCTCATTCCATTATTGGCTGCTGTCAAAATGTGTGCGCATACAAGCACAGTTCTGAGTGTCCATAATGAATACTCCACTGAGACACTGCAATTCCATTTCTTAAATCTATTGACAATTTTTTTTGTCTGACCTAAACATTGTTTCATTAGGTCAACACTGTTTTGTTAGACTCTTACTGTACATATTGCATATTATACAGTACGACCCCAAACTGTGCATCTTCACATACTATAATATATTTGAAGACAACAACTGCCTCCCAAGATATTATGCAAATTTGCTAAGACATTTTGTTATGTAAATGAACATATTTAAAATATTTAATAGCACTGCTTAATTAATCAGAATTTGCTGTTCGACAAAACTGTGCTTAAGTACTAATACTAACTACCAGGTGTGGATTTAATAAACTCCATGCCCTACAGCTATACCCACAATAGTACTAACCTAATTCCATATTTGGGATTAACTGTGCCTCCTGGTGGATTCATACAGCAGTGACACTTCACACACATCATTAAAAGCCAGTAATATGAGGCATCATAGCACGGTTACAGAGCCGCTCTTCCCTGCAGTATAAAGGACACTACATGCCTTTTGCATCTCTAACATTATAATTACTAGCAAGGTCAATCTGAGTCTTACACCACAAAAATAAGATTATACATAAATTGTCAATTTCAGCATCAAACTTAACCAATCCTCATATCACTTCTCCGTGTTTTCGTTACTGATGTGTAACTCCTGATCCATTGTAAACAAATTTTCCATTTCTGAAATGTCCTTAGATCAGGGGTAGGCAATCTTACCCGCAAAGGGTCGGTGTGTTTGCAGCTTTTTGGGACAACCTTTAGATCAGCTGTTCAAACCCAGGTGTGAGGACTCTTCAGCCAATCAGTCCTCTAATTAGTGACCTAATTAGGGAGTTGCAGCTAAAATCTGCATATACAACGGCCCTTTCTGGATAAGATTTCCCACCCCTGCCTTAGATATTAGCAGACAGGATGAGTTTTCTGAACCTGGCCAGGGAACCAGTCTGGTTGAAACCATAAACAAACTTGAAAACCAGAACGTTCATAGGGTATTATAAGCCAAAATGGTACATTTTACTTATACTAGTTGCTGAAGCATGATCATTGTTCTCTTACAGCATGCAATTGCAAGTTTACGAATGCCATGTTCATTGGAACTGGAAGCTAGTTTTGGATTGGAAATGGATCCTGTAGACCAGGCAGCTCACAAATTATGTATGAGGGCAGCAACAAGCAGGTAGGCAGCATTTTCACACATCTTCGTTGTGGCAGAATCAAATGTACAGCTTTACTACACACAATAGAAGGTATTTTGCAAAGTCTAACCCTCCACAATTTTCAGGTGAGTTGAGCCAGGGGGATTTTGCTGGAAAGGATGTTGTCTAAAGCAGTGGCAACAGAAACCATGGACAGATGCAGTAGATATGCAGGAATTGGCAGGTTACCAAACGTGATGCCGATAAAATGCCTGTGTGGAGTGTTTTACAGTTCTGTATAGCAAATGCGGTGCTCAGTTGAACAGCGATTGTATTGACCACAAGGACTATTTTTTTCTCTGCTTTGGTGAATATCTATCCACCCCTCATCCAACTGCTTATCCACGGTCACAGGCAGGCGCGAACCCTATTTCAGGCAGTACAACAGCCTGGTTGGGGTTTCCAGTCCATGACAAGGAACATGCACACATGCAATCATGGGCAATGTGGTGACATGTGTATAGAGAAACACAAAGAGTCAGGGTGGGACTTGAACCTTCAACCTTAATGTGATTAGAATACATGCTGTGTGACTGTTAGTCTGAGCTTGAGACTCGCAATGGGCTCATATCCCATCCCGGATGGCTCAGGGTTTTACGGGATGTGCTCCATGCTCACGGCTAACGTGTACTAAGTAAGTTGTCATGGAACACAAACTGATATCTTTATCTACTTGTTTGTCTATTTTTTTTAAATAATGTGATTTACTAACATTTTATGTTTTATTTATTACTGTGGCATTAATTTTGTGTTCCATACGGTATGCTCCCATTTCCTCAGCTGGGTAATACTGGGGGCTCGCTGGGTTAATCGTCTGTGCCTGTGATGGGAAAGTTGCCGATTTGAGACAGGCCTCAGCTGAACAGTCACATGTCTGTGGGCCCTTGGGCAAGGCTGCTAACCCCCATCTCCCTGGGTGACGTTAAGGTGGATGCCCTTCGCTGTGACCCCCAAACCTGCTCTTACCTACATGTGTGTCTCATGGAAAGCAGGTGGGGGTAAAGCAAAAAGAGAATTTCCCCATGGGGATTGATGAAATGTCACTTATCTAATCTGCTAGGCAAATGACAATGGGGTCACATTTTTGTCTATGAGGGTAGGTGAACTTTCAGAAATTATACTCTTAGTCAATACACAAATTTCCACCATATGAGAAAAGTGTTACAGATATAGGTGTAATAGACATTTATTAACAAGACACCGAATGTGGGATCAGTAAAATGTTGACTTTTTTTTTAAAGCCAGAAAAGCTAAATTCTATATATAGCTGTGCTATTTCAGTCTACATAGAGAATAAAAACATTTCAAATGAATGTGTAAGAAATATAGTGTGTAGACGTTTTGATACGATGTTTCCTGTTTCCCTTATCCTGCAGTTTTCAAAAATTAATCTGAAGCAGAGATATGAAACTTCACACTTACTTGAACAATCTGCTGAAGATCATCATCTGTTCAGTGGGAAGTGCAGAGTGAAACAACACTGGCTGCTGGTTACTCTCTGTTTTATGGTTTGCACTTACCGTTCCAATTGACAAGTTACTATTCAATTAGTAGTTTATCGCTTTGCTTAACTATTAATGGAGAGATGTGATATCGTAAACTTTTGTAAGGGGCATTCAGAATCCCCCTACTAACATGGCACTTTATACGATACTGACAGACATGGCATAATTTAAAAAAATAAATAAAAATTCACACAAGCCTTTTTTTTGTGGATCTATGCTGAAGTATTTCTGAGGTCTATATCTATACTGGCAGTTTCGAAATAGGGTATCCATGTTACAGAGACTTCAAAAGGTAATCATAAAAGTTAAATTACATTTGGACTGACAGTAAAAGAAGTGCTTAAAGCGGACGGAATTAAATAAATCTATTTGGCGAAGAAAGAGCTCTGCACTCAGAGGATCCTCCAAGGAGGTGAAAGTTGAATGAATTCTACTGTAAGCTTCATTTACACATCAGAATGAAGGAAAATTGTTTGAAACAAATTCCAGTGAATAGAAAAGAGAGCTGGGAAGTCAGGTGACAGAAAGGTGATATCAAGGACTGTGGCAGACGCTACTAAAGACACACTTGGGTGTATTACAAAGTAGGCTACCTTACAAAAGACTCATATGGCAAAATCTGATTCTTTCAATGTGCCATTGAAAAGAACTAAAAAAAAAAAACTGTAAATGTATTTGCATTTATTTTTCAGCCGGCAAAGTGTTTTCTCGTGGCATACATCCGAGTTTTCCAATCGAAAATGTTGGAAATCGGCACAAGCTGCGTCACAGTTTCACCTATTTATGCTTTTGATTACATACACTGTAATCATTTGCTGTGCAGTTTATAAACTGCTAACAGTCTACACTAAAACTGAACACTGAATAAACCATGTCCCAGTAACTGGTAGCTGGATAAAACTTTTGGATGAAGTTGCCGTGATGCCCAGTGTCATGTATGTGTATTAGAGACACCGGACGTGATCAGCAAGGCTATATGTAGCACATGGTAGGAATCTTGGAGTCGATTTAGTGTTCATTTCATAGAATCGACATGCTGGCCCTTCATTACTGCAGATGAGAAAGAGAAATGAGAGGCCATTAGTGGTGGCTAAAATCTTGCCTTGAAGTCATAATCAATGTCATTAAAAGAAATGACTTTCAAGCAGTTAAGCTACATTGACTAAGTGAACTGACTCTAAATCAGACCCTTGCAAAAATTTAAATGACAAATGATTACACCACTAATATTAGCTGTACTTTTTCAAAGATCCGAGATAAATGCTTGGGATTTACTCCTTGTTTATTTTAAAGGTGAAAGAAAAAAAGAACTTAATTGCTCATGTCAGAAGTCAACAATTAAACTATTAAGTCTGTATTTATCCGTTTATTTCTCAAAGTAATAAAGCTACTGCATTGCTAGTTTTGAGAACATTTCTTTCTTTTCTGTTTGTTTCTATATTTTCATATAACCCAAATCCCTGCTTTTTTGATAATGATATCATATAGCAGACCTGCTAATGGATGAGATTCCCTTATAAGCTGAAATATTGTGATTGACTTCCATATCTCTCATTATTGTAATGCATTGTGCCTGCGTGTAGTTCTGCAATAGAACAGTACTTTCTTTGTAATTCTGTCATATTAATATGTTGTTTATACATGTTTTTTGTACAGAATAATGTAACATTCTGAGTCAAATCCTTTTAAATTAAAGTACCTTATTTAAATTAAAGTGACCCAATTTTTGAAAAACTATTTCTGAGCCGGTGTAGCGGTCACCTGGATTCTCCCATTAGGAATCTTATTTTTTTTCTTTTCCCATCAGTGTACATTTTAATTTCATTTCAATTTATCAGTTTTTGCTAGTATTGTAGGTTTTTTTTTACTGCATGTGGTCTCTTTTCTGGGCAGCATATCAAAGAGCTTTAAAATGTCAGCTTGCAACAATGTCCTACATCTGTAAAGTAAGAAAGCAATTTTACAAAGTACAAACCAGCAATCATGACGACCATGGAAATCTGCTACACTCCAACATACTTTTAATGCGGCAATCTAAGGTAATGTAATTCATATAAATACATATTATACAAAAAGAAAATACTTTCTCAACCATCCATCAAATGATAGAATAGTGAAACTTGATTTGTTCCAGTGGAGGAATAAGTGTGTTTGTCTATTCCACCTTCTGCTCCATGAGGCTCAGGGAGCATGTCCAGATTTTGCAGTTTGATGTGTCCCCGAGTCACCAAGAGAGAGGCTTGCATTTCTCTTCTTTATCCAATCCACATCTTCACTGTATGACATCTCCGCATTAATAAATCAGGTGCACAGATTTATAGTCTTTCTTGTGAATGTTTTTTGTTAAGGCACATGTCATAGGTAAACATAGACAAAATATAGGAATATGCTCACCTACAAAGGCTGTACTGTACGAAGCAATGTAAGGACGTCTATTTCATGAGGATGATGATGATAATAATATTATTATTATTAATAATAATAATAATAATTATTATTATTATTATTATTATAACAACAACAACAACGAGGCTTGAACCAACAACCTTGCAATCAGAAGTACAGAAGCTTAGCCTGCTAAACCACATACAGTACCGCTGCTGGAGGGGGATTGAAAAGAAAACAAAAAGGGACCATTGTGGTGATGTTATACAATGAAGTCTGTGATTGGTTAACAAAATGAACCGCTGAGTAGTCTATGTCCAACTGAATCTGGGTTCTGTCATGACATCAGCCACGCTGAACATGCTGCATGCATGTACAGTCCTTGTTTTAAGGTAAAGCGGGTGTAACATATCCTGTTCTTCAATGAACACCTGTTTCCTGCAGTGGATCTGTATAACCTTTCGCTGCAGACAGGAGGCGATTTGCTTCCAGAAATGACCCTAACACCACTCATTAGCAGCAGGGAGGGAGACTAAATATAGTCAATAAATGGTTCAATGTGTAATGCCTATAGAGAAACCCATGACAGAGGAGCTGATGATGTTGTAAAGGCCGACCATATTGAGTAGGACAACAGACAAAAGGGATGCTCAAATACCAATATAAAAGTTATTGCAGCTTTTACTACAATTAGTAGTATCGTTATATGGTGATTGGCTCTTACACAAAAACACATATATCAGATAACTGACATCTTAAAGATGTATATATCCATCCATCCATCCATCCATCCATTTTCCAAACCGCTTATCCTACTGGGTCGTGGGGGATCTGGAGCCTATCCTGGAAGCAATGGGCACGAGGCAGGGAACAACCCAGGATGGGGGGCCAGCCCATCGCAATGTATATATCCGTAAAATGAAAATATATATGTTTGCCGTATTATGCAAACTCGCAATAGTGCACATAAAATATTTAATTTATTCTTAAGAATATATTAAACAGCGTTTTATGACAAAGTCTGTTTTTATAACGTAGGTTGATAAGTATTTTGCTGGTATCTATTTGTAATCTTTATTTTACAACTGCACTGCCTACAGTCGTAGCCCCGCCCCCCAGAAGAAATAAAAAACATGTACGCTACTAGGTGAAAATCTCATACTAATTGCGCTTGATATATGACAAGAGTGTTTCTTTTCTTGCATTTCCACTTTTTATTTAATATTTCATGCCCATTAAGAATGGCTGATATGGTCACTATACCTACCCATGACGTACAGCTCTGTTCATCGGAATAAAGAGCATGTTCCATCACAACGCACACACAGGTGACTTCGATACAGTGGTATAGAGATTATGGAACAAGGTTTATGACTATGAGAAGCTAGGGGCACACCATACCCATGGACACCATCGCATAGGAAGGACAATTTACATGGGAATATGAATATTTTGTAGAAAGTTCTGCGAAGACAAGGAGAACAGGTGGGGAAGCAGGTCACCCTTTGCTCATTTTTGTTATCGACTGAGTTGACTGCCTTTTCATATACTGCACAGCATCACCCCTTCTTACATCACCGAGTCCACTTTAGGCTTTGTAAGGTCTGCACTCCCCACTGACACAGGAGCCTTCTCTTCTGAAACTGCTTTCAAAAATTGATGTGTACTCAATTATGAAATGATTAGGCAGACATTAGACAGACAAAACCGGGAATCCAGGGTGGGGAGCAGATAATTAATTTCTGCTGGTACCCAAGAAAATGATTTTATGCCTGAAATCAAGCGTTAGATGCTGAAAACAGGAGAGAACCAAATATGGTTTGAAGTCCTCTGACGTCAAAGGAGCTTTCAACCATAAGCCTTAAGTGACTGTCGCTACCATTCTTCAGTCCTTATCTGCATTCCTGTCCCGTGATCATTGCCCTGGAGCAAAAAAAATAATAATAATAATAAAATAGCCAGATGAAATTGTTTTCTAAGTAAAAATGAAATCATTTTCAGGATGCGCATTTAATACTACAGTGGGGAGGTCAGGCAATTTGCTAATGGACTGGTGAAAAGTGTAGTGACAACCTCCCCTGCAGATGAAGGGGGGAAATGCCCATGTGGAGACTCTGCCACTGAAACAGCCTTTAAAAGAGAACCGTTACGCATGTCTTACTCTCAGGTTGGGCGGTGGGGAGAGGGCACCGGTTGGTCCAGCATTCAATAAACCAAAGACTCCATTAAATTACCATCACCCAATTTCCCTGAAGGTTTGAAATGAGATCCCCATAGACAGCTACATGTCTCTTTAAACTCCTTTAATTACACTTTAACTGCAGTCAAATCACACGAACTTTGTCCCGACAGCATACTTACAAAGTGATACATCCAGCATCACCCACAGCATGCATAATACATGACAGCAAACTCAGCCAGTTTCACCATCATTACCATCATTATGAGGAAGAAGGCGCACTTCTGCTGCGGCTGTTACACAACTAATTTAAAGGCTATGCTGACGACCCTGTTTCACTAGCTGAAATGGAACCTGTACTTGAACAAGCTGATTAGCGATTATCGGCTCCACGGCTAGTAATCAGCTGTCAGCACAGTCAAACTAGTTCATTATATCTGTGTCCTCTTCCTACAGGGAGCAGACCAATGCACTGTCACGCTCAATAATTTTATGGCATTTCCTAAAATATAACAATGAGAAACTAATATTTTTGACCTCGTTTACTATCCATGACTTGCTGATTTGCACCAGGCCCCTGAGGTTTGCTCCCTGCTGGCCACAAGAAGTCACTACACTAAATATTAAGTAAACTTTTAATATTTAGTAACACAGAGTGTATCGTCATTTTAGCCCGTGTGTACTCCCTGACATATACCAAAGCCGGACAGATTCACAGCTTCTACCTGAACAGTGCATCCACACGATTTGCCTCCCCAAGCGGCGTCCCTCTACAATCAGAGTCACACGCCATCCAGCACTAATATTAAGCTCATTTTGTTCTTCCCCACACAATTTCCTACATATACAAAGAAAACTCTATAACTTGCGCTTGGAATAAATAACCGGCCCTGTTTTTTCTAAAGAAATTTCACCCTCCATATCAGCAGATTACATTTGAGCTCAGACTTTTACTGGAATCCAGTGAAGAGTAAAATTTCTGCATTCGGCAAATCGTCAGCATTTTTCTCATCTTAATAACACCTGCCGCAATGTGTTCCTAATATCCTTCTGCTAATCAATGTGTTAAATTATTTAAAACAGAATCCAAAAACATTACCTGCCTGCTCTTTTCCAGATTCTAATTCATATCTCTATACAAATTGTTTGTGACAAAGCACAATTTACTTTATAGAAAAACACTGTTTAAGTCAGCAATAGAAAAACACACACACACGAATGTGAAATGTTGTGAGTGAACCAGATTATGAAAAATTATTTTTTGAGAAATATCTAGTCATGCTGTTTACATTCATTTGTTTGTTCTTGTATTTACTTTGGCAAAGTTCTTCCGTGTTTGTTCAACTGCAACACAAATTTATTCATAGTCAATTTCAGGCTTAAGCACTATACTGAAAAAGTCCATTATTAGTGATGACATTCTAGAATGCTGTATTTTCAATTAACGTCAATTTTCCTACAGTGCCCTTCCTGCAGAGTGCAGTAGCATCATCCCACACATGCAAACACACAAACTCCACTAAGGAAAAAACAAAGCAAAGAAGGGTGACAGGAAATAAAAGCCCGTGTACTACACAAAAGAATTCTCTCAGGGTCCAAGGTCAATGAACTGTCCGGCTTTCCAGGCATTATATTAGTAATACAAATATGTGTGACTGTTGTGTGAGTAAAATTAGGAATTGAGGTGGACGTCTGGTCAATCCTCTGCTAATGTGCAACCTACTGAATAAGCACAAGATCATACACTTCACCAGGACTCATAGTTAGTACCGTTTTGTATTTTTGTGTCTGATGTTGCTATGGAGACAAGCTCGGAAAGCTCGGGGATTCAATGCAGTGGATGCCTTTTACTATTTACTGATAAAGTCTCCTGCATTTTACATCAGTATCCAGGATTTTTATTAAAACTGTACAGCTTATACAATAATAAACAAACATTTGATTACTTTTCACATTTGCTACAGTTAATTTTTTTTTTTATCACTAAGAAAATGAAAAAGAAAAGAATCTTGGCATGTGCACAAACTAATGCTACACATGATCAATTAACTCATAAGACATATTTGATGAAAACATTCATGCTTTTCTCCATTTCATGAAGTATGGCTTTCATGGTTCTGAAGATGGACAAGACTCCATCTACATAATCTGGCTAAATTCCCAAATATCCCAAGTTCCATCGATTCTTAGCCATTTCTTTGGTATCTAAATCTACTGAAAACTTCACAATTTTATAAATAAAGTTAGTGAGCAGCTTAAACTACAAGCAATGGATGTTAGAGCCTTGCATGATGGTGTTTGTAAAATCATTCAGGTACCCCTGTTTAAGGAAGGTGCTGTTTGCATTGGCAGTAAGAAGAGATGAGCACGCCTCAGTTTGCTGCATGAGATGCTGCAAATTGTTGACGTTCACAACAGGAAATGCACATAATCAGAGGGCAAGGCAAACCAAGCTGGTTGATTGCAGAACAACCATTGGGTACAGAAGTCATTTGCAGGGTGTCGTATGAATTGAACTTTTTTCCCGTGGTGTTCTCCAGGAAAAGCTACAGCTTGTGCTAAGATCTATCCCAGACATCTTATTCTCCCCACTCATTACCTAGGCATCACCTCCACAGATCCATAGGCTACTCCTGTCTGCGGACAATATCTATCATCAATTTCTGCGTATAGCAGTCAAAAAAGCAAGTAAATGTAAAACAAATCTGCACATCTGCTGTTAATCAAAGGAATGAGATGTACAGCATGCACAGAAAGTGAAAAATGTCAGGCAAGGCATACATAAATGTGCAATGTGTACGTTTTAACCTGCATTAAAAGGGTTCAAAACACGTATATTGCAACTTTTAAGGCAAACATGCTGTGGATGGATCATTTTTTACTGATGTCTATTAATGAGCTTACCAATCATACTACCGAGTGCATTGGCATGAAGGGGCGCCTTCTCACACACCACATAGGAATTTTTAATGCACATTTTGAACGCCAAAATAATAAAAAAAGGTAAATGGAAGAATTATCTAGCAGTTGTAAAATATATTTGTTGTGTCATGCTCAGCATGGTCAAAGTCGTTTTTTGTGTTGAGATTCAAAACCGAATGTAACCTTTTGGATGTTAGGACATGAAACCGTAAAATGGGATTATTCCTCTGTGTCATTATGAAGCCTCTCAGCTCTTTCAGGGCAATATCTGCCTGTTTTAGAGAGGCCGTGTATAAAGCACCCCCCCCCAACAATCACAGATGGAACTCGTATGGTTCAAGGCTTATATTTAAAAAAAAAAAGATTACTAGATAGCACATTTGAAATTTATTCTGTTATTACTTTCAAAATAAAATTTAAGAAAAATATACCTTTTTGATGATCATTTTTGTGCCAGGTAATAAATACTATTTTATGTCACCCTTGTTAGGCAATAAATGTGCACTATTTATGTATTTATCCTTTGAGGGACCAAACACTGAGAGTTGCTTCCCTCTGTCAGGCTCACGGGTTCAGGTGTGAATCCTGCTGTGCGTATAGTTTCCATCTTCTTGCCATGTCTGCATAGATTTCCCCAAACTACAGCATTTTTCTTTTCCATATGCTGCTTTCAAAAAATGATGATTCTAAATTGGCCCTATAGCACAATCATAACCTTAATTCTATAAGAAGATACGATGATATGAAATATGCGATCTGTGAAATTTTCTTCAGCCTGAATTATCTGACAAATAAATACATACAATCCCTATAAAATTAATGACAACTCAAAAAAAATCCTCCACATTTATTTACATACTTCATCACAAATGTATGAAACCAGTGGTGGAATTTTTCATAAAGAAACAAAGCAGAACTGTAAAATATAGGTTGAATAAGTTTACACACTTCCTAGGTGAATGCATTATAGAAGTCACTTCTACTTGATATATAGTAAGTATTATGGTTGTTATGGGTAGGTATTAACCAACAAGCCAAGACAAGAAAATATTTTGGTATTACTGCTTATAGAAGCGGTTCAGTTGCAATCAGACTGAAGGGAGACAGTTGATGTGCTGCCCCCTGCAGGGTTTCACTGGGACTGCAGTCAGAGCTCTCACTGGGCCTTTCAGCCAATCCACCATCGATTTGGCACTGGATTCTGCTCTACTCTTCACTCCTAATTATTTTTCTTTCAGAGGATAGTGACCTACATTGAAAGATTTGTCTCTGCTTAGCAGCATGAAGCTTCTCATCTGCACATTTACTCCACTGCCTGTTCAAAAATTTAAAAAAAAAAAAAAAAAATCCCCGAAAAAGGGCTGCGGCTCCACAATGTCTTACAGTAGAGCAGTAGAAATGCAATGCTGCATCGTGTTCACTTTCCACCAGACAAAACGGTTACAGCATAGATCCTGGCTTGCTTTCAACAGACCACAAAGCCGTTTGTCACATGACTCCAGAATCCTAAGAATGTTGTTCTGCACTTCCAGTGTGAATCTTCTCTGAGTAGAAATTTCCTTCTCATCACACTCCTTTGAAGCACAGATTTGTCTAGAGCTTGTGAAATTTCTACAAGATACACAAAAATGGCCTTCAGCTCCTTCAAAATGACCAGTGAATTCTCAGTGCACACTCTGGTTAGGCATCTGCTAGCTCTCATACAAATGTATGTTAGGATCTGATACAGATCAGGTGCTGCTGGTTCCACATGCCTGCCGATTCTCACTGATGGTAATATCCAGCATTGCCAAGACTATGTTTATAATTTGGCTGGGACAGTGACTCAGTGGGCAGCCCTGTTGCATCACACTTAAAAGGTTGGCAATTTATGTTGTCCATGACCTCTGCTCCATGAGTTTACATGTTCGGCCCGCGCTGCACTGGTTTCCACCCGTAATCCACATGCAGTTAGGCTAATTTGTGTCCCAAAATTTCCTGTAGAGTGTCCATGTACATGCCCTCTGACGGGCTGGCATCCAGCCCAGGCTGTAGCCCTGCCTTGTGCCCTATGTTGCTTGGGATAATTTTCAGGGCCCCTGTGACCCTGAAGAGGAAAAGCAGTTGAAGATAGATGTTTATGATCTCATGTCTATTTGCACTTAAGCATGCACTCCTATTATGCACTGTGGGGAGTTTTGTTAAAGAGGTACGCATTCAGGTTGGGGTCCTTGTATGTTTTCAAGGGAAGAACTGAAAAGCGTCACCATTTCTTTATGTGTATGTTTTTTTTTAAGTTTTCTTCAATAAATTCTGAAAATGAAATGGCACACAAAACATAATTAAAAATATCATTACATATAAAATAAATCCTATTGTAAATCACCGTAGTACAAGTTGTCTCTCTAAGCCTGTACACCTCTTCAGATTTTCTCTGATCACCACCATTTGATGCACTGTGGCATTTAAAAAAAAACATGTCAAGGACGTCCACGTTCTTACTGCATTTCAAGATCTGCACGAATATGCCAAACAATGTCATACTGCACAAATTTCATCTATTATTTGGAGCGCGACCAAATGGTTTAATTCACTGGCACTAAAAGGAGATAGAGCTGGCCTTTTACCATTAACACAGTACTTTGATTTTGTTTCCTGCGCTCAGCTGTCCTCAGTGTTTTTTTGTTGTTTTTTTCTCTCCACCTGAGGTTTGTTTCATGCCATGTCCCCTCCAGTACAGGCATTAGGATACTGGAAATGTGCTGATTGCTCATCTTAGTCCCCATCTCATCACTATTGCATGTGGACAGCAAAATAGTCTCCTCTTGTATCAAAGCGTATAACATAATCTCACCTATTCTAACTCAGCTCATTACAAGGACATTTGGGGCAAGTATATTTGGAGAGGGAGCAGACAAAATATAACGGAATTGAAACACAATTGAATGTGAATATTTCTTTGCCCCTTTATGGAAAATTTGCACAAAAAGAGATCCTTCTCAGTATTTTTATTTTCAGCAATAAAATTACCAACCAGGGGGTGAAGGTGGGCGGGTCTGGATTCAACGGTATTTTGTTCTGGATATGGACCGTAGTCTGCCACTTGGTGACCACCAAAATACGTTAAAATATTTGAACAAACAAACAATCTTTCAATCACGGACACAAATGCCTGATCTGCAGATCCACACACCATCCTAAACGCTCAGCCGGGAGCCTCCTCACAAGACTTTGTCGAGGGTAAAGCCTTTCTGTCCATGGGGCAAAATCTGAAGGGCAGATGATGGATTCAGACCTTAGAGTTGACTGAGAAGCAGTACCATCCTGGATACATACAGTGATGGACTCAGACCTCAGAGCTGACTGAGAAGCAGTACCATCCTGGATACATACAGTGATGGACTCAGACCTCAGAGCTGACTGAGAAGCAGTACCATCCTGGATGCATACAGTGATGGACTCAGACCTCAGAGCTGACTGAGAAGCAGTACCATCCTGGATGCATACAGTGATGGACTCAGACCTCAGAGCTGACTGAGAAGCAGTACCATCCTGGATGCATACAGTGATGGACTCAGACCTCAGAGCTGACTGAGAAGCAGTACCATCCTGGATGCATACAGTGATGGACTCAGACCTCAGAGCTGACTGAGAAGCAGTACCATCCTGGATGCATACAGTGATGGACTCAGACCTCAGAGCTGACTGAGAAGCAGTACCATCCTGGATGCATACAGTGATGGACTCAGACCTCAGAGCTGACTGAGAAGCAGTACCATCCTGGATGCATACAGTGATGGACTCAGACCTCAGAGCTGACTGAGAAGCAGTACCATCCTGGATGCATACAGTGATGGACTCAGACCTCAGAGCTGACTGAGAAGCAGTACCATCCTGGATGTATACAGTGATAGACTCAGACCTCAGAGCTGACTGAGAAGCAGTACCATCCTGGATACATACAGTGATGGACTCAGACCTCAGAGCTGACTGAGAAGCAGTACCATCCTGGATGCATACAGTGATGGACTCAGACCTCAGAGCTGACTGAGAAGCAGTACCATCCTGGATGCATACAGTGATGGACTCAGACCTCAGAGCTGACTGAGAAGCAGTACCATCCTGGATGCATACAGTGATGGACTCAGACCTCAGAGCTGACTGAGAAGCAGTACCATCCTGGATGCATACAGTGATGGACTCAGACCTCAGAGCTGACTGAGAAGCAGTACCATCCTGGATGTATACAGTGATAGACTCAGACCTCAGAGCTGACTGAGAAGCAGTACCATCCTGGATGTATACAGTGATAGACTCAGACCTCAGAGCTGACTGAGAAGCAGTACCATCCTGGATGCATACAGTGATGGACTCAGACCTCAGAGCTGACTGAGAAGCAGTACCATCCTGGATGCATACAGTGATGGACTCAGACCTCAGAGCTGACTGAGAAGCAGTACCATCCTGGATGCATACAGTGATGGACTCAGACCTCAGAGCTGACTGAGAAGCAGTACCATCCTGGATGCATACAGTGATGGACTCAGACCTCAGAGCTGACTGAGAAGCAGTACCATCCTGGATGCATACAGTGATGGACTCAGACCTCAGAGCTGACTGAGAAGCAGTACCATCCTGGATGCATACAGTGATGGACTCAGACCTCAGAGCTGACTGAGAAGCAGTACCATCCTGGATGTATACAGTGATAGACTCAGACCTCAGAGCTGACTGAGAAGCAGTACCATCCTGGATGTATACAGTGATAGACTCAGACCTCAGAGCTGACTGAGAAGCAGTACCATCCTGGATGCATACAGTGATGGACTCAGACCTCAGAGCTGACTGAGAAGCAGTACCATCCTGGATGCATACAGTGATGGACTCAGACCTCAGAGCTGACTGAGAAGCAGTACCATCCTGGATGCATACAGTGATGGACTCAGACCTCAGAGCTGACTGAGAAGCAGTACCATCCTGGATGCATACAGTGATGGACTCAGACCTCAGAGCTGACTGAGAAGCAGTACCATCCTGGATGCATACAGTGATGGACTCAGACCTCAGAGCTGACTGAGAAGCAGTACCATCCTGGATGCATACAGTGATAGACTCAGACCTCAGAGCTGACTGAGAAGCAGTACCATCCTGGATGCATACAGTGATGGACTCAGACCTCAGAGCTGACTGAGAAGCAGTACCATCCTGGATGCATACAGTGATGGACTCAGTCAGCTGCTCTGTCCCTTCTTTTGGTATCTAAGGCTGTGAGCTGTTTGTAGATTATCCTCTTACTCATCTTTATATTGCTATAGTTAAGTTAATGTGGGGCTGCTCCATACTGCAATATTTTACCAACACAATCGACCCTGTTCCTGCCTTTCAGGTCCTCTCTCTCTGTACACCATCTGGCCCTGAGATATTTTATCAGCAGCAGGACCCCAGTAGTGAGTCTGCACTGCTGTCTGCAGAATGGACACACCTGTTAATATGGTGCAGGCTACTGATACACTCCTGTACATTAATTGAGTCCCCTGGTTCCCCAGCTCCAATCTTTCCAAACTTTCTGTACACTGATACAACTGCAATTGTAATTAGTCTCTTTTAAGGAAACAGCAGACCAACTCAGTCAACCTTCTTGGGCTTAGTAATAAGTTTTTGGGTTTTGCTTTTTTTATTCACTGTAAAAATATTGTAATTCTCTGTAAGGCACACTGTGAAACCATGCTTACTATTATACTAAATCAACCATCATTAAATGAATAACAGTGCTTTAATCAGGCCATAAAAATAATAAAATGCATTCTCTCTGGAAGTACTGAATACTGTGGCAGTTTTCTTTGATTTCCGCTATATATTCACCCTGCTGCATAGACCCATAAAGTTCTCCCATAATTATTATTTGGTGTGTGTGTGTGTGTGTGTGTGTGTGTGTGTGTGTGTGTGTACAGTACACATTACATTGTGGGGAGAATGTGATAAAAAAGCCTGCTATTTTGACATTGTGGGGATAATTTTTTAAGTCCCCATAGGGTGAAACTCAATTTTATATTTCAATCTGTGACTGCAATCAAAAAACTAAAAATGCCATTTTGTTGGGTTACTTAACTTAAGTTTAGGGCTTTGCCATTTATGAGATTATAGATTTCCCCATAGAAATGAATGGACGGTCCCCACAAAGATGTGAATAGAAACGCGTGTGTGTCTGTGTGCGTGTGTAAGTGAAAGAGAGACTAAGTGTCTATGTTTGTTTACGTTATGAGAGAACAGGGAGAGGATCCAACAGCTAGAGGAGCAAGTCTATTTCCAGACATAAAGGGTCAAAACCTGATAGAAGCAAATGAAGGCAGATAAATCCACACTGTGATCCAAATCCACAGCCCAAACACAGGCAGCAGTCGATACAGGAAGTACGGGGCAAATAACTGACCCCAAATCATTAGACAGGACACAAGCCAGGGAAGCAGGCAGGAGTCACTCACAGAAAGCAGCCAGTTAGCATGGTGGGACACTCAGTACTCCATAACGAGGTAATTAAACCCGGGTGCCTTTATGCCGTGCTATTAATCAAGTTTATGAGCTACAGGTGTGGTTCAGTATGCATGGGAGGCAGAGTGGCAACTTACTGGGCGTGGCTGGGATAGACGCGCGTCTTGTTGCGGACCTTAAGGTTTTGCTTTTTTAGCCGTTTGGAAGTATCTCCCAGTTATGTTTTCTTTTTTCTTGAGAACCTGCATACAACTGGATCACCTTTCTAAATATTTAATTGTTTTAGATAAAAAATAATACAAGTTTTTCTGATTTTATAATGCAGGGTGACATGATTATAGAAGACTGACCAATCAGCACACATCAAAAACTCAGTACTTAAGTTAAATCCAGGTCCTATTAATTGAAATGGTAGTTTATAATTTCTGTCTTATCTCAAAGCGTCCTCTTTGACACGGACTCTACATAATGCAACATTTCATATGTTGTTCTTTATGTGGTTACCATCAGTATCAACTAATACACTAGTCATCTTTATTAGTCAATTGATATGCCTCGTGCCTTTTCTCTGTTTGGAACAATGGTATACTCATGTATTAACCTTTTTTTTCTTACACTAATTTATTATACATATGCTAGAGGTGGATATGATTCATATAATCTATTTGAATTCCTTGTCTGTATGTAGACATTTATTCACTGTAATTATTTATCACATCATCATCGCACCTGTATTATTGGCTGCTTAATTAATCTAATTTAGAAGATATTAAGAATCTTTTATTATGACACACTGAGAACAGAAGCAATGAAAGCACAACTTAAACACCTGCTTCTGTACCCTCTTCATACCCACGTAACATCATTATTCAGCATTGTACTTTGGGACTCTACGCCTACGATTGGAAGTATGTCAATTCAAATTGCATGGCTGACAACAGGATGCCAGTGTTGGCCCCCTGAACAAGGCCCTTATCCCTAGTTGCTCCAGGGACTGACTGACCCTGATCCCCAGTCCCCACTATTATATCTCTTTGCACAAATGCGACTGCTAAATAAAATGTTGGATTTTATTCAAATCTGATTTTCCTTTGTCAGGCTAAATATCAACAGGACGATAGCTTTCCTTGACAGGGGAAAACTGGACATCCAGAAATAATGTGCAATTTATGAAAAAAATAATAAGAAGGTTTATATGTATCATAAAGTGCCAGCATCTTCACATCTCACTTCAAGAATATTTTATGTATTTATAAAGTCTTGTTTTCATTAGTTTCATTAGCTAACAGAGAATGCTTTGGCAACCCCCAATTCCCAAATTTACTGGAGGATATAATTATCTTCCTTAATTTGGAGGAAAGTCTTTTTTTTAACCAATTCCCGTTGCTTCTTTTAGAGGGGAAAACATATTTCATCATGTACATTTCATTGAGTTTTCAATTAATCATAAACACCTAGTGTACCTGTTTAGTGTTTACCGTTACTCATTTTTTTCTTTTTTTTAACTTAATTTCTATTTATTATATTGCCCAATGCTGTATTACATTGAATATAGATATATCCACAATGATTTTTATTTTAACTATCTGTATGCCTTCCAAATATGTTCACTAATCTTTACTGTTTAGGGAAGCGCACTTTTAATGAAAAAAATTGCTGGTTCGATTTCCCCCACAAGGACAGTAACACTGAGGTACCCTGAGCAAGGTACTGTACCGCCCCCAAGCACTGCTCCCCGGGCGCTGAATTAGCTGCCCCCTGCCATTTCATTATGTCACATATGGGTTAAATGCAGAGGACACATTTTGTTGTGCACTGTGTGCTGTGGTGTGTCAACAATGACAACTAATCACTTTTACTTCACTTTAGTGAAAATATGATACTATGTAGTAATAAGACAATATAATGGTAGTGCACCATACGATTCTGTCCAAAATGACCTTTAAAAAAAGAAAGCTCACTATACATTTGAGCAGCCTATACAACACCTTGATCAGAGATCACATATCCAATAAAAAAATCATTCAGTCGTCCTCTCAGTTTACTTTTTCCTGTTTAATGGAACTAGTGCTGGCACAGGAAACAGGCACTTAAGTACAGGGTTCCCTCTATGCAGTCACATCTAAACTGCCAAGAAAAAGTCACCAGGCATGACATAGAATATTTTAAGGGAGCAACCAGAAAACTGGAACTAACATTGCTTCTTCACCAGAGAAAAGAACAGATGATTTTTCAAAAATGATGGCACTAATGGCTGGGCTGGTTTCTGATTGGCTCAGGATGGAAAGTAAGGTTACCATGGATACAGTTATTTATTCATCAGACGTGTTCATCCAAAGTCAATTACAGTTGAGAAAGCAGGGTCAGCCAGTCCATGGGTCAACTGGGGTTAAGGGCCCAATGGGGGCATCACTTTGCTTGCCTCGGGATGTGAACCTGCAAGCTTCCAATCATAGATCCAAACCCATAGACCCAAACCCACTGAGCCACATACCACTCAAGGGGCATTCTTCAGATGCACTCCACTCAGTGTGCTTGGTAAAAATGAGCCTCTTCCACTTTATTTATTTTGTTACAGGAACCATATACCCATGAGTCCACAAACCACCTGCCGAACACTTCCATGATCAGAATTTACACATAAGTAAATATGGAATATTTTTCCTTAAAATCCATCTCCTTGTTTCCATTGATGTCATGTCCGTCTGACCCAACCTCATCACTATCTAATTATGAATAAGGAACATTTTGCAAATAAACTTCTCACATCTTGTGTCATGGGATTCAATTGTTAACCTGACCTCAATATTTTAGAACACTAATCAAATTATAGCTGTGCAATCAATCGAATCACAATTACAATTATGGCTTCCCACGATTATGAGAAAATTATAATCGAGGAAAACGGTATTTGTTTGAATCTCATACTGAAATGATGCCCTACTTTATCTTGTGCAATAAATCCAAATTGGTGCACTAATTTTTCAGTGTTTTTGAACCTCAGAGAACAGTTCATCAAACAAATAATTTATTTATTCATTTAAAAAATATATTTGTACAAGTTCAGTGTGTGTTATTAAAATTGTATTTTGTTTCAATTCAATTTTAATGTAAGTGTATAAGTTACATTATTAAGATTCAATAAATACAATGTTTCTGCAGCCAAGAGTAATTATGGGAAATAATTGTAATATTCGTGATCTCCATATTGCTCAAAATAATCGCGATTATGATTTTTGCCATAATCGAGCAGCTCTAAATCAAATGTTTCAGCGCAAGTTTATTAATTCACAACAGATATTAAAAGAAAACTTCATTCATTTGTGAATGATTTCCTCTGCTATACTAAGAAGAATTTTCTCTCTAAATCATTATTGCGGCTTGTCTTGAGACGATGGTCAGCCACAAGGTCTACACAACAGGATTTAAGGAAATTATCAAGAATGGAGGTCTCCCCCCATTAGGACAGAAACATTAATCACTCAAAGGAAGAAACAAACTAAACACCCAAAACACAAATACAAACAACTCCCCCTCACTGTAGTCCTCTCTCTTCCAGGAAACCATTACTGTCATTTACATCACTAACTGGTTCAATAATGAAAGTGAGAAGAGGATGAACAAAAATATATTTTTTTCATGCATTAGGCAGTGGAAGGTTAGACACAAGAAAAAATAGCAATTGTATATGTTATTTCTCACAAATATTATGTACACCAAGTCTTGCTTTTTTAATTCTAAAATTCTTGCCTTACTGCATTTTAATGTTGAAGTTCCTGCTTTATAGATTACCATATGAATGTCTCCTGATTTCATCAAAGGGTGAATTGTTCTCTGTTCACAGGGCAAGTAATACAGTAATACTGCTCCTTTTGGCATTTGGCGTTTTGGCAACAATTCATTATGGCATCTTCTCGTAATGGAACATTAAATCATTTTCATATGGAAAGCCCCTGATCACAGTAATTTCTGGGGATAATGGGGAGGCCAGAGCCTAAAGAGCAGAAACTCATGGCAGAATGCTAATCTGCCACAGGGCACTCTCATGCTATTAGCATTTTAGCTTTACCAACCCAGCTAAAAATTAAGAGGAGGAGGAAGACACGTAGACAAACATGGAGCTGAATTTGTACCTCCAAGGCTATCAGCTGGCCGGCTGGGCTTGCTTTATTAAATTCAATAAATATTCAATAGAAATATAGAAATATGTAAATGGGTGCAGTTTTAAAAATGTAATACTGCATACTGTAACTTACAGATAGTAAGCTGCATCTCAAGTATACCCATCTATCGGTAAACTAAGCCTTATCCCAGTAAGGAAAAGGTTCTGTTGAGATGTGAGATGTGATACCAGTAGGGTGTGTTCTACGTACCATTGAATAATATTTCCTCTGCTTTCAATTCATCTGATTGTACTTTTTCATGTCTGGCACGTGACTACATTTTTCAAGTAAAACCAAAATACCAAAGAGACATGACAATGACAGACATTCTTCAACAATTGCTCCTCAGGGAGTGTCTTCAGGGTCTGTGTTATTCTCCGAAAACCCTGAGCTTCATTTCAGCTCTGCATTTGGTCCAGGAAATCCAAGAAAAATCACCTATAATTTAAAATTCAAGCTGTAGCATACAAAGATAGATATACGTGGGTCTTTAAATGCCTTCCTGTGTGTATGCGTTTTGATGACTGCTGACTTTGTACCAAATACCCATATGTCCAACGTGTCGTTTTTCCACTTCTGTAGGTTATCAAAATGACTTGCAGCTCCTATGACAAATAAGTAAATAAATAAATTCTTCAGAAAAAAGAGAGAAAGGAGTCACTACTATGAAGCGGACGGGAAAAACACAACTTCACCTGAAAATCTATATGAGGCGTCTCAAAAATGAGACAAAGACCTCATGTTGAAAATGCTGAGGAAGTCGATATCAGAATGTGCTACCGGGTGTAAAACTCAAAACACAAGTCGGGAAACTTCCAGGCGTGAAATGCACATGATCAAATGTGTCCACGAGGAACGGTGCCTCGATGGAACAGTGATTGTATCACGTCCTGTACTGCTAAATCAGGTTAGCAGTGTGTTTAAGGCTTAATCTAGTTTCCAGTCCCTGCTTAGAGTGAAACCAGAGGGAAATCAGAAGCCCCATCATCAGATCACTAAAGAGGCTGATCATGCTCTATTCTTTATTTTTTCAGTATCTCTCTTATCAGAGAGGGAGAGAGAGAGAGTGAGAGAGAGCGAACGAGCGAGAGAGAGAGAGAGAGAAATGTCTATTCCCGGCTGGATTTGTACACAATGAGGTAACAGCAACAAGATCAATGGAACAGAAATACCGACATGCAATCTAAGGTACAGCACTTATCCTCCATTTCCACTTCCCCAGCACTAACGGGGGCTGCAGCTGAACTTACTCAAAGCGTGAAGTTAGCTGTCACGTTCAGCAAACTCCACTTGTTTGCTTGCACAGAAAACAGAATCAGCTAATCAACCCAAGAGGAATCACATACTTAATAGAGATTTGTTCAATTAATTAACTGATTAAATCAGTCAAATAATGACCTAAATGAATTAATAATTAATAAAACATACTTTTTGCATGATTGCATTGCGTGGCCTGTTTATCACTGCAAAATGCAAAGCAAATGATGAGATGAAACTTGTCAATTCTGCAAGGAAGAAAGGGATTTAAAAATACTAAGGTGTGGTGCAAATAATTCATAAATGACAATGGGGTTACTCGAAAATTCTCTACAGATGAGGCTATTCCTTTCACGGTTTGCATAAAAACTGGAGAAAATATCATGTAATTAACATAGGGGTTGCCTTGCA